>NC_044922.1:23613026-23716329 GCF_003576645.1 Ipomoea triloba
GGATATATCAAATGTTCATTATTTGATATACTATCTAAAAATGAATTTTCAGTAAATTAAAAATGAATGTTCAGTATGCTAAAAATGATATGTATGCATGATGTATTTATAATGCGGATCATGGTCCACAGTATAATTTGTCGAGGACCTAGCAAAGAAGTTTAATGAGGAGCGATGGATCGATAATAGGCGTACTCAGTCAGGGTGGATGGTTAGGCAAGTAATCGGATAGTGGAAGTTAACCAATTAGCCAATCAGGTGCACATATCGGGGGTTGTAAAGTGCCTAAGGATAATTGGAGAAGAGTTACCGAAATTGTCCATCGACTATTGCGAAATTATCAATTTGGTCATCGACAATTTTTTGTGTCCAATTAAATCCCTCGACTTTAAAACTTTTAACCAATTTGATCATCTGTTTATTTTGCCGTTAAATCGGAATTAAATTGATAATTTTGCTATAAGCTTTTTACGCGCCCAGAGCATTGTGCGCACAATGTGCAAAGAACAACAAAGCTTTTTCCCTTTTCTTTATTCTCATGAGTCCCACCAAAAAACATTTCTCTTGCAAATATAATTTCTTATATCCCCCCTCTCCTCTCTCCTCTAAATCATCATCTCTCAGCTCCAATTATAAAAAAAATTCACAAAAAATGAAGATGGAGATGATCTTAGCAAATTATATTATAGACAATAATCTATACTGTATTGTGTACCCAATTATTTATTTACATGTACTGAAATTGTTAATTGTAGGTACAAAATATGTTGATATAAATTTTTTGTATCAATGTTCACAATTCAATATAAATCTTGGTTCATGGTATAACAATTTGTTGGGTTGTCCCCAACGTAAAATTCTTTTATACATCTACTATGTAGTTAACAAATGAAACGATGAGGCCCAAATTATGCTGTGGACCCAGGTCCACCTTGCAAGGTCGACCTGGGTCCAAAACTACGTCATTTTTTTTTAATTAGTAAACATATTGCTGAATATAGAGTTGTCCAAAAATGTGTGAATGTAGAGATTTCAAAGTGTAAATGTAGAGTATAGAAATCGTGAATGTAGACTTATGATTGTGTGAATGTAGAGTTGCCTAGAAATGTGTGAATGTGGAGGTTTCAAATTGTGAATATGGAGTATAGAAATCGTGAATGTAGAGTTATGCATGTGTGGATCTGTAATAGAGTTAAGAAGTTCTAGCAACTTGTAGCATTGTAATGTGTGAATGTGGAGTTCTCAAGTTGTGAATATGGAGTATAGGACATGTGAATATAGAGTTTTGAATGTGTGAATGCATAACAGTGGTAATATACAATAGTTACTAAACATATAATCTTGTAATGTGTGAATGTGGAGTTTACAAATTGTGAATGTAGAATATAGTGTATGTAAATATAGAGTTTATGTTCCACATTTCAGGCCAATATGTAAAAAAGAAAAAAAAAAAAAAAAAAACGGCGTCGTTTTTGGACCCAGGTCCACCTTGCAATGTGGACCTGGGTCGACGGCATAACTACTGCCCAATGTGACATTCTTTTGTACATCTAATGTGTAGTTAACAAATGAGACGATGAGGCAATTGGGTTGGCTTCAGGCCCATATTGATGACTCAGTAGGCTTAAGCCCAACCCATCAATCAATATTCATTTCTTAGAAAAATTCTCACAAAACCCTAGCCACTGGACTGATATAAACTCCACCGCCCCCTTTCTAGTTCTCCTGTTTCTGGGAGAGAGAGCGGATCAACCATGTCGAAGCGAGGTAGGCATACCTAATTTCACATTTCATCTTTATTTCAAATCGTTTTTCTACAAGCTCTTGTGTTTTTAATGATTAATTAATGCGATTTGCGCGTTGAAAATGCAAGTTCAGGACGCGGAGGTTCCGCCGGGAACAAGTTCCGGATGTCGCTGGGTCTGCCGGTGGCCGCCACGGTCAACTGCGCCGACAATACTGGAGCGAAGAACCTGTACATCATTTCGGTGAAAGGTATCAAGGGGCGCCTCAATAGGTTGCCTTCTGCTTGCGTTGGCGACATGGTCATGGCCACAGTGAAGAAGGGTAAGCCCGATCTCAGGAAGAAGGTCATGCCCGCCGTCATTGTACGCCAGCGCAAGCCCTGGCGCCGAAAGGATGGCGTCTACATGTATTTTGAGGGTATAATTCTCTCTTCAGTGCTTCTGCTTCAGTTGTTTATTCTTTCTTAAGCAATCTTTACTGATACGGAATTGCAATAAGTTTGTACTTTCATAATATTAAGTTTAGTATTAGTATATCAAATTTATATATCTATAAATTACATTAAAAGTTTTATTAAACACAAAAAAATAAAATTTAATAATAATTTAAAAATACGAAAGAAAATAATAATAATAATAATAATAATAAAAGAAAAGAGTATGTGTGACAATAGATAAAATGGGCCAGAGGGAGTAGTATTTTACAGTGATGTACATTTGGCTTTTAAGTTATGGAATGTATTGGGAAGGTTGCTCTGTAACTTTTCTTAGTTTATAACTTGGTGGATGGTGTTCTGGGTTGAATTTAATTAGTAATTAGAGTTGTAACATTATTGTTATGGTATCATTATGTATTTCTCATTCATGCTTGTTAAGTACTTCATCCATTTACATCTAATGTGTTTTCTGCATCATTTAGATTAAGGAAATTGAGTAGTTTGTAAATTTAATTGTTGTTTATCTCCCTGGATGGTGGACATGGCAGTAGTGGTTGGACTGTTGGAGAATACCTTAACTGCATAAGATTTCTAATTTGAACAATACTTCAAAAATTTTCTTGCTATTAGTATCTCCTCAAAAATACTATCTTGTTTTTTGGATGCATTTTGTAACATAGACCAGTGTGTTGGCTGAGTGGTGTAATCCATTGATGATACTTTTCTGCTTTTTGAATTAAAGTATTGGTTATGATCAATCAATTTTATCCGTGCAGATAATGCTGGTGTGATTGTGAATCCCAAGGGTGAAATGAAAGGTAAATTTTAGCTTCTTTTGAAAAATGTCTGTCTTTTAAGGGAGGTGTAATCAGTGCTTGTTATGCCACCATATATGATGGATCAGGAGTTTTGAATAAGCAAGGGAACAAAATGGAGACTTCCAAGATAATTGTTTTTTTATCCAGTAATATAATTGATGTGTTCATTATTAGCTTCTGATTTATCTCCTTTCATCCCCTTATTGTGTTATTACAGGATCTGCTATAACTGGTCCTATTGGAAAAGAATGTGCTGATCTTTGGCCTAGGATTGCCAGTGCTGCCAATGCTATTGTTTAAGATCTGTAGTTTTTTGTTTGGTGTGTTCAAGTCTTGGAAATTTAAAGTTAGTGCATGAACCTCATTACTATTTGCTGTCAGAATTTTGTTAAAACTGTTATATTTGTGGTTTAGAGTTTTTAATTTTACAAATGATCCTTCAATTCTGCAAGAATATGCAGAATTCACACCTTTGGGCAGTGCGAAATTGTGTTACTTCTGATGAGTTCTACCATAATATTAGCTAGTACTTGGAACTACATTTATCACTCTGGTGTTTAGGGCTGCAAAATGCAATTCAGATTTTCAGTTCTCTATTGTTATTAGAATTCTTTATACAGTGTTAATTTGCTAGTGGAAAAGAACTGGTTAAGGTGAAGGTGCGTAATTGTAGGGGGGAAGGGGTGCATTTTTTTTTTTTTTTCTGAAACAGGGAGGGGGTGGAATTTTTTATTTTTTTTTAATTTTTGAAACAGGGAGTGGGTGGAATTTTTTTATTTTTTATTTTTGAAACAGGGAAGGGGTGGAATTTACATGTACTTGTGTACTTGAGGAAAAAAGCCATAAAAGGAAGTAGAAAATTAAAATTAAGAAAATGACTTCTTTTGATTTTTTTTTGAAAATGAGTTATTTTTTAAAAAATTATTTTTATTTATAGTGTTTGATTACAGTCGAGAAAATATTTTGTTGTGCTTGGTTCGTTTTTAAAAAAATGAGCAGAATTACATAATTAAACATTTTAATTATTTTTTTAAAATATAAACAATATTTATAATAATATTATAAATGGTGGTGGTGGTGATTGTAGTAGTGTAGTGGTGGTGGTGGTGGTGGAAATTGAAAAATAATTTTTCTAAAAAAAGAGAAGTTATTTTCAAGAAAATGAGGGTATTTTTTCCATTTTTTGTTTTAAAAAAAGAAAAACACTCATTTTCCATTTTCCATTTTCCATTTAGGGTATGTTTGGAAAGTAGGAAAATGATTTCTGAAAAAATATTTTTTTTGAAAATGAGTCATTTTTTGGAAAATGAATTCATTTTCGGTGTTTGGATGTATTCTGGAGAACTCTGTGTTTGGTTCATTTTCTGGAAAATGAGTAGAAATGTATAATTATTATATTTTTATTATTTTATTTAAAATATAAAATATATAAACAAATAATATTTATTAAAAATTAGAAATAATTTTTTTTTACAAGAAAAGGTCGCAGTCGTTTTCCGTTTCTGGAAAATGACTTTCGAATTTTTTGTCCGACAATCATTTTTCGGAAAAATAAGCTCATTTTTCATGGTCAATGAAAATCTGTTGACCACATTTTCTAAGTGTTGCCAAACACCAAAAGTCTGAAAAATAATTTTCGAAAATTATTTTTTGAGTTACCAAACACATCAGTGCAAGTATACAAAATATTATCTCCTCTAACGTAAACTCCAACGAAAGCCACGTGGCGCATCCCAGTTCCTTTGTCCGCCGTGGAACCGAGCAGCTCCAAGAAGCTCGGGAGATTCAGAAAAGCTCTAGAAAATGCACATGCATTGCCATTATCCTAAATTCCTAATCATCGTTCTCATCATTTCCTCCTTTTTCCAATTTGGTACACAATCTCTTGATGATTCATTTGAGGTACGTATATTCATAGATTGATAGACTAATGAATCGTGGGGCCGGGTCTTATTCATGCATATATGCATCTCAAATCATCTCATGATAGATAGATGATTCATTACAGGCCATGGAGGGATTGGAATTAAATTGATTGAAGTTTCTCAAGCTAATTAAGCTGTGCCTCCGATCCAATGAAAAATCCTAACGTAACCTCACTAATCAAATATCGTCCCAAGATTCAATTAATTATTCACATGCCTGCCTGCATGCCTTAAATGAAATGGAAAATTAAAGATAAATCAAAGTCAAAATATAATTAAGAGAGACAACTAACAGAGTCAGCAGACCAGTCAGGAATAAGCTCCGATCCAAGCTAAGTGCTAATCGAATCACCCGATTTAAAACCTTAATTAAATGTGTATATTAATAATTTTAGAATAAGAGTCAAATAGGCCACCGAACTACACACGAAACTGCTAAAATACTCTTAATTTATCATCAGATGATGCAGATATTTGATCTTAGAATTAGGTCGATTTATAGTCTTCCTCTGGCACTAGATTGTAACAAATGATTGAGCACCTATGTTTTGATACCATCTAGATTTGCATCATTAGTTTCTCTTGATGGCATATTGAAACAAGTCAATGAAGTATGGAACATCTTCTATGTTACGTCATATTCCTAAATGTGTTGCTCCTCTATCTTTCTAATGTTGGGACAATGATGTTAAACGTTTTATTTTAATAATTAAAATTATTTTTAACAAAATGTCAGCTGCCAACTTTCAAATTTCTCTTTCTTAATTATTTATTTTTGCAGATACCATGGGCGCACTATCTGTCAATATATGTCAAAAAAAAAAGACCCTATATGTCAATATTCTTATATTTAATCAGACGGTGGCGAGACAGAGGCAAACCAAGCGATGGCAAGGCAGAGAAGCAATCGCACAGAGCAGAGAATGTTTAGGAAATTTGAGGAAATTGCGCAGAACAAATGAAATGAAAAAATTATATATATATATATATAACAACCCAAAATGACGACGTTTTGGGATTGTCCAATTGTTCAATTTTTTACAGTGGGGGCAGCTGCTCCATGGAAGCTCCGCCCTTCATTGTACAATATGGCAAGTGATTACTCTTTTAGAAAAGAAATGTCTCCTTTGTTAATTAATTCTCAAGTATAACCACTGAGATTCATTCCTAAATCTCAAACAAGATAACCGAGAATTTAATTGCAAATTAAAGAATCCAGGATGTAATAAAAGAGGTAACAACAAAAAACACACAAAAATCAGAATACTCAGATTAGCTAGATGGGATTAAGACTTCTGAAAAATATTTTCTGGAAAATGAGTTTATTTTCGGTGTTTGGATGTACACTGTATGTGTGTGTTTGGTTCATTTTCCGGAAAATGAGTAGAAATGTATAATTATATATTTTTATTATTTTATTTAAAATATAAAAATATATAAACTAATAATGTTTATTAGAAATTAGAAATAAAAGTTTTTTACAAACAAAAGGCCGCACAAAGCCATTTTTCAGAAAAATGAGACCACGGAAAATGATCCGTTGACCACATTTTCCGGGTGTTGCCAAACACCAAAACCCCGGAAAATGATTTCCGGAAATTATTTTCCGGGTTACCAAACACACCCTTAGGTCTGTTTGAAAATTCGAAAAATGATTTTCGGAAGTTATATTTTTTTTTTTGATTTTTTCGTGTTTGGGTACTCAAGTAAAATGAAGTAAAAATTTATTACTCCGTTCGTTCAATTTTATGTGCTTGGTTTGGTTGTCAAGACTCGACTATAGTTATTTTTAATCCAATTTTTCATAATGTTAAGTTTAGTATTAGTATATAAAATTTATATATTTAGAAACTACATTAAAAATGCTATTAAATATTTTTTTTTAAAAAAAACTAAATTTAAAAATAATTTAAAAATACTAAAGAAAATAAGCAAAGAAGAAAGAATTGATTTGACCAATAAATAGTAAATATGATAGATAAAATGGGACATATGGGATATTAAATACTCTGTAACTTGTAAGTTGTAAGTCATAAATGCCACCTAATAGTATGTCATGATTACCAGTTGATAATTAAAGGGATTATAATGAATCTTTAGTTACAAATATCATGCAATAATATCATTCCACACAACACTTGTTCTGAATCAGGTAGAGGTCATTGGCAAACTTTTTTTTTTTGAAAACGGTCATTGGCAAACTTAGTCAAACCCGTAAACCTAGTTTAAAATATCTATTAAATAATAATAACTTAAAGTCAAATTCATTATACTTTGGTTAGAGATTATTGTTGTAATATTATTGAACTGCTTCGAAAGTGATTTTGAACACCATTTTGGGACCAAAAGTTCCTCAATCGCATCAAGCTTTATACTATTTTTGCAATAAGTTGGCTAGTAATATTTGGTGATTCTCCAAGAAAGAGAAAAAGAAATAACGTTAACTATATCCATTAATATTCTTAAAGTATAAAATACGTTGTCATATTTTTATAACATTTTGGTAAGCTTTTTAAGTGTTCGGCGTTTGTTTGATCCCCATAATGCCATACCTTGGATTGGCTATGTATTTTTCTCTATTGTGGTATGATAACTGCCTAAATGTTCATGTTTTTACCTTGAATTTAAGCTTATTTTCCTTTTCATTTGTTATAATTTTGCCTAAAGTGTTCCTCATTTGATTCATTCGTGTGTTTAGGTGTAATTCTTGATGATTTAGATAAATTGAATGATTTTTGGAGCATTTCGCCGGATACATGTAGAGTCAATCGGAGCCAATGAGAAGCTATGAACATGGGGTCAATACCTCTTAGAGAGCCAAATTATAGTATGTTCAATGGTCTTGGTCATTTTGACAAACAAAGGCAAAAGTGGAGCAAAGGAGCAAGAAGTTGAAATTCTCGCACAACTCGTCCATTGCTTGGTATTTTGGTCATATCTCTAAGTAAAAATGTCCAAATCAAGTGATATTTATATCATTGGAAAGCTAACTTGAAGGACTGCAATTTTGATGAAGACCATAAACGCTACTTCAAAGGATTCCAGGATGAAAAGTAGCTTAGAAGACAGACAATATGCACAGGAACACTGCCAGGCCTGCATGTGCCCCCTGAATGCCCGATGAACGCCTAGTGTTTTTTGCAATCTTGCTTTAGAGGTGAGGTTTTGGAGGGCAAGATTAGTCTAACAAAATTGAAATACCTAATGTTAATAAAAAAAAAAGTACATTTCATTTGTAAAAATTTTTAAAAATAATATGTGTGTGTGTAGTAATAATCAAATGATATCAGTTTGGTCGCCTTTTCTGACGACATGTTGGTCACATCTTTGTTGGAATTTCGAAGCTTCGCTGGTGCATTATTAGGATTCTATTACTGGTCAGTATTAGAATTTTGAGTTTTAATACTAAATTAATATGTTAACGTGTTTAATTGTAACTTTTAAAAGTTTAAGAGTCTAATAATTGAGTTATTGAGTAAATTCCTTTTTTGGTCCTAGACTTATTGTGCATTGGACACATTTAGTCCGATTTTATTAATTTGACCACATTTTGCCCAGACTTTGTTAAAGTTGGACAATGTTAGTCCAAAGTTAGTCTTACCGTTTGTTAGCCGTGTATTTGAGGGGCATTTCCGTCCTTTCAAGTCCAAGACTTAATCGTTCCTAATTTTAAGTTTGACTCACGATTGGATCTTTGCTTTGGGCTTGGATCTGCAAATCGCCGGTGTCTCCGCCTTCGAAAGCTGCGACGATTCGAGGGTGAAAATCGTCGAATTCTCGGCCCCGTGAAGTCCATAATCGCCACCGTGAAGAGTTGCCACGATGTCGCTAGGAGGGGCGATGAGAGCGGCGGCGGTATCACCTACGAGCTTATATATCTTCTGCACGAATGCTCCATTCGGCGACCATATCCACTGTCTACAACCTCATACAATTTCTGCTCAAAACTGGTTCTTCTTCTTCTTCTTCTCTGTTTGTATTAAAGATTTAATATTTGGTTGTTGATGGATTTTGTGGTTTTCGAGATGAGATGGTGAAAGTTTGTTAGGAGGATAGTGGTTTTCGAGATGAGATGGTGAAAGTTTGTTAGGAGGATATGGCGGGTGAAGAAGAGATGGTGAAAGTTTGTTAGGAGGATATGGCGGGTGAAGAAGGGGAAGGGAAAGGAAGCTCATCGTCTATGGTGACAAATTCAGGGTATTAGTACAGTGATGCTGGCATGCTGCAATAAATACTCATATTCAGAGTGGTCATATGGTGAGTCAACTCCAAAGCTTTGAATCAAAATTAGGGGTGTAAACGAATCGAATCGAGTCAAATACTTCAGTATTCGATTCGAATTCGATTATTTTGATGAGTATTCAAATTCGAATTCGTTTAGTGTTCGAATCTTAAATTCCGATTCGTATTCTATTTGACCAATTTATTCGAATATATTCGATTCAACTCAAATATTCGAATTCGAAATGACTATCTTAATTTTTTTCTAAATTTTTCAATAAATTAAGATAAAATATAACAAAAATTCCGATTATTGGGAAAACTAAAGGGTGAAGCACTGAAGCGGCTACTCTCACTTTTATTTTAGCTTTGGGTTTATGCCTTTACTAATTTAGTTTCTTTATATATATATATATATATTCGAATATTCGAATATACTATTCGAATCGAATCTATCCTCATTTGGATTTGAATAACATTCGAATCAAAATGTGTATTCGGATTTGTATTCGAAATATTCGAATTCGAATCACGAATCGAATCAAAATTATTTGATTTGTTTACACCCCTAATCAAAATACTGAGCTTAACTCCGGAGTGTTGTTTCAGCTTCAAATTACCCTTAATTGTTACAATTCAGTTTTTATTCTTGCTTAATTTGGAGTTAAATCCATGTGAAAGAGTTAACTCCGAAGTTGGGATGATTGATTCCATAATTTCTTTGATTCTTTTAATTTGGAGTTTACACCCCTAATCTTTATGGCTTTCTTGAATACATACGGATTAACTAATTTGAATATGAGGGCCGGGATTTTTCCGGTGAAACATTGTATTAATTTCGGCAGTTGCGGCCTCCGGTTTCACACATATATGCTTCGCCGGTAGCCTGAGTTTGTGAGGATAGCCGACAACTTGGAAGGGAGAACGTATACGTGAGGGTCAAAAAACACAGTCAACAGCATTCCTTACGTTATTTGTTGGAATAAAACAAAAGTTATGTATTCCTGGACTTGAAAGGACGGAAATGCCCCTTAACTTCACTGTTGACAAACGGCAATGGTAATTGTGGACTAACATTGTCCAATTTTAACAAAGTCTGAACAAAATGTGATCAAATTAATAAAATCGGACTAAATGTGTTCAATGCACAATAAGTCTAGGACTAAAAAATGAATTTACTCAGTTATTACATAAAGTTAAATGGTATATTTATCCCTTCTCCCTTTTTATTTTATAGGGCAAACTTCTATGACATAAAATGAGGGGAAATGACGTTTTTGGCCCCTCAATTGTTTTACTTTTAGAAATTTAGCCCCTATCATTTGATTTGAACAAATCTAATCCTTTAATTGTTCATAATGCACCACATTTGGCCCCTCATGTTATATAATTAGAATTGTTTTTAATAATTTATTTTTCATTAGGTTATAATTGTCCAATTCTTTCAACCATTTAACTTTCTTCTCCTCCTTCTACGTAATTGGTGGTTATGCATGCCCTCGTACTAGCTTTTGACAAATCTGTGTGTCCCAGGAATGTTGTATTGTTACTTGTTGGTTGAGTTATATAATTAATTAAAAAAGCTTCTACCTAGCTTATACATCCATTTTATGTCAATGCTCTTGCTCTCCTTTAATGATGCTATTGTGCTGTCATTCTAATTTAAATGGTTGAAAGGATTGAACAATTATAACCTCACGAAAAATAAATTATTAAAAACAATTCTAATTATATAACATGAGGGACCAAATGTGGTGCATTATAAACAATTAAAGGATTAGATTTGTTCAAATCAATTGATAGGGACTAAATTTCTAAAAGTAAAGTAATTGAGGGGCCAAAAGTCCCATTTTCCCTCAAAAGTAATACTGCTAAACTTTTTGGGTGGAGAAAGTAAAATTTGATTCGTAAATTTATGGAGTTCCTGTGTATAACAGTTGTAACCGCAATGAACGCTAGAACGATAGGTGCTTCTCTCTGGTACTCCTGGGGATGGAACCCACGAAATCCCCACGTGCGTATACATATTCGTCGTCCGTTTACGGTATATGTTCCTGGGATTTCCATGTATGGAGCTGTTTGATTCTGAATTTCTAGGTTTTCTCAGTTTTGGAGGTAATAATTTCTCGTTCCGCTTATATTTGTACTAGTCTCATCATTTATTGAATTTTGAGTTGTGTGAACTTATGAACTTGTCTTTATCCATTAATGGCTTAAATCGGCCTTGCATATAGTTACCACCTTTTTTCTTACTTTTCATTAAGAAGAAAATCTTTTCCTTCTATTATTCAGCTCCCAAATTAATTGCTGTTTGTTACGTTTATATGGTGTCTTGTGTGTGTGCGGGCGTTTTTTTTTTTTTTTTTTTTTTTTTTTTGAAGAAGAAATCAAGGTTGTAAGAAATATTGAGGTCTTAGGACTATGGGTTCTTCTTTCCATCATCTTGATTTTCTGAGCACTCATATGGTGTCATTAAACTGGATTTTGGATTATGGATGGAGCTCTGTTAAGCATTTAATATGGATAACCTGTTGCTGAAATTGACTTTTGTGCAGCTTTCTATAGACCCAGTGACTGAAGAATAAAAAATTTTTGGGGTTTGAAACTGCAGATTTTCTACTCTTTTCTTTCTTAAAATTTTAATTTTTTTTTAATAGTGTCCATACATCTTAATGTTTTAAGGTGTAATTTTTCATATTTGGGTGGCAAATAAATCAGCAAATATTAGCAAGGCAGCAATTAATATGTCTTATCAGGACCAATTTCCATTGTTACAATCATACTTCATGCATGCACAAGATTTAGATGAGTTTCACTTCTCATCAATTTTAGCTAATATGCCTCCCTTGTTTTATTTCATGGATAGTTGTTATTCTCTACTTTTACCACTTATGTATACATAGTTGATAGTTCTAATTATTTGAGAATCTTTTCCCCCATACCTAAAGTTCTTTTGAGGTTTTTGCCCCGTGGAGTTACAAATATTATGCCCCCTTGTGTTGCAGGATTCATGATTCAGCTTAGGTTATTGAAATTAAGGAAATTCTAGTTTAGGTGATTTCGCTATATATATAAAAAGAAGAAAAGAAGAAATGGAGGCACGCCCTGCTCTATCTGTCCAAAGCACAGGTGCTGGGCAACTCAGTAATTGTGATGCATTTGGGGCTCTTTCCTCTCCTTTACATGTTCTTCCTACAAATCTCAAAGAGATATACCCCAAGTTTCCAGAGTCGCAGCAGGTTTCCTTGGGGAGGGATATTATCCAACATCCTCCAGCTGTTCTATGTCCAATTCCTTCAGATAGTGGAGTTGTTGGTCATCTGCTTTCTTCATCGTCTGGATCATCCGGATTTTCTAGTGATCTTAAATTTTCTTCTGTTCCACCCCATGAAAAGCACCCAAAGCAACCCTCTTTTCTTTCTCAGTCAACAACTCATTCTGTCATTCTTGAAGCAGCAACGTCAAGCCATTATGCCCAAGAAAATAACAACTCCTGGTGTATAGATTCATTTTCTGATTTTCTTGATTATCCAGTAAATGCCCCCGTGCAGAACAGTCAGCTGGATTACAGTAACAATGGTGATTGTGTATTTACATCTGAGGATCTTAGTAAACACAGTGATTGGCAGGAATGGGCTGAGCAACTAATTGCTGATGATGATGCTTTTACTCATGATTGGAACAATATTGTTGCAGATACATGTCCCACAGATCCAGAGGCAAAGGTGGATTCCATTTCATTACTTTAATGCTTTTTCTGATATAATTTTCGTTATTATTTTTGCTTTAATTTAGTCAGAGGTAGTGTTCCCATAGAAAGACCCGTCTTGCAGAAACAGTCTACTCTTTATTGGTGGTATGCCATGTGCTTCAGTGGTTACACCTTGCTTTGGCAGGATGATTATTTTTCTAAGCCATTATCCTTTATTTTATTGCACCCATTTTAACGTTTTCCCCATTCTGTGGTTACAGATGCAATATCAGGCACCCAATCAATTTTCAAATGTCCAAAATCAGCAGCATCAGGCATCACATCATCCTGCAGCTTTATCTGGAGAAGCATTAATAGTTGGTTCTGCTTCATCCACCATAAGTGGTGCTACAACCAAACAACGTATGCGCTGGACACCTGAACTTCATGAAGCATTTGTGGAGGCTGTCAACAAGCTTGGTGGAAGTGAAAGTGAATTTCTCTCCTTAATGAACTTGTTAAGGTGATGGGGTCAGATATATTAGACTACTGTTATAATTAAATGTCTTTACTTGAACCGCAGGAGCCACTCCCAAGGGTGTCCTAAGGCTAATGAAAGTTGAAGGTTTAACCATTTACCAAGTTAAAAGCCACCTGCAGGTGTGTACTGCTTTCTTATCCAGATAATAGCTCCTTGCTAGATGGACCTCTTGTTGCCTTTTATCAATTTAATTGTGGAATCTACAGAAATATCGAACTGCCCGGTACAAACCAGATTCAGCAGAAGGTCTGCTATTGTCTTCTTGTTGTTTTGTATTTAGATTTTTTGTGTTTATCATGTTTGTTATCCTATTTTGGAATCCTCAAGTTTCATATAACTGATGTTCTGTCAGAGAGGGTTGAGTATTCATGCATGCTAGGCATATGTGATACAATATAGATCCTGGGCTGCCAAATGCTAAAATTGATTGGGAATCAATTTAGTTATCTTATTTCCTAGTTTATTAGTAGTTGCCTTTTTTTACTTTTAGCATATTTTAGAATATTGTTTCCTTATGTTTTAAGCTTTTAACTCCTATATATAGGGAGAATATTAGATTGTCTGAGTAAGTTGGAAATTGAATAAAATCAAAAGGAAGTTTCTTCCTCCAACTTCTCCCCAACTCTCAGTTCATATTCCTCAAGCTTCTCCTTATCTCCACCATAGGTAGATATAAATCTTCATCCTCTTCCTTCTCCTTCAGTGTTGCATAGGCCCATAATGCGAAGCCAAACCCGTGAACATAACAATATGATCAGTAGCCTCTCAATTTCATGGCTTCCTCAGCCTTGATGTTTCATGCTACTTAGTTTTTGCCTGCAGTTTTTTCTGCAATTTACTATCCTTAATCCTAAAAGTGCTTTCATTTCCAGAGGCCTGCTTAAATTGCTGGAGGTTGATTTGTTTGCTTATGAAGCCCTTCTCCAATTTCTATTGCAGGATCCTCAGAAAAGAAGCAGACTTCTGTTGATGATTTGCCATCTCTGGACTTGAAAACGTAAGCTGATGAATCTGTTCATGAAGGTTTTTTTTTTTTGGCTCAGTAGTTATCAAAGAATAAATAATATAATGTGATTTTTAAATGATGACTAGAAAATTGCTCATGGTCCTTTCTCATCCAGAGTGTGAATTTCCCTGGTAGTGAGTATAAAATTATGGGATTGCTATATTTGATCCGTAGCATTTTGGAAATGCAAGCTGATTCCAATTTGAGTGGCTATGTAGATCCATTGCCCCATCAGTTTGCTTATGTTAGGGTTGAGAGTTGAGACACTAGATGGTTGGCTGTGTTTTCCTTGAAGCTTTTGCATAGAGTGTATACACTTTGCTGATTAATATACATATATACGGTTTTATACAGGGGAATTGAGATCACTGAAGCATTGCGACTGCAGATGGAAGTTCAAAAGCGACTCCATGACCAGCTTGAGGTATGAATTCTTGCTTTTAAAATGTATTATGATCTCAATCAAGGGCAGTCATCGGGAAACCCATAGTCACTACCCCGAGGGTGTGCATTGGGTAAATCTTGCCTTGCGACCTTAGCCGGCAAAGGACCACAATGAGGTAAACCAGCCTAGGTTGCCCATAGTTACCTTCTCAAACTAAGAAGGCTGGGATTCGAATTCGTGAGCTTGTGGTTATAAGTTTGTATCCCTTAGCCATCTTGGCTGGGGTTATGATACATGTTGAGGAAGTCTTATTTTATTATATTACATAGTTTAGATATTAATAAATTACTAAATAGTTATTTAGAAACTATAAGTAGTTATCTAGAAATTACTAAATAGTTATTTAACTTATTACTCTTAGTCTTTGAATTAGTTTAGGTAGATTAATTATTTAGAAACTACCAAATAACTATTCTTAGTTTAGGAACCTTTGTAAACAACCCTATAAAAGGGAGTGTTATTTGGAATAATAGAACAAGCAGAAATTCAATCCCAAAAAGGGTCTAAGGGAGTTTTGAGTCTCAAACAAACTCAGTATTTTCTTCTTTTCATTTTCAAATTATTATTCTTTCTTTCTTTTCCCTTATGTTTTCTTGCCCATGACGGGAGCACATAACATTGGTTCTGTTGTCGGGAATCGAACCCGGGTCTCTCGGGTGAGAGCCGAGTATCCTAACCGACTAGACTACATAAGGAAAACACTGTTATGTGTTATGTGCTCCTGTCATGGACAAGAAAACATAAGGAAAAAGAAAGAAAGAATAATAGTTTGAAAATGAAAAGAAGAAAACACTGGGTTTGCTTGAGACCCAAAACTCCCTTAGACCCTTTTTGGGATTGAATTTTTGCTTGTTCTATTATTCCAAATAACACTCCCTTTTATAGGGTTGATTACAAAGGTTCATAAACTAAGAATAGTTATTTGGTAGTTTTTAAATAATTAATCTACCTAAACTAATTCAAAGACTAAGAGTAACAAGTTAAATAACTATTTAGTAATTTCTAAATAACTACTTATTAGTTTCTAAATAACTATTTAGTAATTTATTAATATCTAAACTATGTAATATAATAAAATAAGATTTCCTCAGCATGTATCAGGTTACCCCAGCCATTTTCCCTTTTCTTTGTTGGGAACTGCTGCACTGTAGAAATGAGGTTCATCATGTTGGCTCTGGTCTCTGGTTGAAATTCCATGTTAACACTTGATCTTGACGTTCTTTTGAAGATCCAACGGAATTTGCAGCTGAGAATAGAAGAGCAAGGACGATATCTCCAGATGATGTTTGAGAAGCAGTGCAAGTCAATGCCAGGTATAGGTTTGCTCAAGGGATTGCCATCCACAGCAGAGAACCCCAACGAAAGTGATCCAGGAGTGCCACATAGTGATCACCCAAAAACGGATGATGTAGTTAATGTAGTGACATTGTCGGACGACTCTCAAATTCTGTGTGAGAAGCAATGTGGGGAAGAAGTTACAGAAATTCCAGAAAAAAAATGTGGCTAGACGGATCATCTAATTCACGGGCAATAAACCGTGCCAAAGTGGACGAGTAAAAATAAGTGTTGGAGCATCTTTTGGCAACTCTTGGAAGTGGTAGGGAACTTGTCAGTGCATTATATACAATGCTTAAAAGCTTATGCTAAGTAATTGGTGTTTTATGAGCAAATGGCATATCCTGTCCTTTTGGAAAGTTGGCAACCAAATTATGCTCAAGGAGAAGAAAAAAAGTAATTTTGTTGTTTACCCATCCATATGGGCAGGGCAGGGTGTGTTTTGTAGCTGAAATTATTGGCAGCTTTAATTTGTAGTCAGAGTCATAGATTATTATAGGTTATAAGTTAGAAAATGATGATGACAGCACTCCAAAATATTTGAAGAATGGAAAAGTAATGAAGCTTTCATTGCAGGTGAAGAGGTACTATCATTTTTGTTGGATGGATATGTAATGTTATATGATGTTAATGGCTCCTTTAATCTGTTGAAATCACTGGCAGTTTGTATAGCTGTGTGTATGACAAATTGCTGGCTTATTTGTGACTCAATTTGTAGACGAAGTTGGGAAACTTATGTTATAAAAAAAAATTAAATAGTTCTTGGTGTAATAAAGTGAATAACATCCGGTCTTGTATTTTATTATTATTTTTTTTAATTGTCTTAGATATGAAGCAATTAAAGAAAAGATGCTGTGAAATTTTCAACATTATAGAGTGTTTTAAGAAGTGAAACCCAACTAAAAATACTAAACCATTTAGAAAGTGAACTCGTTGGTGCACTTTGTATTATTGCTCAATGTAATTTATATTGTAGCTAGGTACTCTAACTACCTTAACTTTAAAGCAAACTTCTAAATAAAAAAAAAAAGGGAAAATTGCGAGTTTGGTTCCTGAGTTTTAACCAAGTTTCAACTCAATTTCTAAGATATGACTGTATCCGAGTTTAGTCCCTCAGTTATTTACGAAGTGGCGAGTTTAGTCATCGGCTGTTAAATTTGACGGAAAAATTAAAAAATATTTAAAAGTTGAGGGGCAAAATAGGAAATTCACATTTTAGTCTCTTTATTATATCAAAACTACTTTCACAACATTATTTTTTCACTTCTTAGTCTCTCATTTCAAGATTAATCTTCAATTCTAAAAGCATTTCAATAATTTTAGTATGACTTGTTGGGAACCTGGTTCTCGTATAACAAACTTAAGACAACACTTGATCATTGTCTTCAGGCGTGTGAAACATACCATCCTAAAAGTTTATGATTTATCTTACTAAACATCATGGGTAATCAAACCATAACTTTTGAAATACAAGAAGATGTCAAATTTCTCAAGTTATTTTTATGACAAATTCACCAAGGGAGTAACTTGAGATTTTTAGTACGTAAAATTCTTTCGTAAGCTCTGCAGTAACTTTATCAAGAATCGTATATCATGACAATATATGAAAATTATATTATATATATCCATCACCTCATCTGTCTTCTTAAAAACCAGAGTAATGAATGAAGAACCTAAGACTTAGTTATGGAAATTCTAAAAACGATTATTGACTAAATTACTGCATATGAAATAATTATTTTTTACATACTAAAAATCTCAAGTTATTCCGTTAGTGAATTTCTCATAAAAGCAACATGAGAAATTTGACATCATTTTATATCTCAAAAGTTCTAGTCTGATTACATTTGTTACTTAGTTAAGAAAATCAAAAATTGTAAAGATAGTGTGTTTGGGAGAAAAAAAGTTATTGAAATGCTTTTAGAATTGAAGAATCTTGAAATAAGAGGCTAAGAAGTGAAAAATAATGTTTTGAAAGTGATTTTGATATAATAAAGAGAATAGAATGTAAATTTTCTACTTTACCCTTCAAATTTTAAATATTTTTTAATTTTTTTTCGTCAAATTTAACGGTCGGGGATTAAATTCGCCACTTCGCAAATAACTGAGGGACTAAACTTAGATACGGTCATATTTTAGGGACTGAGTTGGAACTTGATTAAAATTCAGGACCAAACTGGCAAAGTGTTGCTAGTTTGTTGCTACATACACTTAACGTTAAAATTGTTTATGAATGTCATGTCATTGCAATTTCTCACACACCAATTAATAATTACTAAAATAATTATATGTTTCAATACAATTTAAAAAGGGGGTTAGAACTTGTAGTCATTATTTGAGGGGTTGCTCTTGATGAATTCCATTTACTCATACCTGATTGATTCAAATTAATTGGGTGAAAAAATTTGTACATCTAATCTATTATCGGTGTCTGTCACATCAGACAGTCAAATTTGAAAGTATATGTAGGTGACAGTAAAATTTAAAAAGTAAAATATGAAAGTACATGTAGTAGAACGCGCAGCTAGCTTGTGTAAAAATTGAGGTTGTTGTAAGCAGTAGGCAGTCATGGCACCAGCCTGTGGTTGCTTCCCTTCCAATCAAATAAAGCTAAAGCTAACGCTAGGAAGACCCCTGAACAACCATCCCATCCCATCAGTTGGTGCCGCCATCATCATCAACATATATGCACACATCTTATTAATTCCGATCCTTAAAAACCCCACCCCAAATCCGCCAGTTTCCCATTCTCCCTCGCCATGGCTGGTCTCTTCACAGGCGGTTCGCATTTGCATGCTGCAGATCACGACGAGGTAAATTAAGTCCGCTCCGCTCCTTCAATTATATTGCTTAATTTTTCTATCTCAGCTCCTGGTTTTACACATGCGTGCGTGTTTATATATGCATACAGCGGCGAGAGCTAGATAGAGAGAGAGACAGTCCGGCGGCGAAGAAGATCTGCCGGATATGCAGAGACGAGATAGGGGTGATGGAGAATGGTCAAGTGTTTGTGGCGTGTAGGGAGTGTGGTTTCCCAGTTTGTAAGCCTTGTTATGAGTACGAGAGGAGCGAAGGCAATCAGTGCTGCCCTCACTGCAACACTCGTTATAAGCGTCACAAAGGTACCATCTTTTTACACCTTTACTATTTTAATTACAACTAACAACTAACTTAGATTCGCACATGAAAATCAGAATTAAATATTTAGTAATTGTAATAAGTTTTGGTGGAAGTATTTTGTATTTTGGTAATACGATGAAATTGAAATAATTATCAATATTAATGCTTGGTTATGTATGACCCTATAATAAGAATAAATGTTTAAAAAAAAACAGACAATTAATTATAATATAATGACATTTAAAGCATTAATATGAACAAAACAAAAATCTAAAAGCATTAATTCAAATTTAAAAATCAGATTACTAATAATATTGAATAATACTGTTTTTAAGTAGGGAATATGGTAGAGTTTAATTATGTTTTAAAAATTGTGAATTAAATACTAACTATGATTTTGATTGATTTCTATACTAAGTCTGTGTATGAACCAAACACACCCATAACCTTAATTGAGAATTAATTCATTCCATTACATACCTGGATCAGGCTGTCCTAGAGTTGTGGGGGACGATGAAGATCATTTTGAGGGCGAAGACTTTGAGCAAGAGTTTCAGACCAAGAACCATCCCCCCCTATCAGTACGCTTCATTATCTCATCATCCCATCCATCTACACTACTTATTTCTCTTAATTGGTTTCATTTCATTATTACTATTCACTAATTTGCAGGAGAATGGAGACTACCATAACAATCAGCTGCACCACAATACTTCAAATGCTGCCGCTTTTCAACCCACTGCACCACCAGGAAGCGGTAAAAATTAAAACTTCTCTTTTTCCTTTAGTTTCCCACTATCTATTTCATTACAAAGAATAATACTATCTATTGCTATTAGCTACAGCTTTTTATGTAGCTGTAAATGTTTGATCCTAACAATATGTATGTAAACAGTGGGTGGAAAGGATTTGGAAGATGAGCAGAAAGAGGTTTTCAGTAACGCGGAATGGAAAGACAGGGTTGAGAAATGGAAAACCAGGCAAGAAAAGAGAGGGCTGGTCACCAGGTTTGATGATGATAATAAAGGCGGCGCCGATAATGAAGATGACGACTTCCTGTAAGATCGATTTACATTGTTAATTGGTTGAATAATCTAATCAAACCATAATTTAATTGGGGATTTAACTTGTTTGTGTTTTGATAATGATCTGATCAGCATGGCGGATGCTAGGCAACCACTATGGAGAAAAATCCCAATTTCATCAAGCCTAATCAGTCCATACAGGATCGTCATTGTTCTCAGGCTAGTCATTCTTTGTTTCTTCTTCCATTTCCGCATATTAACCCCCGCCTACGATGCTTTCCCTCTATGGATCATCTCCGTGATATGCGAAATCTGGTTTGGCCTATCATGGATTCTGGATCAGTTCCCCAAATGGTGCCCTATCAATCGCGAAACCTACCTGGATCGCCTCTCTCTCAGATTCGAGCGAGATGGGGAGGGTGAGCCCAACACTTTAGCCCCTGTGGACGTTTATGTTAGTACAGTGGATCCTCTTAAGGAGCCTCCGATTATCACTGCCAACACAGTGCTGTCCATCTTGGGCGTTGATTATCCCGTGGACAAGGTGAGCTGCTATGTATCAGATGATGGTGCGTCTATGCTGCTTTTTGATACCTTAGCAGAGACGGCTGAATTTGCAAGGAGATGGGTCCCCTTCTGCAAGAAATATTGCATTGAGCCAAGAGCTCCTGAGTTTTACTTCAATGAGAAGATTGACTACTTGAAAGATAAAGTCCAGCCTACATTTGTCAAGGAGCGCAGAGCCATGAAGGTATGTATGTATCTCATATCATTCTTAATTAATTCAAGAAAATATAATCTTCCTGTTGGGTGGAGTTTGATGAAGAGTCAAATCCAGCATCATGTGATTAAAGGATTGGTGGGCAAAAGTCTAAAAGGTCAAGTCCATCACCTTACCTATAGAAAATGTATTGGGTATAAAAGATACGGGCTATAGCTTTTGGCATAGTGACTAAGGTGGCTAGTGACTTATTGGGTGGAGATTGGTGAAGGGCCAAGTCCAACACCACCCGGTGCCTAGGGATTATTGATTGGAGGTCCGAAAGGCTGGACTACGGACTATAGCTTTTGGGGGAGGCGGCCAAGCCTAGCACTAGCTGGCTAGACGGATTGTTGGGTGGAGGTCCGGAGGAGCAAGTCCAACACACTGTCTATCGAAAATGTGGCGGGTATTATGGGTTATAATTTTTGACCTAGTGGTCAAGTGGCTAGGAGTTGTTGGTCGGAGGCCCGTGAGGGTCAAGTACAGCACCAAGGTGACTAGGGTGATTGTTAGGCGGAGGTCTAAAGGGCTAGACGCCTAGACTACTGGTTATAGCTTTTGACATAGTTATGAGCTTTTCATCCTAACACTTCTTAATTTTGTGGCAGAGAGAATATGAAGAATTTAAAGTAAGAGTGAATGCATTAGTGGCAAAGGCACAGAAGAAGCCAGAGGAGGGATGGGTTATGCAAGATGGAACTCCCTGGCCTGGGAACAACACTCGGGACCACCCTGGAATGATTCAAGTTTATCTAGGAAGTGAAGGCGCTCTTGATGTGGAAGGGAAGGAGCTTCCAAAACTTGTGTATGTTTCGCGTGAGAAACGCCCTGGTTATGATCATCACAAGAAGGCTGGTGCCATGAACGCTCTGGTTCGTTACTACTTTAATTTGCACCTACTCACAATTTCTCAGAAATTATTTCATTGTTCATTGCACTCACTTTCTTCAATATAATAATCTCAACTTCTGCAGGTTCGTGTCTCTGCAGTTCTAACTAATGCACCCTTTATGTTGAATCTTGATTGTGATCACTACATCAATAACAGCAAGGCCATTAGAGAAGCAATGTGCTTCTTAATGGACCCCCAGTTTGGGAAGAAGCTCTGCTATGTCCAGTTTCCTCAGAGGTTTGATGGCATTGATCGCCATGATCGATATGCTAATCGCAACGTTGTCTTCTTTGATGTAAGTAGAATAAACCAAACCCCGTTTACGAAACAAACAAACCTCAATACACAACCTGAACTATGTTTTTTGGGGTGACAGATCAATATGAAAGGGCTAGATGGGATTCAAGGGCCAGTATATGTTGGGACTGGTTGTGTTTTCAACAGGCAGGCTTTGTATGGCTATGATCCACCGGCTTCTGAGAAGCGGCCTAAGATGACATGTGACTGTTTTCCCAAGTGGTGCTGTTGCTGCTGTGGTGGTTCGAGAAAATCCAAGTCTAAGAAGAAAGGTCTCAAGGCTTTGCTAGGCCTTGAAGGGTTATATAGCAAGAAAAAGAAAGTTGGTGGGAAGAACTATACTAGGAAATCATCTGCACAGTTGTTTGATCTGGAGGAGATTGAGGAGGGCCTTGAAGGGTACGATGAGCTCGAAAAATCATCTCTCATGTCCCAAAAGAACTTCGAGAAAAGGTTTGGACAGTCTCCGGTTTTCATCACTTCCACTCTTATGGAAGATGGTGGCCTTCCTGAAGGGACAAACCCAACAACACTAATCAAAGAAGCCATTCATGTTATCAGTTGTGGGTATGAAGAGAAAACTGAGTGGGGAAAAGAGGTAAGACTATAATATTTTGTTAGGATCAAGCGCTAGTAGTGAAGGCGCAACTTTATTATAAGACAGTCATCACATTTTCGAGAAGCAGGGTGCTAGGCTTGGCCCTTACTGGCCTCCCCTCAACATATTTGTTCTAAGGGGGGTGTTCCTAAGCTAACTACTAACAATTAAATTGGTTTTTTTTGCAGCTTGGATGGATTTATGGTTCGGTGACAGAAGATATTCTGACTGGATTTAAGATGCACTGCAGAGGGTGGAGGTCTGTGTACTGCTGCCCAAAGAGGGCTGCTTTTAAGGGATCAGCTCCTATCAATCTATCAGATAGATTGCACCAAGTCCTGAGATGGGCTCTTGGTTCTGTTGAAATCTTCCTTAGTCGCCATTGCCCGCTGTGGTATGCCTGGGGTGGCAAACTGAAATTGCTAGAAAGGCTTGCTTACATTAACACCATTGTTTACCCTTTCACTTCCATTGCTCTCATTGCTTACTGCACTCTTCCGGCTGTTTGCCTTCTCACTGGAAAATTCATTGTCCCAACTGTAAGTAATGTAAATAAAACACACACACTGAAAATAGGTCCTCTTTGTTGGGTGGAGGCCGGTAAAGGCCAAGTCTAGCACTCAGTGGCTGAGTAATTGTTAGGTGGAGGCCAGTAAATGGCTTTAAAGGTCAAGTCTAACACCTAGCGTCTTGAAAATGTGTGACAATATATGGAAATGAAGGCCAGGTCACGGATTTGTTGGTGCTGGGAGGGAGAATTGTCGGACGGAGGCCGGTAAATGCTAAGTCTAGCACCCTGTGATTGGGAGGTCAAGTCCAGCACCAGCGTATTCACTACTAGATATAACTTTTGGTTTAAGTGATATGCGCTTAATCTTAACCGTTTAACTCTTTTTTTGCTTGGTTTTTGGACAGCTGAACAACTTTGCTAGCATATGGTTCATGGCTCTTTTCCTCTCCATCATAGTAACAGGCATCCTTGAGCTGAGATGGAGTGGGGTAAGCATTGAAGACTGGTGGAGAAACGAACAGTTCTGGGTAATTGGCGGCGTCTCAGCCCATCTTTTTGCAGTGTTCCAAGGCCTCCTCAAAGTCCTTGCCGGTGTAGACACAAACTTCACAGTGACATCAAAAGCAGCAGACGATACCGACTTTGGGGAGCTCTACCTCTTCAAATGGACCACTCTTCTCATCCCCCCAACCACTCTCATCATCTTGAACATGGTTGGGGTTGTAGCTGGCATTTCTGGTGCAATCAACAATGGCTATGGATCATGGGGTCCACTCTTTGGGAAGCTGTTCTTTGCATTCTGGGTCATTCTTCATCTCTACCCATTCCTCAAGGGGCTAATGGGAAGGCAAAACAGGACTCCTACAATTGTGGTTCTCTGGTCAATCCTTTTGGCATCAATCTTTTCACTGGTTTGGGTTAGAATTGATCCTTTCTTGCCCAAACAGACTGGCCCTATACTCAAACAGTGTGGAGTAGAGTGCTAAGTTAATCAAAAACCCACCCTGCCTGCTTGTATGTGTCTCTCTGCTTGCCAATTTTGCTACTTGGTGAAACACAGTGTCCCCCCTCACTTACAGCAATAACACCAGATTTGTGAAAATATTAGACCTGTGATATACATATATATGTGTTTGTTTGTATACATGATTCTCATAGCTTTATAAAGATTTCTTTTTGATAATAAACACAGCTAATACTCCAAAAACTAACAATTGCCCAATTGCCTAAAACTTTTTGAAATTTGTCAAAGTGTTGATTGTTATTGTTTCCAGTGGCTCTCCAAGCAAAACCTTAGTTCTAGCTGATAGTTGTTGTGCCACGGAACGCATGGTAGGCCGTGAGTCTGGTGTGGTGCGCGTGCAAGCCAACGCCATGCTCATCACAAACACGACTTCATCTGCAAATTTTCCGGTGGGAGGAAGAAGTCTCGGGTCAAGCAGATCCCTCAAAGGTGTGTTTGCAGACAATTCTGGAGAAGAAGATAGCAGCAGCTCCCCAGGATGCCTTCCCATCATAACTTCCAGTGCCACCACTCCGAAGCTATAAACATCTGATTTCTCCGTTACCCGCATCGTGAATGCAAGCTCTATTCATCAACAAACAAACACAAAACGTTATGTATATTGGAAAAAAAAAAAGAAAAAAAGAAAAAAAGAAAAGAGAAAACGTTTAAATGCAGGCCCGATCGACATGGCAAGAAAAATAGGTCTTTGTCCAGGCAGCTAACTGGTCACATGGGTAAAATTTGAAAAAAGAAAAATAAGTCCTACCTCGAAAGAATATATATTTTCATACTTAACAATTTTACATACATTAAAATTCTAGGTGCTTTCCTAAATGCAAAATAATAAATAACCTCATCAAATGTCTTCATAAATAAGTAATTATAGTTTATAAAATGAATAAATGATTCTTTTTTTTTTTTTTTGAGTACAAATGAATAAATGATCCAAAATCAAATAAGCTTACAAACAATAACATTGTTATCATAATAAATACGGAATAATAAATTAATTATTGAGAAAAATTTATATAACAATTTAAAACTTACAAATCGATGTAGATCTGGAAATCTTTTTGATTGGAGGTAAAAAACTTTAAAATGAGATAAAAAAAATATAAATAACAAAATATGAAATATAATTAATTGGATAAAATTGTTGGAATAGAAAATATATTATAAATCACACATCTTCTATATTTATATGATTTTTATAAATACCGTTTCTTTTAGTTGGATCAATTTCAAGTTTTTCTAGAATAATATGAATGCGATGACACGTAATAGAAACTTCTATATAATATACTTTTTAAATATAAGTATTAAAATTACTTATTAGCTATAAATAAATTTTAAAATTATAAATAAATCGCACAAATTAAAATTTTATTTTCTAAAATGTAAGGAAAAACTTTATTAAAAGAGGTTAGCAATAAAAACTAACCCCTTGACCTTTACGGTGTATTGATTATGTAACTTACCAACCAAGCTACTTTAATTTCAATTAAATTGTATCTATATTATTTACTTATACATATATATACTCTATATATAAAAGAGGGGGAGGGGGAGGGGAAGGTGGGCCCTGAACAAGCCCCAGGGCCAGCTCTGTTTATTAAGGCTATGATCGAGTTAGATCAATTAATTGATTGGATTCTATTTTTAGTGTAGTTTTGGTCCATGTGCATTACAGCTAAGTTAGTGACCTTAGTCCAATTATAACATCATAGCCACTACTTGCAAGCAATTCTGATGCTGAAACTCTGATGCACATTGCAGACAAAGTATATTTGATCTGCAAAGAGCCTAAGTTCTCACAGAATGGCCTATTTCACATTGCAGCCAAAGTATATTTGATCTGCAAGAGCCTAAGTTGTCACAAAACAAAATGCCCTATTTGTAATTCAATGGAAGAGAAAAAGAAAACAATTCCACCTAAACTTTATATATACCTGGTGCCATATATCCATATGCCCCAGCAACCGAGGTCCAAGTCGATGAATCCGAAACCAACAGCTTTGCTGTTCCAAAGTCTGAGAGCCTCGGCACAAATTCTGACTCGAGCAGAACGTTATTCGGGGATATATCGCGATGCACAATAGGCGGACAGCAGTCATGGTGCAAATAAGAAAGTGCATGAGCTATTCCTTGCACAACTTTCACCCGCATATCCCACCCGAATTCTACTGCCATTTTATCATCATACAGGACTTTTCCCAAGCTGCCCTTCTCTACATACTCATAAACCAGGTACAAGAAACAGCTCCTGGAACAGTAGCCATAGAGTTTGATGATGTTTCTGTGGCGTACCTCTGTCAATGTCCGGACCTCGTTCTCAAAACCATGCCGGTTTGTCAGTGGAACGTCGGTGGAGTTAGACACGTCGAGCCTTTTGACTGCAACAACCTGTCCTGTAAGCAAATCGGCTCGGTACACACTTCCAAAACCTCCTCTTCCTATGCAGTACTTCTCACTGAAATCTTCAGTGGCTTTCACTATATCCCTAAATGTGAATTTCCCTTCTCGGTTCCATATCAGAGAGATTGATGTCTCATACTTATCGCCCGATCTTTCCTCTTCAATCTCTTGCTTCTTTCTCCTTCTAAGCACATAACACCAAACAGCAGTTACAGCTACTATTAGGCTGATTGCTAAAACAATTACACCTATGATTGCCTTGCCTATATTGATCTTTGCCTTACTCGAATTAAGCCTACATTGAGGCAATCCTGCTATATTTCCACACAAACCGGAGTTTCCAAGAAATGCTTCAGCTGTTGCTCCTAGGAATCTTCCATCACGAGGAACCGGTCCACACAATTGATTGTAGGAAAAATCCATAACCTGCAAGCTCACCATGCCGGTTAAGGCAGGAGGAATTTCGCCCGAGAGCTTGTTATGGGATAGGTTCAGATTCTCCAAGGTGATAAGTTTTCCCAGGTTTTGTGGGATCATCCCTGAAAGTGAATTGCTGCTAAGGTCCAAAAGGATGCTTAGCCCAAATATGTTGCCAAGTTCAGAGGGAATATAGCCTGATAACGAGTTGTTCCTCAGATTCAAGCTCAATAAGTTCTTGCACTTGCAAAGCTCTCCAGGCACTTCTCCATTAAGCTTGTTTGCTGAAAGATCAAGATATTGGAGCAGGCTTAAGTTCCCAAAACTCTTAGGAATCTCCCCCACCAGACCATTATTGCTCAAGCTGAGATTTAACAGCAGGCCTAGATTTCCCAGTTCTGCAGGAATTTCACCACTCAATTCATTTCCATCTAAGTTAAGGACATGAAGCTGTGCCAACTTCCCAAGCTCACTCGGGATCGAACCAGAAACTTTATTACCATCCATTCTCAGAGCCATAAGCTGTGTATATTGGCCCCAGCGAGGCGAGAGTTGGCCTGTGAACTGATTCTTACTAACGAAAACAAAACGAAGACCAGGGTGGACTCCAAACGCCTCGGAAATGTTTCCAGTGAACTCGTTTTCTTCAAGGCGTATTCTACTTAGATTTCTGCAGTTCTTCAAGCAATCTGGCAGCTCCCCGGAGAAGCGGTTCCCATTTACTGTCAGCTCCTCAAGAAGATAGCCACTGCATAATCCAGGAGGTAGTTCTCCAGAGAAGCTGTTATTAGAGAAGCTAACATTGGCCAAATAAGGGCTATTTAGACCCAAGTCCCTTGGTATCTCCCCCACAAAATCATTGGTAAACAAAGAAAGAGTTTGCAGATTACCAAGCTCAGAAATGGTGTAGGGAAGCTCACCACTCAAGTGGTTACAGCTCAGATCAAGAAAAGTGAGTGATTTTAGATTCCCAATCTCAGGTGGGATTGTTCCAGTGAGATTGTTGGCAAAAACACTTAGCCAAGTGAGATTTGTGAGGTTTCCAATCGCGGGAGGTATTGGACCAGAAAGATGATTTTGCGAAAGGTCGAGTGAGTCCAAATGCCTCAGCTTTCCTATCTGAGGAGGAATGGTGCCTGTGAACTGATTTTGGTACAGGAAGAGAATTTCAAGATTTGTCAGTAGCCCAATTTCATAAGGAATCCTCCCAGTGAAGGAGTTGTTGAAAAGTTGCAATGATGTTAACTTAGTCCAATTGGAGACCAAATATGGTGCTATTTCCCCAGAAAGAAAATTGGCTGATAGGCCTAAGTCTGTTAACTTGGTCAAAAAGGACAAGGATGAAGGGAGGTCTCCAGTTAAGGAATTTAAAGCCAAACCTAAAAAGGTGAGGTTAGTGCAAAGGCCAAGCTCTGGAGGAATACTAGAGTTGAGTCGATTCTCTTCGAGATTCAAGTGCTGAAGGCCCTTGAGTTTGCCTATGGAAGATGGGATCATCCCTTGGAATGAATTGTTATGCAATTCAAGAACTCGAAGAGCGGGTAACGAACCGATATGATGAGGAATGGAGCCAGAGAAGTGGTTTATTCCTAACCTAAGATCTTTAAGGTTTGACAGTTTGGTGAAGTTTGGAGACAAAGGCCCTGAAAACTGATTTTCAGTGAGATTGAGATACTCAAGCTTGTTCAAAGAGGTAAATACTGGTTCTGGAATGGAACCATTGAAGTGGTTTTCTGACAAATCAAGAAAAACCAGGCCCCTGCAGCCCAGTATGAAATCAGGAAAACCTGATCTGAGTTCATTCCAATTCAAGCTGAGGTGTGTGAGTCGAGGGAAATCCCGGATTTTCGACCAGTTAGGAGCCTCAAGAAGATTTGATCCAAGGTCCAACAACCTTAACTTCTGAAGATTGCCTATTTGGATAGGAATCAAACCAATAAAATTGTTGTTATAGAAGCTTACATACCTAAGCTCCCTCAATTCCCCAATCTGGGGTGGGATCATGCCACTCAAAACATTGTTGCTCAAATCCAGGAGTCTCAGCTTGGAGAGATCACCAACACTGGGAGGAATTGACCCACTCAAGCTGTTCCCATTGATGTTGAAACTGGTGAGGCTGGGAAAAGAAGTGAAATTGAGGTGATCAAGAACACCTGAAAGGCCTGCATTTGGAAGGTCGATCCCGGAAACACTTCCCGATCCGTTGCAGATTATGCCTGTCCAGTTGCATAGGTTTTTGAGGTTGGAAAGTGACCAATTTCTTAGGGAATAAGATGGGGACAGGCTGCTCTTCCATTTTAGAAGAGCTTCGGCTTCGGGTCTTTCTGATGCTACTATTGATAGAATGGAACAAAAGAGTACAACATGAAAGATGAGAGGTACAGAGAATGTGTGAAATGTTGTCATACCTAAGATTGTTCCAGGGGGATTCTCAGCTTGTTTTTTTCCTTGTTTTAGTGTTGTTGTTCTCTCATATATTACCATATCAGGGTCTCAAGGGGAGTGGAATGTGGAATGTGGTGGATAATGACTTGACAGAATGGCACTATTTAAAAAGGAAGCAAAAACAATCACAAATCTGGACTACATATAAAACACATGTTTTTGGTTTAATGCTGAGGTTATTTTCAAGAATTGAAATCATGAAGCTGTGTGAATACTTTATACTTTATAGGGCTATATAACAAATTGATATATATATTTAGTGGTTCCTGGGATTGGATGTTAGCCACAGGGGTCAAATCCTAGTATATATAGACTGGCTAACTTAGCATATTGTCACGGGCATAGAGTCCAGCGCAGCGCAATGCGCCCGTGCGGCGTCCCGAGGCCTCTAATACCCCGGCGACCAGCCTTCCCTCATACGTTCCAACCGGTTTCGCCTTGCCATAGGCTCATCAGGGATGCGGCAATAGCATCTAACCAGTTGTGCCGTCGAATCGCATAAGTCCGCTTCATCGTCAAGTCCTAGACTAGCGACAGGCTCCCCAAACTAAATCGGGTCGGCGTGCCTAACTCGGCCAAACTTTAGCGTCTAAGGCAGAACATCCTTATCCGCTATTGTCACCCCCTTCACCCGTAAAGCAAGCTCACCAATTGGTCCGTTCACATTCATTAGGACTACACGGTCACGGAAAAACGTCCGTGACAATATGCATGCCTAAACTTTCAGTGAGCACTACTATCATAGCCTCATAGGGTTATCTGGACAAAAATCCAACTCATTCACACCATCAAATGTTGTCATGTCAACATAAGGCATTTTTTCTTTTTTTAGACAAAAATCCAACCTAAGCCTTAGAGCATCCTTATTAGTAGAGTTTTTCTCAGTAATTGAGGAGTTTTTGTAAGTGTGATTAGAAAAGAGAAAATGGGAGGAAAGAAAAAAAATAGAAAAAGAAAATAGAAAAAGAAAACAAATTCTGACAATTTAAAAAAAAAAAAATTCTGACTCGCCCGCTGGGGAGCGAAGTGCGCCCAACCGTGCACTTCGCATCTGTTTGTTTATTTATTTATTTAATTTCTCAGCCAAATCTGACATGAACCCCATATTTGCAGAGAAATTATTTCTTCAAACTTTAGCCTCCACACCAGTTCAAGTTTGTTTCTTCAAGTTCATAATCTGACATAAATCACACAATATATACTGATGTAGATGCTCTTAATACCTAAACATCATCTTGCTATATAGGATGTCAATTCTATTCCCACCAACCTGTTATTCATGTTATCGCTTCAATGGATACTAAAATACTTATATGATTTAAGTAATAAAGCAGATATGAAATATATTTTATTTATTGGCGTGGGTATGGGGCAAGTGCGGGGAAAGGTATTCCCGTTTACATGCACTTATAGATAAATAAATATATATTTTTTGAATCTTTGAATGTTTAGAAGAAATAAATATATGTATTAAGTTATAAATATAATTTATATGTTAAATTTTATACGATATAATGAAAATTTTTCAGGATTATTTTTATTTATTTTGAACCTTGAGATGTTAGGCACATATTTAAAGAATTAATGTTGAAATTTGTAATTATTTTTTGTACTAAGGCAATGATTTGACTATCAATATGAAGTTTGCAATTGAAAGCTAAAGTTTATAATTATTATAGTTTTGGGACTAAGGGTAAGGATTTGACTTACTAATGTTGAAGTTTGTAGGTATTTTTTGGTATTAATGATGAAGATTTAATACACTAATGTTAAAATTAGAAATAAATAGTAATGTTAAGGTTGGAGTTATTACTTATTAGGACGCACTAATATTGAAATTTGTAGCTATAAACTTTATATAAAATATAAATATAATGTATAATGTTAAGTTATCACTATCCCTGCAATATTATCTCACTTAATTTTAAAAGTAAATTTTACATCCACATCATCAAATTTGTAAATTCTCTACTATTTTCTCTACATTCTTGCAATGCTCTCTCAGGTTCAAAAGTAGTTATACTAGACTTTTATATTATAAATATAATAATAAAATAACAAATATAAAAAAAAAATGCCAATTGCAAACTTGCTATTATAGCAAGCTTGCAAGCCACATAAGCTATAAAAAAAAAATTCACATTATCTTCCACGTCATCTTAAAAGGAGTTTACTTGCTAGAATAAGAATAGTCTTAGTCGTTAAAATAGCGGGTTACGTATTCTTCACATCCGTAAAATTCCCACTAGGTCGGGGATGGAGATGGGGATGGAGATGAGGAAGAGATCATATATTTATTAGCTACTAGTTGCAAGATGAGGACCACACACAAATTAAACCATATAATAAACAATGAATAATGTCACTGTAGAGCTCCACTTAGCTTTGTGGTGCTTGTTTCATGCCAGAGTTGACTCATCTTTATTGCAGAAAGGATATTGACCCGACCCACTCGGGCAATGGGGATTATTTTTAATTATATGCTAATCCAACTTGGGCTTAATTCAACCTCAATTATCATATTAGTCAAATACTTCATTGTTCTGCAGATTATAAGTTCAAAAAGTAAATCTTTTCATCATATTGCTTCATGTAGCATGAATGATGAAAGCTGAAGCTGAAAGCTACCTTAACAACTAGTCTTTTCCAATTTTGGTATACGTAATCTTGGAAATGGCAGACAGTTTATGCCAATTGATTCCCATACCATTTTGCACGATTGTGCGTGTATATATATTTGAATCAAAACAGAGAAAATATATTAGATCAACAGTGTGAAGAGCATTATTTCAGTGAAGAAGAAGCTTGATTATTACTCCGTATTAATTCTATACATATGCTTTTATATACGAAGCAATAAATGACAACTTTGTAATTACGGCAACAAACATAGAGAAGAGCTCATTCACGGGGTCTTTCTCTGGTTGCGTGAACTGCCCAGGGGGGATCGTCACTCGTGAAAATTGAACCCAAGCACTCTCGAAATTCTTCCCCACAAAAAGAGCTCACTTGACACTTGAGCTACCCCATTGGTCTTAGTACTAATATACGTAGAAAAATAGGCTTAATTGTGTGCTTATATAAAAAGAATAAATTAAAGATGAGAAAAAGGATGATATAAAGGGATGAGCTAATTATTTTGTTATGTAGAGACAAATATGCATATTTTGTTGTTGACTTGCCTATTTTCATGGAAGTTTAGAATTTTGTTTGGACAAATTTAATTTGCCCCTTAATTGATATTGTGGGAGATTTGAATTGTTGATAGACGCATGAATTAGGATGTTGACTTTTAATCATAGCATTTGAACTCTTGATTTCTACGACTTAGATTTGTTCTCATGTTCTCGTATATGGAAGGGTTCTTTTTCATAGGAGTCACCCCTTAGGTGAGAACGTGCAAACTACTATATGAATGCACACAATCTACCCTGGAGTATAGTACATTATGTGCATTCAGGTTAGTTCTCACGTTTTCGAAGTAATTTCCATTTGAACGCAACTCTCTCTCCCTCTTTGTGTGTGTGTGTGTGTGTGTGTGTGTGTGTGTGTGTGTGTGTGTGTGTGTGTGTGTATATATATATATATAGACACATTTTAATTAAAGATGGAGTAGTGTAGATGATAAGTCAAGTGCTTGTTATTTTATAGGTCAAGGGGTTAAGACCTCTTTGACTACACCTTTAACAAATTTTCCCTTTTTAACATTTTAGAGAATAAAATTTTTATTTGTGAGATTTATTTATAATTTTTATTTTATGAGTTTGAAATCTATTTATGGATGAATAATTTAATACTTATATTTATGAAAATTAAATGTGTTATTTTGTGAGCTTTTATAATGAGTTGTAAATTATAAAAAGCAAAAATTTGTGTGAGACCGTCTCACTATGGGTCGGGTCAAGATGCAAATGTAACACTTATATGCTCAAATGTAATACTAATTAAGAATAAAATTTTTGTTAATTACTTATAAGGGTAAATGTAATACTTTTAAGGGAAAATACAATACTTTTACATTTCGATTTAAAAGTATTATATTTTTTCTCAAAAGTATTATATTTGCCCTTATAAGTAAGGGGCAATCTTGTCAATATTACTTATTATGAAAAATGTATTACTTTTTCTCTTATAAGTAACAAAAATTGTATTTTTGATTAGTGTTATATTTGAGCATATAAGTATGACATTTGCACATATAAGTATGACATTTGCATGGTGCTTTGACCCGACCTGACCCGTCTCACGAATAAGGATCCGTGAGACGGTCTCGCACAAGTGTGACTCATTATAAAATTATTTCACTTGATTAATTACTTTATATTAAATATATTTTGTAATTCAGTGATGGATTTAATTAATCCGGGTAGCCCGAACCAATAAATCCGATAGAATTTATAGGGGGTATAACAGGTATAGGATCAAAGTATACCTTGGAGTAATTGTGTATTGAATAGGACAAGAATGTTTAGGACAATAGATTAGATGTCTTTAAGGAGACAAAGTTACATGCTTTTATACTAATTTTAGGCCCAACTACTCGGAGAGAAGCTCTTTAACGGCCCTTGACCATGTTTCAAGCCGAAGGGACCGCGTCAAACTAAGATCCAGGGGCCTTGTCCGAGCATGGAGCGCAGCCATGATGACCCTCAGAGGTCGGCCCAGCCGACCTCGTGGAGGTCGGCACTGGTCCGAATGGACCCGGGTCGTGCTCCCGGATCGCGTGCTCCTCGACCCACTCTGCATGTTGACCCGTGGCAAGTTCGGGTATGATTTATCCATCATTCAGTTATGGAAAAAATTTAAAAGATTATTTAATTTAATTTTTTTTATTATTATTTATGAATCACCTAGTCAATGTAATCTAGAAATTTCTATTATGTGTCATCTTATTCAAATTACTCTAGAAAAATTTAAAATTGATCTAGCTAAAAGAAAATGTATTTATAAATATCATATCAATATAGAATATGTGTAATTTATAATGTGTTTTTTATTCGAATTATTTTATCCAGTTAATTATGTTTCATATTTTGTTATGGATATTTTTTTATCGCGTTTGTCAAAAAAATGTTTAGAGCTCTGCCCCTATTTGTAAGTTTTGTTTTATAAATTTTTATTAATAATTAATTTATTATTTATAATGATTAAATGTTATTGTTTGTAAGCTTATTTGATTTTAAATTGCTTATTGTTTTTTATAAACTCTAATTATTTATTTATGAAGACATTAATACATTTATTCATTATTTTGCATTTAGAAAAGCACTTAGAGTTTTTTGTTTCATGATTATTATTGTGTATGTAGAATTATTAAAAATTTATGAATCTTATTTTAAATTATTTGATGTTGATATTCTTTTTTGTTATATAATTTAAATTTTATGTATGAAAATATATGTTAACTACATGTATGCATGATATATTTTTTTTGCCATGCCTCGGAACTAGGTCACCAATTTTAGGTATGGAAATATATGTTAACTACATATATGGCATGGAGCAAATATAATGGTTAGGTTCTTGGTTCAGCACGTACGTCAATTTGGTGTACTAAAATCTATCGATCTCCTATGTATACTAGCTAGCTAGGTAGTGTGTCCTGATAGGGAAGCAAAAACAAATAAGGATCCATTATTTCTGATTCAGATCATATGACAGGATTGACCACTGCCTCTTTCACTCTTAAATCCACTTGAGGTTAGGAGGAAAGCCTTTTCAAACCCACTCACTGCTTCATGGTGGAATGTATCATTACTGGTTGGATATGATTGCTAGCCTCGATCAACAATTTTTTTTTTTTTAATAATAATATGGCATACATTAGCTTCTTTGTTTAAGTCAGTGTTGCGAAAATCCCGTCTAGGCGCTGATTAATTCCCACCTAGGCGCTAGGCGCCAGTCGACCGCGCCTAGCGTATCACCTTAAATGGTGGTCTAGGCGGCTGGCCGGCTAGGCGACCGCCTAAGCCGCCTAAACACCGCCTAGGCCACTTAGGTGCTGACCACCTAAGCCTCCTAGGCGCCAACTAGACCTTCTAGGCACCGACTAGGCCGCCTAGTCAGGCAATTAACTATTGTTCTTCTTTTTTTAATAGGTTATTTCACTCAAAACAACATCGTTTTGAGCGAAATAACCTTAAATTGTACAAATTCTAGATATTTTTTAGGTTAATACTTAATATTTTAGTATTAACTTTTAAAGTATTATATAATTTATAATTATTAGTCTTTAAAATTTTGAAAATACTTTAACAAATTTTTAAAAAAATAAAAAGTAAAATAAACAAATACACTAGCGCCTAGGCGCCGATTAATCCCTGTCTAAGCGTCCTAGGCGCTCCCAGAGCGCCCGAAGAGGGCGTAGCGATTTTTTCAACCATAGTTTAAGAATAAAATAATATATGTTTTGTTGATGGGAGGTTTGCTCCTCAATGTTCTCTTTCAAATTCTTGTACGAAATCTTGCACGTCAGTTAAAAAAATGGAATAATAACTAATCGGCCGATTAGATGGTCTAGTCGATCAGCGGCTTAGTCGACCAGCTACCTAGATCATCGATTATTTTGATACGCTAGGCAGCTGATCAACGCCCAGTTCCTAGGCGCCAATTAATCGTATCAGTGCCTAAATGTAATTTTTTTCAATAATGTATACAAATTAAGTGACCTCATAGGTAATCTCCAGACCTATGAACTAGAAATTTTCCAAAGCAAAAGGACCACTACAAAAGGCCGGAGTGGCATTCAAAGCCAAGGAAGAACCGGAATCAGACACTGAAGGTGGAATTGAGAACATGGAAGAATCCATAGCTATGCTAACCAAAAACTTCAACTATGTTATAAGAAAATTCAATCTATTAAAAAACAAAAACAACATTTCCAACATCCACAAATACTGCAACAAGAACACTAAAGTTAATATTGTTTCTATTTATTAATATAATATTAATTAATAAATATAATATAATATTATATTAATATCTATTAATTGGTAATATTGTTTCTATTTGGAAATTACTTAATATCTATTAATTGGTAATATTGTTTCTATATTCGGGTTTCTAGTGTTTGGCAAGAGAGGAAAAAATGTGGTCAATGAAAATTAAGGTGTTGGTCAAAGGAAAAGAAGGCATTTTTTCCAAAAAATGACTTCCCTTTTTTTTTTTTTTGGAAGTCAAAGTCTTTCCCTCTTCCTCACGGCTTGCTCCCTCTCATCTGCTTTGCTCTCACCTCACCGAAAAATTCTGGAAATCAATTGGTCGGACTGGTTTCCGAAACCAGTCCAGATCGCCAAAACCAATCGGACGAAACCAGTTTGGACTTGTTTTTAAGAAACCAGTCGGCAAATGTTTTTTGGTGTGTTTTCTAGATATTGTTATTTTGTTGTGATTCTTTTTTGTTATGAATGAATGATTTGTTACAATTGTTGTGATTATTTTACTTTTTTGGATTGTGATTTATTTTGTTGTGTTTTCTATATCATTTTCGTGCTCCTTTTTTTAGAAAATGAACTTAACACATAAAGATAATTTTGTGTGCAACCAAACACAGGAACGAAAAATGTTTTCAGATATTACACCTTATTAATTACATGCCTGAAATGATTGATTAATTCCTGTCATCCTCGTGACCTCATCAAACCCAAGCACCAATTTTCTATACGTAAATAATATTTCCCCCGGCCACCCAAAAGGATAAAGACAAAGAAAACATTTATATACATTTGGTACTTGCCGTCACTAGATTGAATTGGAATAAATTTTCAGACACTGAGACAAACACTAAGCCCTAAAAAAAGATGATAGAAATCATCGCCACAATTCTTAATTAAATGCATTTCTTTAGCCATTTACTTCACACTTGATTGACGATGCCATCGTTAAAAATAAAATATGCTTCAATTCATGTAACTTGTAGTGTGTCTTAGTCTAAGTAAATGGTCTCGGTGACACTATTGGCTGGATTATTTGGACGTTTTTGTCGATGGCTTTTCACGAATAATAGATACACACATACATGACATATATAGAATACTACATGTTGCTGCCAACATTATATATATATATTATATTTTTGGATACGAGCCATTCATTATTTTTATTATATGTGCATATATACATTTATAGTAGCGAATTGAACTGCAATTCAAGCCACAGCAACAGAGCCTAAAAAGTAAAGTCTCTCTTCATCTTTCTCTAGTAGCCTGCAGGTTAATGGGGAAGATGGCAGAGGAGAATGGAAGTGAGGATTATACACGAGATGGGACAGTGGACCTCAAAGGGAGGCCTGTTCTTAGATCAAAAACTGGGAGATGGAAGGCATGCTACTTCATTGTAGGTATGTATGTGTTTATTATGTATGTTTTATCATACCGTGTTTTGAGTAAACCCTCGCCCTGTGACCCTAGCCGGCAAATGATCACAAGAAAGTAAACCAGTTTAGCTTACCCATAGCTGATCGGCTCAAACCCAAGCACTTGAGGTTCAAACTCACGACCTCTCGGCTGCAGGTGTAACTCTCTTACCACTTGGGTTGCCCTTACGGGCATACAATGTTTAATTTTATAGTAGATAGATGTTTTGTTAGGATAATTGTTGGCCGGTTGGGCAGGGGGACTTGAACAGTCAAGTCCAACATCAAATGCCCAACAGATTGTTTGACGGAAGGCTGAAGTGTCACCCAAGGTTAACACTCTGATCTGTCCTTTGAAAATGTGGTGCTGAATGCAACACATGTATATATATTTAAAAAAATTAAATATTACTTCGTAGCTATTAGCTATAATTTTTGGCGTAGTTATAAGCAATTGATACTAACATGTTGATAATGAAGCTGATATAAGGGTTGTGGGAGGGGTGTAGGATATGAAGTTTTCGAGAGGATGGCGTATTATGGGATCTCATCAAACCTAGTGTTGTACCTGACGAGGGAGCTGCATGAAGGCACTGTAAAATCCGCAAACAATGTGACCAACTGGGTTGGGACTGTATGGATGACACCTCTTTTAGGGGCCTACATCGCTGACACCCATCTGGGTCGATACTGGACTTTCATCATAGCCTCCGCCATTTACCTCATGGTAAAATATCATGCATTTTGATAACTATGTTAGGATTAAGCGTTTATGACTTATCAATATGTTTAAATTTATCAGTTTGTAGGGAAGACTCAATTTTATTTTTTAAAAATTGTCACATTTTTTAGAGGTTTTTTTTTTTTTTAAACTGTCACATTTTTTAGAGGCAAGTGCTGAACTTGACCCTTTAGATCTCCGCACGCAACAATCCCTTAGCTATCTGTGTTGGACTTGGCGTTTCATCAACCTTCCTCCAATTCTCTTCGTACTTGCTAGTCTTAATTGCATAGTTTACTTTCGATAGTGAAGACCCAATTTTATTTTCCTTATACCGTCACATTTTCGAGAGGCAGGTGTTGAATTTGGTCCTTCATGCTTCGGCCGAACAATCACCTAGCCTGGACTTGGCCATTCACCTGCCTCTGCCCAATAATAATTCTCCTCATTCAGTAACGGTCAATCTTAACTGTACAGTTTATTCTTGTCAAGTCTCGAATATGTGACCTGACTCTAATACCACTTATTAGATCAAATGTATATTAATTAATATATCAAAAATTATAGTGTTTGGCATAATAGTAAACCTTTGATCATAACAAAGTGCATTATATTGTAGCTAGCTAGTCATGTACACATGCATAATATTTATTGTATGTATATATGTATGCAGGGAATGGTCCTATTGACATTGGCCGTTTCACTGAAAGCCCTAAAACCTCCCTCATGCGGCAATGGAATCAAAGATGAGGACTGCAAAAAGCACGCCTCTTCACTACAGATAGGCGTGTTTTACTTGGCGCTGTACATAATCGCAATAGGAACAGGGGGAACCAAGCCCAACATCTCCACCATGGGCGCTGACCAGTTCGACGATTTCGAGCCCAAGGAAAGGTTTCGAAAGCTCTCATTTTTTAACTGGTGGATGTTTAGCATCTTCCTAGGTACTCTGTTTTCCAACACCATCCTCGTCTACATCCAAGATAATAGGAGTTGGAGCCTCGGTTATGCGGTGCCGACTGTTGGGCTGCTGGTTTCGGTGCTGGTTTTCGTTGCTGGGACGCCGTTCTATAGGCACAAAACCCCCTCCGGGAGCCCGCTCACTAGGATGGCTAAGGTTATTGTGGCTGCGTTTCGGAATGTTAAGGTGCCTGTCCCGGCTGACCCCAAACAGCTTCATGAGCTCACCTTGGAACACTACTCCAACTCTAACATCTCCAGAATTGATCATTCCTCCGCTCTAAGGTATGTATAGTATTAGGATGGAGCGTTTATCACTACCTCAAAAAGTTATAGGTAGTAGTGAAAGCGTAACTTTATTATTTTATGTTGTCTGTCACATTTTTCAAGAAGTAGGGAAGGTGTTAAACTTGGCCTTTCATCAGCCTCCACCCAACGATTCACGCACCACTTGCCAGCCTTAACTGTATAGTTATTACTTTTACTGATATCAAGGGTGTTAAACTTGACTTTTCACCGACCTCTGTCTAACGATTTCCACAGCATTCTAACCTTAACTGTACAATTATTACTCTTACTGATATCACTTGTTAGGATCGAATGCTAACCACTATGCAGGGGCAACTCGAATAGAAGAGAAAGCTTAAATTAATGAGATATTTAAAAAAAAAAAGGCACTGAAAGGAAAAATGCTAAAAATCAAAATCTAGCATGCCCCCAAGTTTCGACCTTCAAGACTTACCTTCTTTAATTTACCATATAAGCTAGCTTATCTTTTAGTTATTTCAGTGTATATTTTCAGTTATATTCAAACTTTTACTATATGTAGACTTGGCAATTATGAACACGATACGGACACAAAAATAACAGGTTAGTGTTTAGTCTTTGTGTGTGTCCTGGGTCATTAACAGGTTGATCCATTAAAAACACGTTATGTTTCGTGTCTTAACGGGTCAATCCGTTAAACCTATTAAGAACTCGTTTAACCCGTTAACATTATCGTGTTAACCCGTTTACACAAACCTATTTACAATACACTAAGAACCATTGTCATGAATGAGATTTTAAAAGATATCATAAACATGACTAAGGATGAATTTATTAAATTAGGCCAAGATCTTACACCAATTATTGATGTTCAACAATATGAAATTTGAATTTTTATTATTTTCAATTTTTTTCTAAAAACTAGTATGAACTTCTTTAATTATGAGTTTTGGATGATATTTTATCATTGTATGAATGTTACAAATTGAATATTTTTTTAGTTTGTTTGATGAATTGAATTGTAGGTTTTATTTCTTTTTTATATAACTTAACTTTAAATTTTAGTATTTTAAATATATTAATAGGTTTAGCGGGTTTAAACAGGTTTCGTGTCGACACAAACCGAAACCAGTTAACAAAACGTGTCTATCGTGTCAACCCGCTTAACCCATTAACAAATTGTGTTCGTGTTAAAAATTTGAACCCGTTAACCTTAACGTGTCGTGTCTGTGTTTAGCCTTATCGTGTTTGTGTCGGTATCGTGTCGACTCATTGACGAACTCGTATACACGAATTGTCAAGTCTAACTATATGTATATATAGCGAAAACTCAACTTTATTTCATTGTACCGTCATATTTTTTAAAGGCAAGAGGATAGATTTCGACCTTCAACATATAATAAGTAACCAGTGATATGTATATATACATAAACTTCAACTCAAATGTGATCGCGTCTTAACGTGATGTCGGTGCGGCCGCTTAAAAAAAGCACCAATAGTGTTAACAAATGCACCAATAGTATTAGGAAAATGCACAGCAATGAAATGCACAAATACACCTAAAATGCACAACACACCCAAAAGAAATGCACCATACCTAATTGTGATATGCTTTTATGCATACCTAATGGTGCGTTTTTGGTGATGTATATCTAATTATGCTTTTTTTGGTGTATTTGTACATTTTTCTGTTGTGCGTTTTCTAACACTATTGATGCATATTTACATAACTATTGGTGCAATCGCACTAACAACACGTTAAAACGCAATTTCACTTGAAATAATATATATGCTTTTCTAATTAATTTCAATTCCTATCTATCTTTGATAGGTTTCTTGATAAAGCAGCCGTGGAAAGTGGGGAAAGTGGTCCATGGAGGCTGTGCCCAGTGACCCAAGTGGAAGAAACGAAGCGAATGCTAAAACTGGTCCCAATCCTCACGGCAACCATCATTCCCAGCACCGTCGTAGCCCAAGCACACACACTCTTTATAAAGCAAGGCACAACCTTAAAGCGCCACCTCGGCCCGGGCAACTTCGAAATCCCCCCCGCATGTCTCACCGCCTTCATAACCATCTTCATGCTACTCTCCATCGTGCTCTACGACCGCCTCTTCGTCCCCTTCATCAGGCGCTACACAAAAAACCCCAGAGGGATCAGATTGTTACAGAGAATGGGGATTGGTCTGGTCATTCATGTCATCGTCATGGTCACGGCCTTTTTAGCGGAGAGGAAGAGGCTAAGCGTGGCTAAAGAGAATGGGATTGTGAAAGGGATTGTGCCTTTGTCGATATTTATTTTGCTCCCCCAGTTTGCTTTGTTGGGCGTGGCGGATAATTTCTTGGAAGTGGGGAAGTTGGAGCTTTTTTATGATCAAGCGCCGGAGGGGATGAAGAGCTTGGGGACGGCGTATTTCACGACGAGCTTGGGGGTTGGGTTTTATCTCAGTAGTGTTATTCTGTCGGCCGTGGCGGATTTGACAAAGAGACATGGGCATCATGGTTGGATCTTGGATAACCTCAATGTGTCGCGCTTGGATTACTACTACGCCTTCTGTGCGGTTCTGAGCTTTCTCAACTTGCTGTTTTTCTTGGTTGTTGCCAAAAACTTTAGTTATAACACTGAGGGGCCGGGGGAGTTGCAGGAATGAAGAAGCCATGCACTCTTCTTCATAATGCTACTAAACTAAAACTCCCATCCACCGCTCTATCATTATATATATTGTATATCACTTCAAGTGCATGGCTCTAATTGATGTTAATTTCTATGTTCTAGTATGTCCATCTTTGAAATACTGCAGTAGCTCCTTTGTGCATGCACCATCCAACTATTTAATTAAATTAAATTTCATAATAGTCGATGACTAAAAATGAAATTTGTTCAAATTCAAACACTTTATAAATATGTTAAATTGTATGGATTTCACCAGTACAACCCACCATTGGGTATGAAGCTAGGCCCAATAGGCGTATTATGTAGGCCCAAATGTTTCTACTCGCAAATTACAGCTGTGTGGATTATCAATCGTTATACCCTGCACCACGGTGCACATAGCAATGTGCACCACGTACGTAAAACGACGTTGTTTCGGTGTTAGTAGACGCGGACGCGAATGACTCTGGGAATTCATTATCTATAATACACATAATCATTATCTATAATACACAGAATGTTTGCCTAGAATACACAGAATGTTTGTCCAAAATACACAGAATATTGACACAAAATACACAGATGTTAGTGGACGCGAATGACTCCAGGAAATTCATTATCTATAATACACATAGTCATTATATAGAACATACAGAACGTTTGCATAGAATACACATAATGTTTGCCCATAATACACAGAATATTGACGCAAAATACACAGAACTCATCCTCCTAACATTCGAATGCACAAACACATCACAACTTGTGTTAATACATGAATACACATAATATTTACACAAAATACACAGAACTCATCCTCCTAAACATTCGAATGCACAAACACATCACAACATGTGTTACTAACATGAAATCACAACATGTGTTACTAACATGAATACACATAACGGTTGCCTATAATACACAGAACGGTTGCCTAGAATACACAGAGTGATTGCCTGGAATACACAGAATATTAACATAAATACAGAGACCGGCCGAAACGGAAAACGTGATTTCCAAAAAAAAACAGACGATTAGTTTACAATGCTCAAAACGACGTCGTTTAGGTACGTGGTGCACAGTATAATTTGCCGTGGATTATGGTCCAAAATAACATTTTAATAATAAAAATTAATTCCAGCAATGGTCATCCGACTATGTTGATTTTTCAAAATTAGTCCCCGACTTTTAATTTGGACAATTTAGGTTCCTTGACTTTCAAATTCTTTCCAATGTTAGTTCTTTCGTCAAATTTTGGTTAAGTTGATGTCAAATGAATGTGTAAATTGTCCGTTCACCTGTTTAGTGTATTATTACTCGTATTTCTTCTGTCCTATACGTTGTATATATGAATATAATCTCAGTTGAAGTCTCAATCGAAGCCATATAATCTCAGTCGATATCTCTTCGACTGATATTATATTCATATATATAGCGTATATGACATGAGAAATATGAGTATACAAGTAAACGGATAATTTTACCCCTTCATTTGACCTCAACTTAACCAAAATTTGACGAAAGGACCAACATTGGAAAGAATTTGAAAGTCAAGGGACCTAAATTGTTCAAATTAAAAATCGGGGATTAATTTTGAAAAATCAACATAATCAGAGGACCATTGGTGAAATTAACTCTAAAAATTAATTTTGTGGTTCACCTGATTATGCATGTATTAGAATAACAAACCTTCTAAGATAATATATTTTATGAGTTAGAATAACGTTCTAATAAATTTTTTAGATAAATATAATGTACTTTATAAATTAGTATAATATATTTTATATGTTAAAATAATGTAATTTATATATTTTTGAACCATGGCCACGATACACGCAAAATAAAAGCCATTCCATAGATCAGCTCATAACCAGCTTTTCGGCGTTTTGCTTCAAATTCTACCATTCTCCTCTCTCCCATCCTCCTTTGATCTCTGTCATTTTAGAATCCGAAAAATGGTGAGAGGATTGTTGGCAAAAATCGCCACTCGCTCACTCTCCATCGCCGGAAAATGGCAACAGCAGCAGCTCCGCCGCCTAAACATCCACGAATATCAGGTTACTTCCAATTCCCCTCCTTACATGTGCCTCGTCATTTTACTACGTAAATCTTGATGCTTGCACGCTACGCCTTGGTACTAACAGAATTACAACTCGAAATTGACATAGATTAGAAAGGGGATTATGGTTAGCCCTGTGTTAGGGAGTGGGTTGGAAATTCAATGCATGTGATTAGCAGATATTATTATTTTTCGTCCACAAAATTTTGAAATTTCCGGCTGTTGAGCTTTGTTTGGCCATTTTACGCTAGGGAGCTGAGTTGATGGGCAAATATGGGATCAATGTCCCGAAAGGTGTCGCTGTTGGTTCCATTGACCATGTGAAAAAGGCTATGCAAGATGTATTCCCCAAAGAAAATGAGGTAACTTTGAAAAAAAAAAAGTTCCATATCAAATTTTCTGTAATCCTTTTGATTCTTATTTTAGATTGTCTATTTTGGTTGATAGTGAAAAAAAAAAATTAAAAAAGAGTATATGATATAATCTGGTTGTAACTGTTTTATGAAGATTTTAAACTTGCAAACCTTTTTCACATTTATCTGATAATTTCTTAGGATCTAGCTAAAATGTAGATTTCCTTTGTGGGTGTTGTAGATTGTTGTAAAGTCCCAGGTGCTAGCTGGTGGAAGAGGCTTGGGTACATTCAAAAATGGATTTCAAGGTGGAGTCCATATTGCCGAGGCTACTCGGGCTGAAGAAATAACTGGTATGAAAAGGCCATTTTCTATCAAGTAATATGTGCTTCTACTACTAAACTTCATTTCTTGTTTCAAAACTGATCATAGTCACAAATTGGATGGAAATGAAGTTCCCAGATAAGTTCAGCATTACTTGGTATGTGGCTATTTTAGTAGTAGAAGCCTAGAGTATATATGACACCCATTTTTCCACTTTCGATGGCTCCCTGTGTTTTCAAGTTCTTGGACAGCACAATTTGCCAAAATTACCAAATTTGCCAATAATTTAGCAATGTGGGTGATGAATGCTATATACTGCTATGCAGAAATGTAAAACCTTCATACTTCAGCTTCCACTTTTTTCTTTTTTTTTTCTTTGCCTCTTCTCTTTCCTTTTTTTTTTTTTTTCCCACAAGGATTTATTTGACATTGTTGGGCTGGTTCAAGGGAAGGGAAAAGTTCAATGATATTAGTTCCTTATTCTGAATGTTACAAAGCACAAATATTTGTTGCAATATGTTTGATAATCCCTGAGAATGTGTTCCGGAGAGATTATAATAATCCATGCTATTTGTTTCATTAATTGTTGCTATTTCCATTCCGGTTTTATGCTACGTCTGGAATTTACCATTGTTAATCAATTGGTTTCAGAGAAGATGCTTGGACAGATACTTGTTACTAAACAAACTGGACCCCAAGGGAAAATCGTTAGCAAGGTTTGACTTTTTTCTGCTATCTTTATGGTACTTGTATTGAGTGTGTTTTCTTCTCTAGGAATATGCCTTTGGAATGCAACTTCAGAATTGGTGCCTGTATTGAAATTGAAGTTGGAAATTGTCTTTGGGAGCCAATTGACAATTTGTGATTAATTGCAGGTTTATCTTGCTGAAAAGCTTTCATTAGTCAATGAGATGTACTTCTCCATTATTCTTGATCGTGCAAGTGCTGGTCCTGTAAGTCAACAACCACGCTAGGGTGGCTTATCATTGATTCCATGAAGAGATTCACTTATAGAGAGATTTGATAGTGGCTATTTTCTAAAGAGGCTGGAATTCATGTTGCTTTCTTTTCTGCAGCTTATCATTGCCTGCAGGAAAGGAGGAACCAGTATTGAAGATCTGGCAGAAAAGTTCCCTGACATGATTATTAAGGTTCTTTCCAATCTTATTTGTTTTATTTATTGATACAGCTTTGTATTTAAGCTAATACTGTTGACTAATTAAAGCTCCTTTATTTTTTTTTCCTACCAGGTGCCTATTGATGTTTTTAAAGGTATTACTGATGAAAATGCTGCAAAGGTTGTTGATGGTTTGGCTCCGAAGGTGGCTGACAGACAAGATTCAATTGAACAAGTGAAAAAGTTATATAGCCTTTTCTGTAAATGTGACTGCACATTATTGGAGGTAACCATTTCATACCTTTTGCTCATGATCTAACGACTGCCACAGAGTAGATATCTAACTTGAAAAGCATTCCCGACCCCCACCCCTCTTTTCTCTTTACTAACCCTTGAAATTCACTCTATTGAGCAGATCAATCCCCTAGCAGAAACTTCTGATAATAAGTTAATAGCTGCTGATGCCAAAATGAATTTTGATGACAATGCTGCTTACCGACAGAAAGAAATCTTTGCCCTTCGTGATCCAACACAAGAGGATCCCCGTGAGGCATGCAGAGTCTTTTACTTTTCATTCATTTGCACCAGTCTATCTATTTCTTTTTTTTTTTAATGCCTTTTTCCTTATATCTAATGGCTTTATTTGACTCCTAATAGGTTGCTGCTGCAAAAGCTGATTTGAATTACATCGGCTTGGATGGAGAAATCGGTTGCATGGTGAATGGTGCTGGATTGGCTATGGCTACCATGGACATAATTAAGCTTCACGGAGGAACTCCTGCTAATTTTCTTGATGTTGGTGGGAACGCCTCTGAAGGGCAGGTATGCCGTATTTTGATTTGAGTCTTTAGGCTGTTTATAGTTTCTGGTAAGGTTAAGTGTTGTTGAGATGCCTTAAAGAAAAGCTAAAGTTGCTATTGTATTATGTGGTGTGTAGGTTGTGGAGGCTTTTAAAATTCTAACATCAGATGAGATGGTGAAAGCAATTTTGGTAAACATTTTCGGAGGAATCATGAAGTGCGATGTGATAGCCAGTGGAATTGTGAATGCTGCCAAACAGGTAAAAGTCGTTCATTTCTTCATGGTTACCGATTATGATTCAACTCACGATAGTATATGTTATATATCCTCCCTATCCTATTATCGACGGGTTTTATTGTCAAAGGTTGATTTGAAAGTGCCAGTGGTGGTTCGGCTTGAAGGGACGAATGTTGAGAAAGGAAAGAGAATTCTCAAGGTAAAATCCTAAAAACAATACTAATTTCACCTGTGAAAAAACAAGTCATCACTTTATCCCTTTGCATATGCAGGAAAGTGGTATGGCATTAATTACAGCAGAAGATCTGGATGATGCTGCTGAGAAAGCCGTCAAAGCGATCTGCTAATCGAAAGTTGTCATTTTGGTTTTTGATCTGGGAGATCAATAGGATAGCATATATTCTTCAACATACAATTGCCAAGTTCTTATTCTTGCAATAATAATAATAATAATAATAATAATAATAGTACTTATTAAGTCTTCAGACTGAAGCAATTAGCCTAAACTCTAAACTCTAAAGGCTCTTTTCATTATTAAGCCTGTCTGAGATCCTGTTTGAGATGCAATATGCAGTTGATTGAATAGTGATCATTGGATTCACACCAACTGCACTAGGAAGCACACTTCCATCACATACATACAGTCCCTTTGCTTCCCAACACTCACCGTTCTCGTCAACCGCCCCGTCTTTCTCACTAGCCCCCATTCTGCAGCTACCCATCTGGTGTGCTGAACAGTACATACTCCACACTTCTTCTCCACTGCTTGGACCTTCTTCTGCACATATCGTGCCCAGAAACTCCTCCAAATCCTCATTCTTCATTCCTTTGCAGCTCAGTTTCTGCCCGTCGCTCCGGAATGTGCCTACTTCACTCGCCCCAGCCGCGACCAATATCCTCAACACTCGTCTTAAACCGAGTTTCAGATTCTCTCTGTCTGCAACGCTCAGTTCGTACTTGATCCGCCCTGCCTTCTTCACTTCCCCGCGGCCCTCGTCTCTCACCAGTGAAAGTAACGTCACTGTTCTCGAGTACTTCCTCATACTTTCCTTCATTTCCCGGCCTGAAGTCCATGGGAAGAAGCCCGCTAATGAACCGGGACCCAAGGCTGCTGCTTCTACAATGGCTTTTGGTTTGGTTTCGTCGTCTTCTGACTCAGACTCGGACTCCACCTTGTGGAGAGAGGTTAGTATTCCTCCCTCGTGGTTTTTGCCTTCGAGTCCTGACAGGGATTCCGGGAAGTATCCCCATGCCAGAAGAACAGGATGCAGATGGAGGTTGTTTCCGATGTTTCTGTTCTTCAATCCACTCGAAATCAACAAAGGCGGTGTCATTAGAGACCCACAAGCCGAAACTGTGGCCTTAGCCTCAATATAAAGCTTCTTTCTGATGTTTTTGCTTTCACTAGTGGCTTTCACTCCCAAGCATCTCCCTCTCCCATCTTCTACTATAAACTTCTCCGCTTTGCAGCCCGTCAAGATAACTGCGCCCTTGTTAACAGCATCGACAAGCCAAGTCGAATCAGTCCCCATTTTCTCACCTGTTTTGCAGCCAAACCCACAAGACCCACAGTAATGATTCTCTGAACAATTCCTTGGAATTGCCTCAACCTTCAAGCCAAGGCTTTCACACCCTTTTCTCAAAACCTGATTCTGAAGGCCTTCTTTGGTGCAATTCTCAGTGACACCAATCCTTTTACACACAAAATCCATAGCTGACTCATATTCTGTGCTCCCAAACATTGGAATCTTATGTTCCAAACACCACTCCTTGAGGACACCACTGGGAGTCCTAATCGAGGCTGACCAATTTATAGCCGAACCACCACCAAGCGTCGTTCCAGCCTGGATTACAACTTTCCCATCCGAGGTAGTTAACATTCCACCTGATTCATACATTTCATTCATGGAAGGTCCCTCGAGGCCCGAATAATCCTCGGCCACAAAGTAGTGGCCTTTCTCCAGCACCACCACTTTGTGGCCTGAGTTCGCCAGGACTGCCGCCGCTACTCCTCCTCCACAACCAGAACCAACAACCACAACATCACATCTGATTCTGAGGATGTCTTCCTTTGGATCCTCGGCCACATTTAGGCCTTTCTTGATCAGGGATTCCTTCAGGCTAACATCAGTGTGGTCTGCTGTCTCAATAATACCCTTTTCAAGTGGTCTTTCCCTCTGGACTTGGACTTGTTTGGTGTCTACATGGTACCCAATTGCTTCCCATGCCGGATTGTTACAACTTTCATCAGTCTACCAAAATTTACAAAAATTAGATTTAAGAGGAAATGGTCAAATATGCCCTTGAACTTTACCTAAGAGTTGAATTAAGCCCCTATAACTTTAAGAAGATGTGATTAAAACATTCGAACTTGTCAAAATGGGTCAAATACTCGTTTATGATAACCTAATATTACCATTGTTCATCGGTGTTCACCACTGTTAACCGTCATTTACTACCGCTAAATTGCCCCATTTCAATAAAAAAAAATTGAAAAAAAAAAAAACTGGCGACGATTGTCGCCTTCTCTACTAGAGAAGATGACTAGATTCTTCAATGGCAATGGCGGCAGCAACCGGCAACAGTTTGTCGGTCACCAAAATTGTTGACAGAATCCTAATAATAAGTTATTCCAAGTGAATAATCGGCTATTGGGTTTAGATGCACCAAAATGAAAATTTTAAGTGTTTAATTGCATTTTCGTGTAAAGTTCAATGATTTGTTTTAGACCCATTTCCCTAGATTAAAAGAAAGATGAGAATTAGGATGTGGGCGCGTTTTGGGATTCAATTCGGTTTTTTGGGTATCGATATTTCGATATTAAAAAAATGATATCATTTGGTTTAACATTATAGTTCGGTTCGATTTGAAAAACTTCGGTTTCGGTTAAGCTTAAGAACCCCAATTTTCAACATTTCCTAATTTTTCAAACAATACACATTCAAATAGTCCAAATCCAGAGTATAAACATTATATAACAAAATAGCAATTCAAATTCCAAAGTTTAAACACACCACCAAATACTAATTACCAAACATCAGTTGGTCTTTTTGCCCAACAGATTTAGTTGGCTCACTTTGAATGTTTGTATCCATATTTGGAGAACAAGTGTCAAATACTGTATAGTTAATTTTTGGACACATTCCGTCATTGCTTGGCAAATTATATTTTCAGTGCACAGGAATATTATTTTCCAATATTCCAGTACTGGAAAATAATATTCTAATGCACTGGAAATATATTTCTAGTGCTTGGAAGCACTGAAAAGATATTTTCAAGCACTAGAAATCAAAATTAGAATGATGTTGAAGCACATTAATTTCATAAAAACATGAAACTAAGAAAAATACTAAATATTGTAAGAATAACTCAAGTTAGAGATAATTGTGAGACAAAGAACAATTGCGACAAACAACAAAAAATTGCAAAGTAGAGAACAAGACATAAAGAAATCAAATAAAAAATTTAAAAAAGATACCAGTGAGAATATGAGTTGAACGAAGAGTAGGCAGTAAAATACTTGAATTTACTTATTATTATTATTATTATTATTACTACTACTACTGTTATTATTATTATTTTAAAAAATAGTATTAGGTTCGGTTCGATTTTTTATCAAACCTTTGGATATACAAGAATCCATTATCGTCCGAACCGAAGTGCTCAGCCTAATGAGAATTCAAGAAAGTGGTGATTGGGCAGAGGTAGTTACCCAGGAGAGAAATGTGTAAATGCAGGCCATTTTAATCAACAAGAAGGCAACTCTGAGTGGAAGAAGAAGAGTTTCCCTTGACCATTTCTGGAGAATGGCTTCTCTTTGGTGCAAGCCTAGTTCTGAGAACTTAAGAATGAAAGGCCATCTTCCATCAAAGCAAACACGCCCACAAAGCACAAGACTCCCCAATCTTGTTGACAACATCATCAGAACTAATCTCAGCACCACCACTGCTTCAGGTAAGCACTGTTTCACCAACATCTCTGCACTCTACATACCACCACAAATATTCCCTATAAAGAAATGGACTAAAAAGGAAATTTTACAGTGGCCTGTTTGGTAAATAATTAGCTTATCAACCAATTTTGGCTTATTTGATCACTATTAATTGTTTGACTTGACTAAAAAGTGTTTGGTTAATAAGCATTTTGTAACTCCAAAATATTAAAATTCAAAAGACTACTCAAAACAGCCTTTTCAATTAGCTTTTTGAGAAAAGAAATTATACCAAAAAGTTATCAGCCAGCTAATTTACCAACTAACTTTCTACAAATCATACCTTCTAACCCAAACAACTAACCAAATCAACTAACAGTCATTTACCAAACAGGGCCAGTAAAAACATATAGTTACCTCATCAGGCAATGGTGACTGGGAGGCAGAACTAGCATAGAAGAGACGAATTGCTTCAGAGCTCTTCTCATCATGCTCAGGAGGTGGAAGAGGTGGAATTAGAGCTTCACAGATAGAAGATAATGCTTCAATCTGAGAAGAAGACAAGCCATGGCTATACCCATTTTCTCTCCCCCTTCCTCCTTTCAATAATGGATGCCACACTCTTCCCTTCATTTTTTTTTTCTCTTCCAATTTCAAAATCTCAATTCTTTGCTATTTCTTGGGTTTAGCCTTTAGCCTATTCTTTTATTTATACTCATATCTTAATTGAGTTAATTTCAACGAAGGTCATTTTCCTTTGGTGACAATTCTAAATTTAGTCTCAATTTTTTTTTTTTGTCATTAAAATCCCGAATTATTATATTTTGGACAATTTTTGCCCTTTCGATGACTTCTCTAGTAAAATCATATTTTAAGGCAAAGTATTGTTGTCTCTTTAATTTTTTTTTTTTTTAAGGAAAAAGGGTCAAATAAGTCATCAAACTTTAGCTGAAAAGTTAATTAGCCCCCTAAACTTTTTAAAGGTGCAATTACACCCATCAACAATTTATTTTGATACAATGAAGCTCAAAAATCGGTTAATGACATACTATCCTTGATCATTAGGGATTTAGGGTTTCGGCTACCCGCCATCGAAATTTCGGTGAGATTTCAAGCAACAAAGTGATCGGAGAACGGTTGCCGGTCACTGGTCACTTTGTTGCCTAAAATTTTGCTATAATTTCGTCGACGGGTTGTCGGAATTCTAATGACCTATGATAGCAGGCCATTAACCAATAAAGTTTAGGGGGCTAATTGACTTTTTAGATAAAGTAGTTTGAGGGTCAATTGACTCTTTTCCTTTTATTTTATTTTATTACTTTTCAATAAGTTAAATCCAGTGGAGGTCCCTTGTCTTTTGTAACATTTTCAAATTTAGTCTTAGACAATCGTTTAGACTATCATATTTTGGACACATGACTTTTCTGGTGAAACCATATTTTACGAAACGGTATTTTATGAAGACAAAGAAAAGACTTTTTTTTTTTTTTTTTTTTTTGGTTCTACAACTATAGTAGATGATTCACAGAATCATGGGCTAAGACAATAGCGGTCAGACTAAAGCCAACCGAGTGATGACATCCTAAGCTTTCCAACTGTTGCAAAATGATTCTTGGCACTCGGAGGTTCTCACATACTCGGTATCATCATTGACGAAGGACGATTTGGGGCTGTGTTGAAGGAGATGAAGACAAGAGCCGGGTGAAGGAGATGGTGTAACACACAACAGAAGAGACGATAAAAAAACTGGCATAGAAAATTGAAAAAATTAAAATTAAAATTAAAGAGACGAAAAATGCCCATGCCTAAAATAGGATTTCACCTGAAAAAGTCATCGAAATGACCAAAAGTGTTCAAAATATGATAGTTTGAGAAGAAGAGTTATATATATATATATATATATATATATATATATATATACACTAGTTTTTTTATGCGCGATGCGCAAAAAATAGGTGCCCAATATTAATATTTTATATTAAAATTTTAAATTGTAAATAATAATAATAATGTAAAATATTTTTATAAATTTTATATTTATATTTTAGGAAATAACTAACATATAACTCCAATATATAATGTGTATATATTATTGTTATTGATGAAAATAAGAAAATATATATATAGTTAACACATGTGCATGGTAACAATAGTGGAAATGATAACGGAAGTTATAACGATAGGGGTATATGAATCTAAACCTTATTAACTGTACGTTATATCATGTCAAAGACCTTGTGGTTTAGTGGCACCCGGTTTACCCGTGGGTTTGAGCCTTATGTAGGCAACTTTTACTTGGGAAAGCTTTTGTCATATTATATTAGATATTTATTTATATTCTAGATATATATCTTTTCTACCTCAAAGTACTTTTAAAATGTTGTACGACAAATGATAAGATCCTTGGTAGTTTCTAACTTTCTATATTTACCTATATTGAAATAAGGTTCTATTTGTGTCGGTGATGAGTTTGGTAAGATGATACTTAAGAAATTTTAAAACATCAATAGTTATTGCGGTATAAAAACAACGTTATTTTGTGATTTTCTTCACGCGATCCGCTGCAACATATATTTTTATAACTCATAATATACATTATTTAAAGCATAATATATGTTATTCTAGCTCATAAAGTAAATTATCTTATCCAGAAATTTTATTATTCTAAACACATAATATACATTATTATAACACATAAAGTAATATATATATATATATATATATATATATATATATATATATATATATATATATATGGTAAAAAATAAGATACATTAAAATAGGCAAATTATATCATGAACTATGACTGGCATTATGTATATGCAATTAATAGATTAAGTGCCATTAATAAGTTAAAGGCATGCACATAATATGTTGAATCCGCTATACTCATATCTTAATATATCAAATACTACAATTTTTTGTTTTAAGTAATATTATTCTACTTTTAAAAAAATATATGTGGTAAAAAATAAGATACATTAAAATAGACAAATTATATCATGAACTACGATCGAACGCTATCTCAAATGACATTGTGTCTACATCTAATAGAATGTGTCTGTAAATAAATTGAAGGCACATAATATGTATGTAGGGATGACAACGCGGCGGGAAGGGACATAGAGTATACTCCTCGTCCCTTCCCCGAAACTCTGAGCTCGTCCCCGTCCTGTCCCTATCCCTGCGTGAAATTGAAAATAGTCCACATCCCCGTTCCTGCAAGAAATTAAGCAAATGTAATACTTATACTAGCAAATGTAATATTAAATTAGTGTTTTACCCGTGCAAAGCACGAATTTTTTTTGTTATTATGAATTTAAATAAAAATTTTAAATAAAAAAATTAAAATGTACAATATAATAATATAGTTAAATTTTCATATATTTGGTCAAGTATCTATTACTATAGCATACAAAATTAAAATTTTGTATGATTAATATAATCTTTAATCATGTACATATTTAGATAAATTTATAGAGAAAAATTTACATAATTAAATTGAATTATTCCTAATCGTATTTCATATATATTATAATTCTAATAATATGAATAATAACTAAGAAAATTATACGTAGAAATTTAAAAATGTAAATTTTAAATTTTGTATATGTGATTTTAAACTCTGATCATACGAATTTTCTTATATGATTGGGTAATAAAGTGTATATATAATTAATATTTATTAATATTTATGCATGCAAATTCTATAATATAATTTCTGTAATTATAATTTATATTGATATATTATAATTAAATTTAGAAATTAAAAAAATAACATTTTAATTTTGAATAATTAATATAGTACATAAGTATATGTATGTATGTGTTTTAAAAAATATAAATATGTATGAACACATATTTTTTAAATTTTATAATTTTATTTTTAATTATATTTTATATTTTCTTAATTATAATTAAGAAAATTACATTTACAAATTAAAAGAATTTAATTTTAAAATTTACATGGATTAATGTAGTCCCAAACTATATTACATATTTGAAAAAAAAAATTAAATATTTTTTTAGACTTTGTGGTTCAATATTTGTAGATCTATGATACGTTTTTAACTAATTTATTGAAAGTTTATTTATTTTTTTAGTTCTATTATATCTTATTTTTCTTCATTTTAAATTGATAGATCCCAAGATGATACATCATTCTTAAAAATGTGAATTTCAATTAATTTAATAACATTATATTTAAATGGGAGACATTTACCAATAATATTATATTTCTTTCAAACTCCGCAAATGTAAGTTAGTTTATTTTTATGTTAGTTTTTCTTCAATTATGTTATTAACGTAAATTATTTTTTTTAGGCTCATAATATTTAAATAATAACTATTATTTTTGATTCATAAATATTTATAATTTATGTTATTTTATAAAAAAAAAAATTTACAGCATTTGTACTACAAAACTTTTAATTAATGCAATAATACTTATATTTGTCGTTAGTAGAATACTAAAATCATAATAATGATATATTTTACCTTTCACATTATTAAACTTTGAAAACCAACATCATTTATGTAGGGAGAAATTTATATATAGTAATAATAATTTCGTAGTTATTTTTAAAAGTTAGATGAAGTAAACAAATTGACATGCAACAATTTTTTTAAGTGAAATTTTGATATGCAACAATGATTCAATATGTATATATGTATTATAGTTATTATTTTCTCTTTTTTAGCTATATATATATATATATATATATATATATGTATGTATGTATGTATGTATATATATAAACTAAACTTGAACCAAATGAACCAATTGAAATATATAATTCTTTCTTTTTAAACTTTACATGTGCATAAAAGTAAGCTTTGGACAAAATAAAATAAAAATAAGTCAAATGCAATCTCATTGTTATTTGTAATTCTATTTTCCATCATTATATATATATATATATATATATATATATATATATATATATATATAAACTAAACTTGAACCAAATGAAATTATTTTAATTTTATTATTTTTTGAATTGAAATTAAAAACCAAATAAAAAAATTAAAAAACATCTACAATATTAAAATATTAAATTAAATAAAAGATTTCAATTCTATACAAACGAATTTAATTTTAATTAATTTAATAGGCTTAAAATAATAACATGTTAATTTTAATTCTATATCTCCACTGAGACTCGAACCCACGCCCATCATCTGACTCTGTTACGATGTACTATCTGTTCATAGCTACTTTCTCAACCTAATGAAGCACAAAGAGTCAACAGGACTCCACTGAGGCTCGAACCCACTCCCATCATCCATGTGGGAGATGTGGGAGTGTTAACTGGAACACCGGATGCCACTAGACCACAAGCTTTAATATAATTTTATGTTAATTTAATACATTAAAATAAAAATATCAATATAGGTGTTATTTAAAAGCTTTTAATTAGAATTTTTTAGTGATATATTTTTTTATATATTAATTTTATTTGTATATAAAAAGAATTGAACTTAAGATGAAAAAGAATATACTGATTATTAGTTTAGTGTATCTTAAAAGTAGACCATGATTCATGGTATAATAAATATTTTAGGTAATCATTACTATAAATTAAATTAATATATATATATAGTATTTTTGTTATTATTTATTAGGTAAAAAATGATTGTAATTTCAAATTTTAAAACAGAAGTATTTACTTAGGATGTGCGGGAAAACAACACTTTTGTTTATATGTGTATGTGTGTGTGTGTATGTATGTATATAGATTAGGAATAAAATATATGTTACTTCTAATGAAAACATAATATTTTTGAGGACAAATGTAATACTTTTATATTTTGATGTAAAAGTATTACTTTTTTCATCACAAGTATTATATTTTCCCATATAAGTAATAACCATTTTATTCTTGATTTAGTATTACATTTGCTAATATAAGTATTATATTTCATCTTGACCCGACTCGTTTCACGGACAAAGATCTGTAAGACGGTCTCCCACAAATTTTTGTCATAATTTTAAAAAGACTATAAAAATAACCAATATATTGTGAATAAAGAATGAATATAAAATCAAAATGAATTTGTAAATGTAGGATATGTAAGTACAATTAATGAGTTATTATATTTAATGAAAAAACATAAATTTACAAAATAAAAATCCTAATATATTAGAATATAAACCCTTTTTTTTTTAACTTTTATATTAGATATATCTCTTTTCTACCTCAAAGTACTTTTAAAATATGTCGTCCGATAAATATAGGATCCTTGTCAAAATCATTGGTATAGTAGTTTCTTTCTTTGGTTAGTTGGTTACCTATATAATATATTGAAATAAGGTTATATTGGTGTCAGTGATGAGTTAGGTAATAGGATACTATTCATTTTTTGTCCAAAATGTAAAATTGACATTTTACTTTATTTTATTTTTTTCTTTTAAAATATCTGTTGTTGGTTTTAATATTATTGTGACATTATTATTTTTTGGTTCTTTGTCAATAAATTTATTTAAATGACGTTAACTACGAGGATATTTTGATTTTTTTTATACATATTAGGTTGACCTGCTATATTTTCATTTTCATTTAAAAAAATCTAATTCACGACTAGAGTCCCCTGCCTTTTTCAATTGCAATTTACACCTTTATAGCGGCGCATCCGTAACCTGAGCCTCTATAGCAGTGGAGTGACACATATAAATTTAGGACCGAAAAAATGAATTAACACTTATAACGGAATAGACTGAAATACCCACATTTTTAATGCCATGTAAACATGTTTGTTGACGGGCCAAAAATGATCACGCCACAATAATACTATGACCAACAGTAGAATTTCTAAAAAAAGAGACTATAAATAAAATGTCACCTATAAATCTAGGACCAAAAATGAAATTAACTCCTAAATAAAATTTCTTTACAAAACAAATATTGTAAAAATATGATACATTAAAATATAGGTAGGATAAAAAAGTATTATAAAAAAAATTATGTTATTAGTTCATCAATCATTTTCTATTAGACATTTAGGGCTCGTTTGGTTCGCGAAAAATATTTGAAGGGAAGTGGAAGTGAAATTCCGTGGAAAAGTAGTTACTAGGAAGATAAATTTTGTTGTTTGTTTGGTGGAAAAGAAGTTGCTGGGAAAATAAATTCTGTTGTTTGGTTGGATTTAGAATGGTAAGGAATAATATGTAAAATGACCTATATGCCCTTATTATTATTATTTATTTATTTTTATACCTAAACCAGTAATCCACAACCCTTCTTATTATTATTATTATTATTATTATTATTACCTAAAGTCTAAACCAGCAAGTCCACACACCACACCCTATTATTATTATTATTTCTACGGAGTATTTCAATTTGGGGGCCAAAATATTTCAATTAGGTTTTGACGTTTTGTTCATTCTCCATTCCAGTGTGGCGAAGTAGTCAGCAGAGCAAGAGACCAGAGGGCAGCAGAGACAGAGACCAGAGGGCAGAGGCAGCAAGGCGTCGTCGCGGCGAGGTGGAGGCGCAGACTTGCGGTGAGGGGGTAGGAGACGAGGCGACGACTGACGATTAGGGGAGGCGGCAAGTGTCGAGGCGGCGACTGGCGGAGGCGCAAAGCTGAAACAGGAGGAGGAGGAGGCTGAAATGGGAGGTGGAGGAAGAACACAATCAGGGGCAAAATAGTCTTGCCAAATCACTTTTTCTTCGCAATCAGTCCGGAAAACAAAATCCGATGGTTAGCCTAAAGGGCTCGTTTGGTTCGCGGAAAATATTTGAAGGGAAGTGGAAGTGAAATTCCGTGGAAAAGTAGTTACTAGGAAGATAAATTTTGTGAAATTCCGTGGAAAAGTAGTTACTAGGAAGATAAATTTTGTTGAATTCCGTGGAAAAGTAGTTACTAGGAAGATAAATTTTGTTGATTGGTTGGTGGAAAAGAAGTTGCTGAGAAAATAAATTCTGTTGTTTGGTTGGATTTAGAATGGTAAGGAATAATATCTAAAATGACCTATATGCCCTTATTATTATTATTTATTTATTTTTATACCTAAACCAGTAAACCACAACCCTTATTATTATTATTACCTAAAGGCTAAACCAACAAGTCCACACACCACACCCTATTATTATTATTATTTCTACGGAGTATTTCAATTTGGGGGCCCAAATATTTCAATTAGGTTTTGACGTTTTGTTCATTCTCCATTCCACTGTGGCAAAGCAGTCAGCAGAGCAAGAGACCAGAGGGCAACAGAGACAGAGACCAGAGGGCAGATGCAGCAAGGGGTCGTCGCGGCGAGGTGGAGGCGCAGACTTGTAGTGAGGCGGCAGGAGACGAGGCGACGACTGACGACTGGGGGAGGCGGCAAGTGTCGAGGCGGCGACTGGCGGAGGCGCAAAGTTGAAACGGGAGGAGGAGGAGGCTGAAATGGGAGGTGGAGGAAAAACACAATCAGGGGCAAAATAGTCTTGCCAAATCACTTTTTCTTCCCAATCAATCCGGAAAACAAAATCCGAGGGTTAGCCTAAAGGGCTCGTTTGGTTCGCGGAAAATATTTGAAGGGAAGTGGAAGTGAAATTCCGTGGAAAAGTAGTTACTAGGAAGATAAATTTTGTTGTTTGGTTGGTGGAAAAGAAGTTGCTGGGAAAATAAATTCTGTTGTTTGGTTGGATTTAGAATGGTAAGGAATAATATGTAAAATGACCTATATGCCCTTATTATTATTATTTATTTATTTATTTTTATACCTAAACCAGTAAACCACAACCCTTATTATTATTATTACCTAAAGGCTAAACCAACAAGTCCACACACCACACCCTATTATTATTATTATTTCTACGGAGTATTTCAATTTGGGGGCCCAAATATTTCAATTAGGTTTTGACGTTTTGTTCATTCTCCATTCCACTGTGGCAAAGCAGTCAGTGGAGCAAGAGACCAGAGGGCAACAGAGACAGAGACCAGAGGGCAGAGTCATCAAGGCGTCGTCGCGGCGAGGTGGAGGCGCAGACTTGTAGTGAGGCGGCAGGAGACGAGGCGACGACTGACGACTGGGGGAGGCGGCAAGTGTCGAGGCGGCGACTGGCGGAGGCGCAAAGTTGAAACGGGAGGAGGAGGAGGCTGAAATGGGAGGTGGAGGAAAAACACAATCAGGGGCAAAATAGTCTTGCCAAATCACTTTTTCTTCCCAATCAATCCGGAAAACAAAATCCGAGGGTTAGCCTAAAGGGCTCGTTTGGTTCGCGGAAAATATTTGAAGGGAAGTGGAAGTGAAATTCCGTGGAAAAGTAGTTACTAGGAAGATAAATTTTGTTGTTTGGTTGGTGGAAAAGAAGTTGCTGGGAAAATAAATTCTGTTGTTTGGTTGGATTTAGAATGGTAAGGAATAATATGTAAAATGACCTATATGCCCTTATTATTATTATTTATTTATTTATTTTTATACCTAAACCAGTAAACCACAACCCTTATTATTATTATTACCTAAAGGCTAAACCAACAAGTCCACACACCACACCCTATTATTATTATTATTTCTACGGAGTATTTCAATTTGGGGGCCCAAATATTTCAATTAGGTTTTGACGTTTTGTTCATTCTCCATTCCACTGTGGCAAAGCAGTCAGTAGAGCAAGAGACCAGAGGGCAACAGAGACAGAGACCAGAGGGCAGAGGCAGCAAGGCGTCGTCGCGGCGAGGTGGAGGCGCAGACTTGTAGTGAGGCGGCAGGAGACGAGGCGACGACTGACGACTGGGGGAGGCGGCAAGTGTCGAGGCGGCGACTGGCGGAGGCGCAAAGTTGAAACGGGAGGAGGAGGAGGCTGAAATGGGAGGTGGAGGAAAAACACAATCAGGGGCAAAATAGTCTTGCCAAATCACTTTTTCTTCCCAATCAATCCGGAAAACAAAATCCGAGGGTTAGCCTAAAGGGCTCGTTTGGTTCGCGGAAAATATTTGAAGGGAAGTGGAAGTGAAATTCCGTGGAAAAGTAGTTACTAGGAAGATAAATTTTGTTGTTTGGTTGGTGGAAAAGAAGTTGCTGGGAAAATAAATTCTGTTGTTTGGTTGGATTTAGAATGGTAAGGAATAATATGTAAAATGACCTATATGCCCTTATTATTATTATTTATTTATTTATTTTTATTCCTAAACCAGTAAACCACAACCCTTATTATTATTATTGTTATTATTATTATTATTATTATTATTATTATTACCTAAAGGCTAAACCAACAAGTCCACACACCACACCCTATTATTATTATTATTTCTACGGAGTATTTCAATTTGGGGGCCCAAATATTTCAATTAGGTTTTGACGTTTTGTTCATTCTCCATTCTAGTGTGGCGAAGCAGTCAGCAGAGCAAGAGACCAGAGGACAGCAGAGACAGAGACCAGAGGGCAGAGGCAGCAAGGCGTCGTCGCGGCGAGGTGGAGGCGCAGACTTGTAGTGAGGCGGCAGGAGACGAGGCGACGACTGACGACTGGGGGAGGCGGCAAGTGTCGAGGCGGCGACTGGCGGAGGCGCAAAGCTGAAACGGGAGGAGGAGGAGGCTGAAATGGGAGGTGGAGGAAGAACACAATCAGGGGCAAAATAGTCTTGCCAAATCACTTTTTCTTCCCAATCAGTCCGGAAAACAAAATCCGAGGGTTAGCCTAAGAATTTCTTTTCCTCCAAAATGAGGAACTCATTTTCCAATGGAAAATGAGTTCCAATGAACCAAACGCAAGAAGTATACATTTTCCATGATTTTCCAATGAACCAAACGCAAGAAGTATACATTTTCCATGATTTGAAGGAAGTGTTTTTCCTTGGAAGTGATTTTCCTCCCAACCAAACATGCCCTAAGAATTTCTTTTCCTCCAAAATGAGGAACTCATTTTCCAATGGAAAATGAGTTCCAATGAACCAAACGCAAGAAGTATACATTTTCCATGATTTTCCAATGAACCAAACGCAAGAAGTATACATTTTCCATGATTTGAAGGAAGTGTTTTTCCTTGGAAGTGATTTTCCTCCCAACCAAACATGCCCTAAGAATTTCTTTTCCTCCAAAATGAGGAACTCATTTTCCAATGGAAAATGAGTTCCAATGAACCAAACGCAAGAAGTATACATTTTCCATGATTTGAAGGAAGTGTTTTTCCTTGGAAGTGATTTTTCTCCCAACCAAACATGCCCTTAAGTTTCTAACTTTTTGTTGTTTATACGAAGTACCTCTTTTTTTTTTTTTTTTTTTTGAAAAGACGAAGTACCTCCTTATCTTTTAAAAAAAGTTACACTCTAAAACAACAAAACCATTAAACTAACATTATAATTTTTCTAAAATTTTAAACATTTATTATCTTTATTCTTTATAACTAACTTTTTTAGTTTTTGTACTTCATATATATGCAAAATAAAGAACGGATAACCTTCTTTCCTAATTCTTTTCTTCAATTTCGGTACATCATCTTTATTTTTCTTAAGAACATGTTAAAATTATTTTATTATTTTTTTAGAAATAAAATATCAGGACTAAAGAAAATTGTGATTAAAGAAGAAAGATAAAAAAAAAATTACTAAAGTGTCCATGTACTAAGTACAACTTTAATAGACTAATATATAGTTTTATTTTTTGGGAGGAAAAAATATATAGTTTTATTGCTCCCAGAACTAAAAATCACAACCTTTTAAAAACTTAGGAAAACATACATATTGTAATCGTACAACTTTTGAGACTATAAAATGCATTTTTTCAATTCGTAATACAATTTTAGATTAAAATTAGTAATTGTAATAATACAATACATATACTTCCATGCCACGTTATCTATACTATTAATAAAAATAGAATCCTCCATTTTAACTTCCTGCCCAAACACTCCTATACTATTAAGGTTTACTTATTATTGTAAAATATGCTAATACAATTCTTATTCGTACTACAATTGTAAACTAAAATATGAATAAATAAGGTTCAAATTTGCCATTGAACGTAACCTGAAAGTGCAATTAGGCCATTGAATAAAAAATGTAATTAGGCCATTAAACATTCCAAATGTATGCAATTTCACCTGATAGGAGTTTACTATGCTTTTCATCAAGTTACTTGCTTATGTGGTCTATGAGTTGGCATTTTAAAATAATTATTAATAATAAACTATTAAAATAAAAATTAAAATAATTAAAAATTTTAAAAAATATTATAAAAAAAACACCTGCTGCAACCCCCCCCCCCCACCTTAATAATACTCTTGCCACCTTGATAGAAACTTGTGGATGAATCAAATTTAATTAATTTATTTTATTATTATTATTATTATTATTATTATTTATTATTATTATTATTATTTACGGAAACTCAACTTTTTTCACAAAACAATTTTTACTTTATGATGTGTTTTTTTTTATTTAATTTTTTTTAAAATTTTTAAATTTTTTAAATTTTTTTATTTTTTTTATTTTAATAGTTTATTATTAAAAATTATTTTAAAATATCAATTCACCTTCCACGTAAGCAAGTAACTTGATGAAATGGATGGTAACCTGCTATCAGGTAAATTGCATACATTTGGAGTGTTTACTGTTCAGTGTCCTAATTGCACTTTTTTTTTTGGTTTAGTGGCTTAATTGGATTTTCATGTTACATTCAGTGGCCAATTTGAACCTTATTCCATTAAAATATAGTAATAGAATTCCTAATAAAATATATTATTTTTTACTTTCCTATTCGTAATACAATTCTAGATTAAAATTACTAATCGTAATAATACAGTACATATATACTTCTTTGCAACGTAATTTATACTACTAACTAGTTTTATACGCGCATTGCGCGAATGTGTTAATGCTCAATGTTTATATTTAAATAAATATTTGAAAGTATATCAATGCAAGATTATATAGGAGAAGTTTATACATAGGTAATTGAATGTCGAATTTTTTTTATTTAAATATCTAACTCAAAGTATATGAATCCAAGATAATATAGAAAATTCATTATAATTATTACTAAAATAAAAATGTTTGCAACCTTGTAAAATCGATAGTCTAAATATTTGGTCTAAAAATGATAGTCTAAATAAATACTACTTTTAATTTGAATTTTTCTAAGTGGTTCTTAATTCTCTTTTGAGTAACATTGTCATTGTCTTCATCTTTACTATTTGTTCTCTTCCTTTTTGTTGGTAGTGTGTTATTTGCAATTCGGATTTTGTTGGTAGCATAGATGACAACGTCATGCAATGAGATTATGATATAGTAGCTATGGACTTTCCTTTAGGTGTTCTGCTTGGGGTTCATTTGGTTCAACCATTATTGTTGAATGAGTTATTGTGGATAAAGAAATCCATAGTTTAAGAAAAAAGATTAAATTAATTAATAAAAATTTGAAAATTTAAAATATTATGTATTCCAAAGATATTAAAAGGTAGTTTCTCGTTTCAATTTGCTGGGTAATGGATTATTTGAGTACTTTCATTGTCAACAAATCACCCAAGTAATTAATATGATTGGTTTCAAACTATTCTTTTTTATTTTTTTTCATGGTATTAAAGAAATATATATGTATCATTTTTTTGTGTAACTACTAATTTATTTAATTCAATAAGAGCAAAATAGAGTGATTCCACTTTAATTTGTTGGGTTATTATTTGAGTACTCTCTTTGTCAACCAATCCCCAAATAGTTAATATAATTAGCTTCAAATTATTTTAAAATTTTCTTTCATAGTATTAATAAAATACTTGGTAATAAATATATAACATTATTTTGTACAATAACTTTGATATTTAATTACAAGATATTGTAAAATTAAGATAATGGACAATGTAATGAATATCAATTGATAAATTTGAATGTAAAGAATCTTTGCATGAGAGAAAATAAAGACAATATAACTAATGAAATTATTTCTCTTATTTAATTTAATTTTTTGATAATGAATAATTTTTTCAAAGAAAGGTATTGTAGACACATAATTCTAAATTAAAGAAATACATATGTATCATTTTTTGTTGTAGCTACTAATTTATTTAATTTAATAAGAGTAAAATAGAGTGAGAAACTTAATTATGTCAAATTTGATTGAGATGAGGTTCGAACATAAGAGCTTTCTTATAGAAATTAATGAGTAAGTTAAAATTTAACGAAATGTTAACGAAGAAGAGAATATTTAACGGAAAACTTAACGGATAATCATAAAAGTAAGGTTAAATTAGGTAATCTCTATTAATAATATTAATCTGAATTATCTTAACCATCTATTTGATTAAATAATTCATCTGAACCATCCATTTGATTAAATCATTTGACCACCATTTTTTCTACCCATTTTAGGCCTAACTCTCTTTGGCTCTTATTAGTATAGTACATAAAACAAAATCCTCAATTTTAACTTCCCGTCCAAAACACTTCTATATTATTAAGACTTACGTAATATTGTAAAATATGGTAATACAATTCTTATTCATACTACAATTGTAAATTAAAATGTGGTAATAGAATTCCTAATAAAATATAATCTTTTTTAACGTTCCTATTTGTAATATAATTCTAGATTAAAATTACTAATTTTAATAATACAATACATATACTTCTCGGCAATGTAATCTATACATCTATACACTATTAATAAAAACAAAATATTCCATTTTAACTTCTCACCAAAAACACTCCTATACTCTTAAAGTTTGCGTAATATTGTAAAATATAGTAATACATTTCGTATTCATACTAGAATTATAAATTAAAATGTTGTAATACATTTCCTAATACAATATATTTTATTTTTCACTTTTCTATTCGTAATACAATTCTAGATTAAAATTACTAATCTATACTTTTAATAAAAACAAAATCTCAAACTTTAGCATTGTGGATATTGAACAAATTAAGATTTTGGTATAAATGCTATGTTTTTCTTTAGGCCATTGACCATATAAATTGGGCCATGACATTCGTTCTTGGACTCTTTAATCAAATTTGAACTACTCATTTAATTAACTATTACTTAACTAATAATTAACTATGAGCTTTCAATTTTTTAGTGAGCAAATTCAGTTTTGAATTTTTCAATTTGAGATACTAGACTAGGGTTTTTCAAATTGAGAAATACAGACAATGGATTTAATTATCTAGTAACTCGTGCATGTGTTCTCAAATTGGGAAAAAACGACAGAGAAATTAATAGGGTATACACGCATCTGTGTTCTAGAGACTGGACCAAATTTGTACTAGGATTTTTCAAATTGAGAAACACAGATCTTAAATTATCTGAGATAGATTACATGTTCAGAATGGTTAGGTTTCTCAGATTGAGATACCAAGAGTACGAGAACCAAAATGACCAAATGAAATAGGGAACCAAATGAAAAAAAATTTAAATATCTCTCTCTCTCTCTCTCTCTATATATATATATAGCCCCAAAACGACGTTGTTTTGGGGCTATCTAATTTTGGGCAACAAGGTTTTATATTTTTTTTCCTAGGAAATTATAGAAAGTGTTGCCTTCGGTTATGTTCATCTTGAATACAGTATGTAATTAAAACTATAGAATAAAAATGATTTAAATATCTAGTGGCACCCGGTTGCAACCCCACATGGGAGGGCGTGGGTTCGAATCTTAGTGGATGCAATATTGGCTATGTGCTTCATTTGGGTGAGAAAGTAGCTATGAACAGATACTACATTGTAACAGAGTCAATAGTACACAAAAAAAAAAGTATCTAATTAACATATAAAATGAAATGTTTATTACTAAATGGATTATTCGTTGTTTATTTATAGTGAAAATTGCCATTTTGGTCCAATGACTATTGCGTACCATGACTATGCATTTTTTCTCAATTTTGGTCCAGCCGGCCAAATTACCGGCCAAAAGTGACCGAAAAAAATTAAATCTCATTTTATCCTTAATTGACAGGGGTGAAATAGTCATTTCTTGTTATTATGACTTGATCTTGTCGCCGCTGCAAAGTCATCGTCGGTGCTCTATTATGCTCTTCATCCAAGCAGATTTGGGTGTCAATTTTCATCAAAATTTCGGCTGGGTTTTCATATGATTTCTTGGTCAATCATTCTTGGGGATTTAGGTGTCAATTTCCACGCCATAAGTACATGTATGTGTGTTTGTAGATTTTGTATTTTTTTTCTGTGCGCTGGATTTTCTGGAAGATTGTTGGAGTGAATTGAAGATGGAGGCGTTATGGAATTTGGAAGATAAATGGAAGGCGGCAACTGCCATTGCGTTGTGCCCGTGCGCGGCGGTGTCTCTACTCGTTGCCGCGGTCTGGGTGGTGCTGCGGCGGCGGAAGGTGCGATTTTCTATCACTGGTTTTGGTTCAGATCTCCAGCTGGGTCAGATGAGTATGGAGAGCCGGAGGCGGCGGCATTTTTGGCAATTTTGGTTCAAATCTCCGATTTTCTTCTCCGATTTTGGTTCAGATCTCCAGCAAGGTGATTGAGATTTTCTTCTCCAGTTGCCATGAACGGGATGGCGGCAGTTGCGGCGGCATTTCCGGCGACTAAAGGGAGAAGAAGAGCATAGGCGGGTGAAAAGACCAAAATGCCCTCCTTTTTAATTTTTTCCAGCACTTTTGGCCGGCTGGACCAAAATTGAGAAAAAATGCATAGTCATGGTACGCAATTAACATTTTTTAAAGTCGCGGATAGCAATTAACACTACTACAATAGTCATTGGACCAAAATGGCAATTTTCTCTTTATTTATATTACGAGTCATGACAATTGATTTAACTCGGATATTTTATTTTTTAAGAAAACGAGTCATTGTGTAATCAAAATAATACACAAGAATCGTTGCTCCAACCAAATAGGTTGTTCGATAATGCTCATCTGTTGTTAGAACCATGGGAAAATTGTAATTTATGCCCCTCCATAATATTGCAATTATCAATGTCATCCCTGAATTATTAGTGGTGTAAATGTTGCCCATCAATTTTCAAAGCGATACATATATTGCCCATCTCACGTGTAAATATTGCCCCTCAATTTTCAAAACGGTACATATATTGCCCCTCTCTCGTACGGTACAGGAGGGGCAATATATGTACCGTTTTAAAAACTAAGGGACAATATTTACACCACTAATAATTCATGGGGGACATTGATAATTGACATATTATAGAGGGGCATAAATTATAATTTTCTCTTAGAACCAGCTATTGGTGCACCAACATTTAGTTCAACTAATCTCAGTTTAATTGTAAGCAAAATTGTTATCTCAATAACGTACCTAACTATTTTATTTAAATACAATGAAATTTGTAATTTTCCTTCCTCAGGTATAAATAATTGCAGTGGCTGGTAGTGAAGCATTGTACAGTGGATTTATGGTTTGCTCTCCAAGAACACACCTATTAATATGTCTATGATTGGTAATACAACTCAAATTTAAATTATTTGTAATAACATTTACATTTTAGTATATACAAATTTTGATTTTTTGTTTTTAATTATTGATTTACTCCAATTAATGTGTTAATTATTATGTATTTATTTGATTTTATTATTTCTCAAAAATATTGCAGTGGTTAGCAAACCAAATAATATATATGCACTTAATATAGGGAAAATTACATCTTTAGTTCCTGGGTTATTACCGTAGTGACAACTCAGTCCCTAGGTTATTATCGCATCCGAGTTTAGTCCCCCAGTTATGACCAAAGTGACGTTTTTAGTCCCCAGCGTTAATGTTCTGTCAACACTTAACGGAAAACTTAAAAAATTAATTAATAATTGAAGGGTAAAATTAGAATTTCAAATTCTAATCCTTTCATAAATCCAAACCCTCACTCAGCCTCGTTCATTTCTTCTTTCTTCTACAATCTAAGGTATGTTTTTCTTCCCCAAACTTTGAATTCTTAAATTCTTCGAGTTAAATTGAAGTTGCTTTCGAGTTGAATTAACCCACTCAGCTGCCTTTGGATTTAGCACTTGCATTGCCTCAATGTGCTGCTTAAATTCTGGTTGTGTAGTGGCTTTGCAAACTGCCCAAAATACGCTCTTCAATACCTGACCCGCAAATCGATCTTTGGTTAAATTCTAGTGAAGATGTCTTACACAATTCCTATGTGCAACGTTAGGTAATACCTCTTCAACAGCTTGAACCAATCCTTTTTGCTTGTCAGATATTAATGTCCAGCCATAAGGGTTATTATGAATTTCCAAATCAGATGCAAGGAATTGAAGAAACCATTTCCATGTCTCTTTTGTTTCACTTTCTACAACTGCAAATGCTATTGGAAACATGTAATTGTTAGCATATACTCCTACTGCAGCTAGAAGTTACCCTCCTTTTTGGAACCCCTTCAAGTGACAACCATCAATTCCTATCAATTGCCTACATCCAGCCAAAAATCATTGTTTACATGCTGCAAAACAGACATATAATATGAGGAATCTACACCTACTACCTTCCCTATCAGTTGCGTCCAACTTCATCATAATAGTTGAACCTGGATTGCTTCTTCTAAGCTCTTCACAATAATCCCATAACATGTTAAACTGCTCAGATTGCGTTCCAATTAATGATTTCTTGGCATTTCTCCTTGCTCTATAAGATTGATACTTAGACACATTACATCTAAATGTCCTTTTCACTTTCTTTTGGAATTCCCTCCTGCCCCAATTTTCATTATCTTTAAATTCATCCTTATAATACTTAGACAAAAACCTTGAATTTATAGTTTTGTTCTTTTGTTGTGCTCCACAAGTATGTTTACTAAATGACTTTATGGTAAATGGACAACTTGGGTTACTCCTTGAAGCAAAAATGACCCAATTGCAATGGTTTACTCCACATTTTGCTTGCACTCTCCTCTTGTCATTCTTAGTGAACTTAATTGATTTGTTGTTAACTGCTTCATGCACTTCTACAGCCCATTTAAATTGAGAGTTGCTACTGAAAATCATGCCAACTTTATAGTGAAAATCATGTTTTTTCTCATGCCCTTCCCTATAAACCAAGTTATTTTCACCTTCAATATCTGAGCTTGAACCAATGCTCTTAAGCTCATCTTCTGACTCCACATAGTTTTTCTCCCATTCTAGATCAATTTGATTTAATACATCACTAAGAATATTAGTTGTGGATGAATTGCCAACATCAGGATTTTGCTCATCATCATTGCCTTCATTCATAGACTCTGAAAATTCTTCCCCCACAGAAGTTGCTATATCAGTTTCACCCCATTTAACTAGTTCATATGCATTTTTAACATTAACATCATCAACTTCATCATCCCAATGTAACTCTAAATCACCATCTTCATCTAGCCAATCAAAATTACCCTCTTTACCCACATTCTGCTCTTCAACTGAAACATGGATCCAGTACATTCACACATAAAAAAATAGAACTCAAAAATTGTTCTTCTTTTGCAGACATACATACATTGCTTTAAAGTAAAAAATTGCTTTAGTAATAAAAGAATAGCCATTCCCCCTCACATAAACACAAAAACTGAAACATGGACCCAGTACATTCACACATAAAAAAAACACAACTCAAAAGTTATTAAAACTTTGATTCACAAAAAACACTTACAAGTGTGTGGTTGATTTGTGCCCAACAAAGCTCTAGAAGTTATTGTAGTGTATGATTTATTCTCCCTCTGAACTGTGAACTACACTTCCTTCCTCTGCTTAAGCTTCGAACTCTTCTTCTTAGATAGTAATTAGGTTTCATATATAATTGGGGGAAGTGGGAACACACTGATTGTTGTCTTAAAACATTGGAAACATAGGAATATTGTGCACTGGAGGATTGACACGAACTCCATGATTTTCCCCATTAACCTCTTCCTGCATAGGATTTTGGTGAATGTTGACTTCATTCTGAGACAATTGCCCGGTGTTGCTATTCTCCCCGGTCTCCATGGCTACTTCGAAATTTTCAATATCTCGTAGCCACTCGCGCAAATCTCTCCTTTCCCTTCTTAGGCTCCTTAAGAGCCTTGGATTAAAGAGATGAAGATCTTGGCTCCCTTTGGATCTAGTTTGCATAAAAGGAGGGAAAGCTGCTGTCGAGCACAAACAAAAACACTTTTAGAAGAAATTGGTTATGGGTTAGAGTAAAATAAAAATAAAAACAAAAACTTGATATCCTAAGAATTCACTAACTCTAATGCTAGAAATAGAACAATTACACAAAACAACGAAATTAAACCAATCTCCGACAACGACGCCAAAATTGTGATGAGTAAAATGGTGATAGTAAAAATGAGGGTGTGAATGTCGTTCCGCTGAGGATTGGGACTATGACACGTATTTGTATGATATGTAAAATTCTAGAAGCTGAAGTATTGGAATTCACTATAATCCAAGTAAATTATGATTAAGTAATGAAAATAAAGGATGCAGATTAAATGAGGAATAAACTATATGATAAAATAATTGGTTAGATTAGGGGTATTGCAATCTTGATGCTCTAACAAATCTTAGAATTAAGGAAAAAGCAATTAACCAAGGGATTATATTCAAGCTACTTTCGTAATCAATAAACAAGAATTATGATAAGATTGTCTCACTTTCGTGATGCATCAATCCTAACCCTGTGAGTCTCAAGAAAGGTGTCAAACATCAAATTTTTGTGCGAGAGAGTAAAAGTAGCAGTCGTTATACCGTGGATCATGGTCCACAATGCATTGTGGACCATGCACCATGGCTGATACTGCAGTTGTGTTGAACTGATACTGCAGTTATGTTGAAAGGGAATTGCAGTTGAGCGGAACAGATGCCGTTTCATTCGTCTGGAACTGCAGTTGTGTTGAACTGATACTGCAGTGTGTTGAACGGATGAAACGACCTCTGTTCCGTGCAACTGCAGTTCCCTTTCAACACAACTACAGTATGCGTTCAACACAACTGCAGTATTCGTTTAACGCAATTACAGTATCCGCCGTGACTATGGTCCATAGTATAATTTGAGTAAAAGTAGTATAACTTGAGTCCAAGCAGTATTTTCCAATCTAAAATTCTATTTCTAATTCTAATTCTAAATTCCTAAATGGCTAAATCCCTAATCTGCTGATTCTGCTCCGCGCCTCCGCCTCCTTCTCCTCGACGGACCACGCCGGCACGCCCTCCACAGACCTCAGCTCCATAACCTCCATTTCCAGTGGCCGCCTCTCCTGCGACAGCGGCACTGCGCTGAGCCCGCCGACCACCTCCCCTGCTTTCGGTCTCCGTCTCCCTGTCGACGAAGGTAGGCGACTTTTTTTTTTTTTTTTTGAGGAAAGGTAGGCGACTTTTCTTCTACTTTTCTGGCTTTCTGGCCTCTGCAATGCCCTTCTAGGCGAATGGCAGCATTGAAATTGCCATTTTCCAGCCTTCAAGGCCGGAAGTCGAACACTGGAAATTCCATCCAGTCTTCGACAATCGACATTGGCCTGAACCTCATTTTATCTTGAAATTGAAGGAACTTTTCTCTCGGATCCAAATTTTTAAGTGATATTTCCAGATATGAGATATTTTTTCCTTGTTGTTTAGTATTCCTTAATTCAAATCTTATTTCTATTTGTTGTTGAAGAGTGTTCACTTCTATGTAGGATCTGATGGTTGAGAGAGAGCAATTTAATTTTGAATTGGGTCTTGACTATTCTTAATGTGGAGAAACTTGGATTAAGGAAATGACTGATCATTCAAGAATAAATAGTGTTATTCAGCCACCTCTGGTAAAATTCGTAACTTTCATGATTGTATTATCTGAAAGGCTTATAGTGTTTGCTTTTAATGCTGATTCTATTAGCAAAGGTTTAAGCTTATTTATCACAGAGGTTATGCATGCTTGCATTCTGTTGTTGTTTCTTTGCTGCTGTTTGAACTGTTGACTAATGGTCTCTGTAGCAACCAATTGTTTTCTTATTGTTATTACTTTTTATCGAAATCAATTGCCAGTTTCTTATAACTAAATTTTTGCATTTGGCAAGTTTAGACCAATTCTCATATGGCCTATCTGTCTCTCTGTAGAACTGGTGTCAGTTAAAGGTTCTTGCCAGCATTGCATGCAATAAATAAATAATTATTTGCGCTAGAAAATTAAGAAATGTTGGGAATTGGGGTTCCCAAACCGAACCGAATTCCGAACTGAAGCCAAACTGAAATACAATGTTAAACCTAATGGTTTCATTTTTTCAAAATTGAACAAACCGAAACAAGAAAAACTGAACCGAATATCGAAACGCCCACCCCAAGTCAAAATCCCTAAATCTCCATTAAAAAAAGGTTTTACAGAGCAGTGCTCCTTTGTCTTCTTTTATGCAAAAAATGGGTGAACGTCTGAACGATGCTAGCGGTGGTGCAAGTTCAAGCAGCTACTTTGACAACAGTGATGAGGCGGCGATGATGAAGCAACGCCGGTAAGTGGTAGCAGCGTAGCTTGTCAATAGCGACGCTCTTCTTCTCTGGTGAAGCAGCACAAATTTGAACTCCTTAATGTTTTATGAAAAATAACTTGGGGGAGGCACGAGGAGGAGAAGCTGTGGTGCAATAATCATTTTTATCATTCCTTACGTATTTCATTCCCATTGTTTGACTTAAAAATTGGAAATCAAACACCACTTTAACCTTTGATTTAGATTGATATCCTTAAAAATGGTGATAAGGATGTTTGGTTCAATGTAATTTCCTTGCAATTGAATTGAAATTCGTTGAAGCCCTAAATTACATTGTTTGGTTGGACCGAATTGCAATTCCCTCCCTTTGCTGAATTAGAATTCAGGACCCCCAATGAATTGTATTCAACATTGAATTGGAGAAATAAATTACTGTGAAGACATTATTTGCCTGTCGTTATTCTCATCCACTCATCTCAAATGTTCTGCTTCCGCAAGACATCACCAGTACTGCCCCATCTTAATAATAATAATAATAATAATAATAATAATAATAATAATAATAATATTATTATTATTATTATTATTATTATTAGTAGTAGTAGTAGTAGTAGTAGTAGTAGTAGTACACAAAGGGCATTTCAGTCATTATATCGCTTATTTCCTTTTCAATTCCCTGTTATTCTATTCCTGCATACCAAAAATTGTAATTTGAATTCCTACTTTATTCCTACCGAATAACAATTCCTTTCCCCCCTAATTCCTCCCTTCCAACCAAAAGCCTAAATTTTTAGTCTATGTCTTTCGCAATGTGTGCCTTTTCTCCATGAAGGTCTGAGAACTAATCACTCTCTACTATTGATGCTATGTACTTTAGAACCTGATTGTGGATTTCTCATCAAACTTATACAGAGAGAAAATTGGGGTATTGATATTTTTTTGTGTGGCCTTTGTCGAATGGTATTTGTAGATTTAGGTTTGTCTTTAGTGTCATATTCTTCTTCAAGTGTTGAATCGTTTCAAGTGACATTGGTCCTTTTTTATTGCTGGTGAAAATTGAAGGTTGGCTTTTCTCTTGTAATGTAATAAGCTATCAAATTCATCCAAATATTTTAGGATTGATGTGTGTATTTGAAAACAGGTTTTTGTTGTCAGGCAAAAACTGCGGGTATTGATGTTGCAAGTTCTGTATACATAGAATGTTAGGCTGAATGAAAGATAATCCAACTCTTTCTGCTCAATAGCTGTTCACACTACTGCTCTGCCTTATTTATTTGTTGCCAATCTTCATGCATGGACTTATCTTTTCTGTATTACATTATTCCAGGTTTACTTGAAGAGGGAGAGGAGGGGAAAAACATATATTCTTTGAGGTCAAAACCTGAACTTCCAGTGCAGGTAAGTCAACTAGATAACGATGACATTAACCTTTGGTTTTATTTTAGTTACTTTAATTTCTTCTTTCCATCATGGTTTTAGGACAGATGATACTTTTGTTGATTAATGCTTTTCCTGAAAAATCTAAATTTCTGCTAAAACCCATTATAGAGTCTTGTATTAGTAAATAAATACTTGAAACACCACAATTTACCTTTCTTGTTAAAGAGAGTTGTGTTAGTAATACATCACAGACATTGCAATTATTCATTTGTTTGTAGTGTAAATGTGTAATATAGTATTTTTTTTTTTTTCTGTGCATACATGCATTAAGTTTTGAGCTCCATTCTAAAGAAGCCTAACAGATGAAAAGTAACAGTTCTCCATTTGAGCATTCATATGATTTTCTGATGGCTATATTACTTTTTTCATTGCTTGAATCGCAAACATTGCAATGATTAATTTGTTTGTAATGCAATATAGTAATTTTCTATTCTCTGTTCATACATTAATTTTTGAGTTACATTCTAGAGTAATAGATGAAAATTATAAGTGCTCCATCTGCGCATTAGTATAATTTTCTGATGGTTATTGAGTAACAGGGGTTTAGTATTTTTTGTTTATTTAAAACTGTTCATTAATTTTATTAGATTCCTGTATATTATCATGAAAAATGTGAAATATACTTTTAATTAGGGGTTAGGAATATAGTTATAATAATAGTATGAAAATGAATTTGGAGTGTGGACAGTGTGTGTTACTGTATTTGTATTGCACTATTGTGTTTAGACTATTAATTTGACACTGGCAATTTGGAGAATTACTTTGTATTGTCTTTAGACTATTAATTTCTTGTTTTTAGACAATTTGGAAGTGAGCCAGGACAATTTGGAATTATGTAGTATTGCATGTATGGAATTTTTAAATATTAGTTCTTGAATAATGTATTTTTGTAATTTTGTTCGGTTTTTTGGTAACTGAGGTCGGTCGGTTAAGTCATTTCCTTCGGTTTGTGTCTGGAGGTAAAAAATTTCTATGGTTTTTCGGTCAGTTATGTAACTGACCAAGTGTACAAATATTTACACCAATATTGTAAATGGTTACTTACTCTCTCATTTTTGCAGTTGCTACTAGTGGAAGTTGGTAATAATAAGCTACTGGTATGGTCATGGCTGCAGAAGATGAAGTGGTGGCTAGGAAGTCTAAGAAAAGGAAAGAGAGAAACAATATGTTAGCTGCCAATCCTGTTCATATTGTGAAGGATGTGGGAGTTGAGGGAGATAAAAGCTTCGAGGAAGAAAATTTGATGAAAAAGAAGAGTGATAATGAAGGTGTTGAAAGGATGAAGAAAAAGAAGAAAAGTGCAGGAGATAAAAAAGGGGGAGCACTTATGGAGGATACTAATGGGATTACTGTTGAGAAAGCAAAAAAGAGGAAAAGGAAAAGAGAGGTTGAAAGCAATAGCAATGAATTACATGCTGTGTCCCAAGATATTGCAAATGATGTTTCTGTAGACAATGGAGGTTATGTAAATTCAACTGCAACTGAGATTCATGAAAGCAAAAAGAAACACAAAAAGAAGGCAGGAAAAATCTCTGATGGTTGCACTGAGGGTGAAGTGGAGAAGGTTAAAAGGAAGAAGAAAAAGAACAAGAAGAAAAAGGGGGAGGTTGACCAAGATGTGGCTATAGGTCTTGCATGTACTGATGGCATTGCAGATTTTAGTGTAAATGACACACAAGCTAGTGGGGTGGGAAATGATAATAATAGCCGGAACCAGGTCAAAGATAGTTCTAAAGATCCAAAACTGAAAAATAGCAAGAAGAAAGTGAGATTTTCCGATGAGTTGGAGGTATTTCCTGAGTCTAATGTTCCTGAGAGTGGGAATGATGAAAATGAAGAAGTGGAGTTGATTCGAGGTAAGCGGTTCTCTAAAATAGAAGATGAGAAAATTAAAGAAGCCGTTTATAAGTACATAGAGGTACATAATTTGGGTGAGGAAGGTTTGGATATGGTTTTAAATAGTAGATCTCACCCTGAAGTAAAAAACTGTTGGAAGGAAATAGGAGCTGCCATACCAAATAGGCCTCACGTTGCAGTCTATTATCGTGCTCAAATAATATTTCGACGAGCTGAAAACCCTAAATGGACTGAAGAAGAAAAAGCTTTGGTACTGCAGCACGTGAAATTACATGGGAATGAGTGGAAATCACTTGCTGAGGAACTTGGCAGACACAGGTTTCATGTGAAGGATACATGGCGCAGGATAAAATTACCTAAGATGAAGGCAGGACACTGGTCTCAGGATGAGTACCAGAACTTATTTGATTTAGTCAACACTGATCTGCAAGTGAGGATCACTGAAGAGAAGAAATCCAAGCATGGAATGCTGCGGGATAACATCTGTTGGACAGCAATTAGTGATAAATTGTCCACACGTAATGGCCCAAATTGTTGTCTGAAGTGGTACAAACAGTTAACATCACCTATGGTAGCTGAAGGTATATGGTCTGACTCTGATGATTATCGCCTAATTGGTGCACTTTATAACTTGGATGAAACCTGCATAGAAAATGTGGACTGGGATAATCTTGTGGAACATAGGTCCGGAGAAATATGTCTGAAGCGCTGGAGGCAAATGGTTCTTCACATAGGGAACCATGGGAACAAACCCTTTTCAGAACAAGTTGAAGTCCTAGCCAAAAGATACTGTCCCTCCTTAATTGAAGCAAGGGAGACTTGGGATAGCAAGCCTGTTGTACCATGATGATGTGAAATGCATGAAAAGTTATTTACCATGAAAAGTCTGGGAAAAATTTAACCATTTCTGGCTGATATCAATTTTTCATATTCAACTCTGTGATTCAACTTTTACCACCTACCTCCACCTCCACCTGCTCCTCTCCTCAGCCCCAACACTCTCCCTGAAAAAGCAATTTTGAAGAGATACATAACTGGAGTTTCTTATTGTCATGTTGACTATGTAAGATCAAAGTCGCTTTTGTTTAAAGTTGTAATCTCTGAAATCTGATTTTTTTTTTATTATGTGTGGTTTGCAAAGCAGTAGGGATGATGTTTAATGCTCTTCATGTGTAACCTAATGTTTAATGCTCTTCATGTGTAACCTACAACTTAAACTTTTCCATTTCTATATTCTTCTCTGCTGAAGAGCCAGTGTATCACTGTATCCGTGCGTTGAAGCATGCTTGATGTTGGTGCCCTTGTTTAATTTGATGTATCTATATAGATACTATATAATATATTACTCCACTACGTGTATTCTAAAGATGAAGTTGAGAAGGAAAAACATCAACTAACAAATTAAAAGCAATAGCTGATCCAGAGGATCAAACAACAAATAAAGATCTAGTCACCACCATCAACAAATATTGATAAAATGATAGAATTATAGTCCAAAAGATCATCGTTAGAGGATTGGAGCTATTCTATCACAAATGCATATCCAAACAATGGTTCTCCCTTATTCTGAACAGTAGAATAAGTGCTAGAATGTTTTTCACACATTTGCAGACAGCCATGCAATCATGCATACACATTCAGAGACTCCAAAGCTAATAAGAACACTCCATGGCTTAAAGAGCAGTAGAAGGAGCGTTTGATGCAAACCGGGTAAGGTATGCTTCTGCAAACATATGGCCAAGTTGAACCTGGGCTTCTGTGGTCAAATGGAGATTATCTTCCTTGAGCTCCAATCCCCAGGCATCAATGCACACGACATTTGGAAGGTCGATTTCCTTTTGCGCTTTTCTTACTTCTACAATGTATTTTTTATCCCCTGATGCAATAGCAACCTGAATGGTATTCACCAAATAACACAATATCATTAGTTTTGGTTTTTTCAGGCCAACTAGGAGAGAGGAGAGGGAGAGAAAAGGGAGAAAAAGACAAGAAAAAAAAAAAAAAAAAAAAAAAAAAAGACCGGTGCACACGCCATGCTGGGCGCGGTAGTGCGTGAAACATACAGATTGCGCGTCATTTTCTTCAAAAACTTTGATTTGCAAGATAAAAAACTTCAAAAGCAACCCACCTCACATCAGTGTAAAAACCTCAGCCTAGTTTTTTCTTCTGCAACCCCCCAAAAACCATTGTTGTGGATGCCCTTAGAAAGTTAGAAACATCTGGATCTTTTGCAGATAACTTGAAGTCTTTAAAAATTTGTGTTTAACAGTCAGATTGTTTGGAATTTATAATTTCAACTAAGAATTTTAAGACTTTATACTATTACAACAGCCAATAGAAACCCTACATGTGTACTAAATGCCAGTAGTAACTTTTTACACATAATACCCTTCTTTTCAGTTAATTTTACCACAGACATTCATCATGAAACAACTAATAAAACACTGACTAAGCTACACTCATAGCACATTAGCTAATAAGTCAAGTCAGGAAATACCAGAAAAAAAGCTTGAGCACAAGTTTTGCATGAGATCTGAAGATACAGAAGGAAGAAAAAGAGCATCTGAGCTTGAACATATATCAATATTGTTGTTAAAACTTTTGTTCCACCTCCCATCAATTCATAAAGGGCAAAGAGGTTAAATTTGTATCCTATGTTCAGTTTTCTGATTCATAACATGACATCTTATGTCTCATTTTTACCAGAAAACTCCAATTAACTACAATGATGAATGGGACATCGCAGAGCCTTAGACAAGAGTTTGCATATCAGAACAAGTAATAGCACTAAGAGCTTGAGGTCTAACCGTACCCATGCCATTAATTCATGAATGAATTTATCATTTCCTTTCTTAACTCCTTGGGAATATCATCACGCTCTTAAATTATTAATTCTCTATTTCACAAAGGTAGGAAAAGATAAAATTTGATAAGTGACTTTTTATTTTGATGTACAGTAAGTAACAAAGTGAAAGAGTCATACCAAGCATGAGAATTTTCATTGTTTTGAATCTTTGACTATAACTAGGAATATTACCTTAAAATATGAGTTAAAACCAGCTGGGCACTCCAAGTATAGTGGCACCGCCACGTTTAATTCTAAACTTTCAATTTAACCACCCATAGTCCTTGGACTTTCAAATTTAACCACCCATGGTCCTTCAACTTTCAAATTTTTAACCAACTCTGGTCCTAACTTTGCCCTTACTTAAACTAAGGGAAAACCACGACTGGTTAAATTTAAAAGTTGAAGGACCACATGTGACTAAATTGAAAGCTTAGGACTAAACGTGGGGGTGCCACTATACTCATAGGACCCCATCTTGTATTAACTCCTTAAAATATAAATAGATAAATAGTACAAAGTAACACCCAGTAAAATTGATGAAAATGACATTTACATTGACACTATAATAGGTGAACTGACCTGAATAATTGGCATAGTTGGCAAATCCAAATCACTGCGGATGTTGTGTATTAGTGTTTCCATATTAGCTCTGTAACTCTCGGCATCATGTTTTGATGATGTATCACTCTCACCCTGGTACCATAGCAATGCCTTGATCTCACAACCGCCATCATGAATGGCAGCTTTCACTCTCTTCACCATGTTCTCATACAAATGTTCTCCACGTGCCCACTCCTTTATTGCAGTTCCACCTACTGCACAGGGAACTACACCAATAACACCCACGCTGTCCTTTACCGCATTTGAAAACGACATTCCAGGTCCAACACCGCAGGTCTTCTTGGTATCAATGTCATGATGCAGTGGTTCACAAGCCACCTCCCAGCAGAGCTGTGCACTAAGACGGAAGATTTTGGATGAGTCGGGGCTACATTCAGGAGGAACTATGCCATCCCATTTCTTTTCCTTGTTTACTCCACCACGACCAGCCATGTTGCTTTGGCCCGATAGAATGAATATATTCTTAGGTGGCTTGACTTCATGAATTTGGGTTGAATTCGGGAGTTCCATATGAAAGATATGGTAAATAAGGATGCTCCCAGATTGTCTCAGGCCAGATCTGATGATAAGTAAGAAATAAATAGCTTGGAAAGGCTCAAATTCAGATGTATTTGTTAGCCTGCCCTTATAAGAGAAGGATTTTGATGCTGATTTTGCACACAGTTACCTGATGAAAAAGTTAAAGAGTTAGATTGTTGATATAATAAAAAAAAATTGTGCCAACTAATCAACAGAATGGCAGCAAGGTTCTAAAAGGAAAAACAAACATAAACAGAGCAACTGTGAGGCACAAAGAACAAGATCTCAGTAAACGAAATGTCAAAAGCAATAAAAGAGCTGCTAAGTTAAAAACTTCAATGCTTCAAAACACTGGTAATAGCTAAATTATTATCTCTTAAGATTCAATTTAAGGTTTGAAAAAGAAACATGAAATTCAAAATAAACCTAGAATGCAAATAAAAAGAACCATAAAATTCAATAGAACTGAAATTCATGCATATAATTTCACAATTTGAATCATGAAATTTGTTTATCGTGCGTTAAAAGCATCATTGGAATTCAAAAATTCACAACCATCATTCGAGTGAGCCCCATAACGCAATACCAAAATTGAAAACCTCAATCGTTTAAATGATTACATTTTGGCTCGAGGATATGCATTTCTTCAAACTCGAAACTACGACCCACAATCTAAACATTTCAAATTATGGAAACAATATTCAGAGAAATTAAAGAAAATTCAAATGTATAGAGAAAACAAATAATAATACTACAATTTCTTATCCAGAAGTAGAATGCTGAAAATAAGAATTTAAGAGAAGAAATCAGTTTCCAGTTGATACCTGGATCAAATTGGGCAATCGAATCGCAAAAAATTGCCAAAGAAATACTTTGAGCTCAGGGTGGTACACTTACTTTGGGAAAATGCGTTACTCACTGAGTCGGACAGCAGTAATGCCCCTCATAACGAGTGCGTTACTCAGAGTTTGTCTGTTTCTTTTGGGGAAGTGTTTTATGCATTCTCAAATTTCATATTTCATAATTTATATATTAAATGTTCACAATTTATCTATTGATTATTTTTAATTTGAATTGTAAACATTAAGTATGTAAATTCTAAATTGTGACGGGTCTAAGTGATTATATTGTTTGTTTTATCCGGAACTATTTGTTGTTTGGTCTAGAACTATTTGTTTAAACTATTCTCATTGGGGCCTCTCTCCTCCTAATTCAAAATAATAATAATAATAATAATGTTCGAAGTTTTTTATTCCTCAACCTCATTTTACCTGTCTTGTTTACTATTCATTTGTCAAATTAACTATTTCTTCATTGCTTATTTTTTTAGTAATTTTTTTTTTTGTATTTAACAATAATTTTAATGTAATTTCTAAATATATATTTTATATACTAATATTAAACTTAATATTATGAAAAATTGAATTAAAAATAACTTCAGTCAAGCAAAATGGGATGGATGGAGTATTTTTAATTATTGATTGACAACGATATCTAAATCTAGTCCCAAGCCTTCGTCTCTTCTTCCAAGTACAGATGGAGTATTTTTAATTATTGATTGACAACGATATCTAAATCTAGTCCCAAACCTTCGTCTCTTCTTCCAAGTACAGTCTATTGAGTACTGCTGGCTCTATTACAATGTAGTATCTGCTGGCTCTATTACAATGTAGTATATGTTCCCTAGACAACGATATCTAAATCTAGTCCCAAACGATATCTAAATCTTCTATTACAATGTAGTATCTGCTGGCTCTATTACAATGTAGTATCTGTTACCTAGACAACGATATCTAAATCTAGTCCCAAACCTTCGTCTCTTCTTCTAAGTACTGTTGGCTCTATTACGTCCTCTTCTTCTAAGTACTGCACTACTGGCTCTTTACGTACACTGCTGGCTCTAGTTTTCTTCTACGTACTGCACTACTGGCTCTTTACGTACACTGCTGGCTCTAGTTTTCTTCTAAGTACTGCACTGTTCCGAGAATCTGGCTCTAGTTTTCTCTAGTTGGCTCTAGTATCTGTTCCGAGATAGCTGGCTCTTTACGTGCACTGCTGGCTCTAGTTTTCTTCTAAGTACTGCACTGTTCCGAGAATCTGGCTCTAGTTTTCTCTAGTTGGCTCTAGTATCTGTTCCGAGATAGCTGGCTCTTTACGTGCACTGCTGGCTCGTTTTCTTCTAAGTACTGCACTGTTCCGAGAATCTGGCTCTAGTTTTCTCTAGTTGGCTCTAGTATCTGTTCCGAGATAGCTGGCTCTTTACGTGCACTACTGGCTCTAGTTTTCTTCTAAGTACTGCACTGTGCCGAGAATCTGGCTCTAGTTTTCTCTGAATGGCTCTAGTATCTGTTCTGAAATAGCTAGCTCTTTACGTGCACTGCTGGCTCTAGTTTTCTTCTAAATACTGCACTGTTCCGAGAATCTGGCTCTAGTTTTCTCTAGTTGGCTCTAGTATCTGTTCCGAGATAGCTGGCTCTTTACGTGCAGGCTCTAGTATCTGTTCCGAGATAGCTGGCTCTTTACGTGCACTGCTGGCTCTCTGTTCCGAGATAGCTGGCTCTTTACGTGCACTGCTGGCTCGTTTTCTTCTAAATACTGCACTGTTCCGAGAATCTGGCTCTAGTTTTCTCTAGTTGGCTCTAGTATCTGTTCCGAGATAGCTGGCTCTTTACGTGCAGGCTCTAGTATCTGTTCCGAGATAGCTGGCTCTTTACGTGCACTGCTGGCTCTCTGTTCCGAGATAGCTGGCTCTTTACGTGCACTGCTGGCTCGTTTTCTTCTAAATACTGCACTGTTCCGAGAATCTGGCTCTAGTTTTCTCTAGTTGGCTCTAGTATCTGTTCCGAGATAGCTGGCTCTTTACGTGCACTGCTGGCTCTAGTTTTCTTCTAAGTACTGCACTGTTCCGAGAATCTGGCTCTAGTTTTCTCTAGTTGGCTCTAGTATCTGTTCCGAGATAGCTGGCTCTTTACGTGCACTGCTGGCTCTAGTTTTCTTCTAAGTACTGCACTGTTCCGAGAATCTGGCTCTAGTTTTCTCTAGTTGGCTCTAGTATCTGTGCCGAGATAGCTGGCTCTTTACGTGCACTGCTGGCTCTAGTTTTCTTCTAAGTATTGCACTGTTCCGAGAATCTGGCTGGCTCTAGTTTTCTTCTAAGTATTGCACTGTTCCGAGAATCTGGCTGGCTCTAGTTTTCTCTAGTTGGCTCTAGTATCTGTTCCGAGATAGCTAGCTCTAGTTTTGAATCTGGCTGGCTCTAGTATCTGTTCCGAGATAGCTAGCTCTTTACGTGCACTGCTGGCTCTAGTTTTCTTCTACGTACTGCACTGGCTCTTTACGTGCACTGCTGGCTCTAGTTTTCTTTTAAGTACTGCACTGTTCCGAGAATCTGGATAGCTAGCTCTTTCGTGCACTGCTGGCTCTAGTTTTCTTCTTCTAAGTACTGCACTGTTCCGAGAATCTGGCTCTAGTTTTCTCTAGTTGGCTCTAGTATCTGTTCCGAGGATAGTTCCGAGAATCTGGCTCTAGTTTTCTCTAGTTGGCTGGATAGTTCCGAGAATCTGGCTCTAGTTTTCTCTAGTTGGCTCTAGTGTTCCGAGAATCTGGCTCTAGTTTTCTCTAGTTGGCTCTAGTATCTGTTCCAAGGATAGTTAGCTCTGTTCCGAGAATCTGGCTCTAGTTTTCTCTAGTTGGCTCTAGTATCTGTTCCGAGGATAGTTCCGAGAATCTGGCTCTAGTTTTCTCTAGTTGGCTGGATAGTTCCGAGAATCTGGCTCTAGTTTTCTCTAGTTGGCTCTAGTGTTCCGAGAATCTGGCTCTAGTTTTCTCTAGTTGGCTCTAGTTGGCTCTAGTATCTGTTCCAAGGATAGTTAGCTCTTTACGTGCACTGTTGGCTGGCTCTAGTTTTCTTCTAAGTACTGCACTGCTGGCTGGCTCTAGTTTTCTTCTAAGAACTGCACTGCTGGCTCTAGTATCTGTTCTCTACTGAAACACAAAGAGTCAACAGTTGCCTCCACTGAGGCTCGAACCCACTCCCATCATCCATGTGGGAGTGTTAACCGGGACACCGGATGCCACTAGACTACAAGGTCTTTGGCGAGCCGGTGAGTTAAGCCCATGCAAGTCAAAATACATTATTTTAACTCATTTAAGTTATATTAACTTATTAATATTTAAACTCCAATTAATGAATTCAAATAAAACGTATGTTTAATAAATACATCCAAAGTAAAAAAGAAATAAATTAAGTTGGGGGTTTGTTAAATATTTTTGTAGTTTATTATTGGATTTGATACACATTATAATATTTGTTTGTTTACTTTTGTTATCTTATTATTGGGTTCAAATCCTTTAGTATAAATATTACCCTTTTCACTACTTTTAATCAATGAAATTAAAAATGAGAAATAAAGAAATAAATAAAAAATTATTGTCCACGCATTAAATATGAAACTTTGATATATATAGGGTCGGGCTCCCATGAGAATCATGGCTTATGTGAAAACTATGGTCTAAACTAAACCATTAAAATCAAGAGATGCTACGCGTCCATTTGCTAAAATTAAGTATATTATTATTGATAGTGTAAATGTAAATGGGGTAGTCATTTTGTTAGAAATAAACTGTAATAGATTTTGATATGCCAAATTGTATTATAAATATTACAACCCCCATTTTATTTTTCTAGTAACTAAGTGGGTCAAAGATCAAAGGAAAATCAAGATCTTTCATAGAAGGAATAAATTCCAAAAAGCATCATCATTTAGAGGAAAATAAATTGGAGATGACAAGTCACACAATAATTGAATAATACTTGAAGTATGGAGGAAGGAGTAGCAATGGCGTAAAAAGGAGAAGATTATGGTATTGCATGAAGTCTCATCAAGAAAAGAAGTATATCAAGAAATATATTTTATTAACCAATAAACCGTACACATGAAATGGTTAAGAGCTTAATATCATTCTTGCAAATCCAAGAATCAAATCTCACCCTCTACATTTTACAAGGTAAATTTGAAAGAGTCAAAAGTACCTAAGGAACCAAAGTATGAGATGAAGTTTTGAAGGAATTAATTCGAAATTAATTTCAATATGGAATTGGCGTGGGATTACATGATTGAAGCAAACATTCAATTTCAAGAAATCCCAAGGTTGAAGCAAATATTTGGAAAGTGACTAGTCTAAAATAGAAAGAGTCAAGGTTGAAGTAAATATTTGAAGATTAATTCACCAGATGGCGCGGACTTCATCATATTAAATTGAAGAATTCCTTTGCATGGACTTGGAGCTCAATATAACAGCTGGAAACATTTGTAATGTCTCACACAACATTAAAAATAAGATAAAGCCTATAAAGTTATCCTATAGACTGAAAAGGCTACGAGACTAACTGGCAAATATTCAAATTTGATATTGTCTTTTTCCAACGAACAAATTCTCATACATCTATATATACTAGTTTTATACGCGCATTGCGCGAATGGGTTAATGCCCAATGTTTATATTTAAATAAATATTTGAAAGTATATCAGTGCAAGATTATATAGGAGAAGTTTATACATAGGTAATTGAATGTCGAATTTTTTTATTTAAATATCTAACTCAAAGTATATGAATCCAAGATAATATAGAAAATTCATTATAATTATTACTAAAATAAATGTTTGCAACCTTGTAAAATCGATAGTCTAAATATTTGGTCTAAAAATGATAGTCTAAATAAATACTACTTTTAATTTGAATTTTTCTAAGTGTTCTTAATTCTCTTTTGAGTAACATTGCCATTGTCTTCATCTTTACTATTTGTTCTCTTCCTTTTTGTTGTTATGTGTTATTTGCAATTCGGTTATTGTTGGTAGCATAGATGACAACGTCATGCAATGATATTATGATATAGTAGCTATGGACTTTCCTTTAGGTGTTCTGCTTGGGGTTCATTTGGTTCAACCATTATTGTTGAATGAGTTATTGTGGATAAAGAAATCCCTAGTTTAAGAAAAAAAATTAAATAAATTAATAAAAATTTGAAAATTTAAAATATTATGTATTCCAAAGATATTAAAAGGTAGTTTCTCGCTTCAATTTGCTGGGTAATGGGTTATTTGAGTACTTTCATTGTCAACAAATCCCCCAAGTAGTTAATATGATTGGTTTCAAATTATTCTTTTTTATTTTTTTCATGGTATTAAAGAAATACATATGTATCATTCTAATTTATTTACTTTCATACTAATTTATTTAATTCAATAAGAGTAAAATAGAGTGATTCCGCTTTAATTTGTTGGGTTATTTGAGTACTCTCTTTGTCAACCAATCCCCAAGTAGTTAATATAATTAGCTTCAAATTATTTTAATTTTTTTTTCATAGTATTAATAAAATACTTGGTAAATAAATACTGTTAATTGGGGTCCTATTAATTGCAGTCCACGACTTTCAAAACTGTTAATTGCATACCACGACTATTCAATTTTTATCAATTTTGGTCACTCCGGCCAAATTGGCGGCCAAATGTCGCCGGAAAGTCCTAAGCCCTAAAATAATGAGGGTATTTTAGTCATTTCACGCCTCTTTTTTCTTCTCCGGCGATGTGCGACTTTTTCCGGCGAGGGTATTCTAGCACAGCTCCAAACATTCTTAGTCCAACACGGATCTGCATGCCATGAACACAAATCTCAAATCCTTCAAAATCCCTCCCCCCGCTTCCCTGCAATACAATACCAATTTATGGATTTATCATTTCCACATCTAAATAAGCACATGGTTATCGCTTGCGTGAATCAATAAGAAAATGCAGATGAAATCTGACAAACATATGGAAGAAACAAATGGATTTCATAAATCTAGATCTTGGTCAAAGCAAAAAACGACCCTCTCTACCATGTCGTTTTCGTCCTCTCTGCCGGCAAACTCACCACCCACCCCTCCGGAATCTCCCCTCGACACCGCATCGGCCTCGGCCTCTTCACCGCCACTTTCTCCATGGTATCCGCCGCCGTAACAGAACACAAGAGAAGAACGGCCGCCATGAAATCCGGCGAGATTCTGTCCATCTTCTGGATCTCCTACTGTTCGTACTCCTTTGGCTTATACTTGAGCTCAATTCTTTTATCCAAGGTGAACAAGATAACTTCTTCTTCTGGTTCGAAATGGAAAGGGTGGCTGAGCGATAATAATCTGAATAATGATCGCCGGAAAAAGTTGCACATTGCCGGAGAAGAAGAAAGATGCGTGAAATGACTAAAATACCCTCATTATTTTAGGGTTTAGGACTTTCCGGCGACATTTGGCCGCCAATTTGGCCGGAGTGACCAAAATTGATAAAAATTGAATAGTCATGGTATGCAATTAACAGTTTTGAAAGTCGTGGACTGCAATTAATAGGACCCCTATAGTCAGTGGACCAAAATGGCAATTTGCTCATATATAACATTATTTTGTACTATAACTTTGATACTTAATTACAAGATATTGTAAAAATAAGATAATGGACAATGTAATGAATATCAATTGATAAATTTGAATGTAAAGAATCTTTGCATGAGAGAAAATAAAGACAATATAACTAATGAAATTTCTTTTATAATTTAATTTTTTGATAATGAATAATTTTTTCAAATAAAGGTATTGTAGACACATAATTCTAAATTAAAGAAATACATATGTATCATTTTTTGTTGTAGCTACGAATTTATTTAATTTAATAAGAGTAAAATAGAGTGAGAAACTTAATTATGTCAAATTTGATTGAGATGAGGTTCGAATCTAAGACCTTTCTTATACAAATTAATGGGTAAGTTAAAAGTTAACGGAGTATTAACAGAGAAGAGAATATTTAACGGAAAACTTAACGGATAATCATAAAAGTAAGGTTAAATTAGGTAATCTCTATTAATAATATTAATCTGAATTATCTTAACCATCTATTTGATTAAATAATTCATCTGAACCTCCATTTGATTAAATAATTTGACCGCCATTTTTTCTACCCATTTTAGGTCTAACTCTCTTTGGCTCTTATTAGTATAGTAGATATATAAGGATGCAGATTTGAAGATTGAAGTAGAGAGAGCTGAACAGTTAAGCAAGTGAACAAGTGCTACATATGAAATAATCAAGTGAAAATCTAGAGTGTGTTAATCTTCATTTGAGAGAGACTTGATATTCATCCAAGCATCCATCAAGAAGTCTCAAAGTTGGAAGAAAAAAAAATCTTGTTTTTCAAACAAGTAGTTTCTGTACCGGAGTGTAGATAGGGGATCGTCACAAGGGAGTGTGAAATCCTAGTTGCAGTGCTGGAGCCACTGGTTGGGGTGTGATTAGTGTGGATTTGGTGATCAAAGCACTAGATCACAGAAATTCATTGTATCTTGTAACCAAGGAGTTGTGGATATAGTGAATTCCTCCTGGAGATAGGAGTAGAGTGGAGTAGGAGGATTACATACACCTCTGAACCACTATAATTTCTTGTGTCATTTATTGCTTTATTTTATTTATTATTGCATGCATGATCTACATGTATATCACACACAACACATTATTTATATTCCATTGTGCACAAGACAATGCAAATTGTTAAGTGTTTTGGTTTTTTAATTAGCAAAATTTCGAATTGGTATAAAGTCTATTCCCCCCCCCCCCCTCCCCCTTAGACTTTACTTTATCTCTTTTGGGACCAACACATTTACACCGTATGCGTATGCAGTGTATACTCAGAAAATGAATATGAATTGAATGAAGATGATGATGAATATGGGAAAATGATAGGAGAGATTGAGTTGGCAATGGCCTTTGATTTGTGAGTGTATATTGAGTGCTAGGTAGTGAATGAGCTCCTAAATGAGCTAGTTCTCCTTTACAATGGAGGGTTATGGCCCTTTATATAGTTGTAGGTCGTGACCCTTCAGGAATATAATATTCCCCAAGGGACACTTGACCTTTCAAGAATATAATATTACATTAGTTATACACTTTATTCCTACGAATATAACATTACATCAATTATACACTTTCTGTCCTACAAATAGTCCTTGGGGTATTTACCCATCACGAGTTCCCCATTTCTTAAATCTGCAAAAGTTGTCAGGTTTGAGAAGTGAAATGTGTTCCCTGCGGCCAGCTTGTCGAGAACAAAGTCCCCCTGATCTTAAAACCTTGATAGTCCGTGATGAGCCTCTATTGTCTGAGTTGAGCATGGGGAGTGTGATTTACGCTGGTTGCCTCGTTAAAAACCTTATACTAAGAAAAATTCAGTGGGAAAAAACTTAGCTAAGGAAAAAAGAGTACAACCAAGAGCGCAATCTTTAGGATTATGAGAGATCTTCTTGGATTATTTATGCAATCATGTTACTCCATTTGGCTGAATCTTCAAATGAATTTTATTATCAAGTATCGGGTATGATTCTGTCCGATAATAGTTGAAGTAGCTGGTTAGGTTGGACCTTGTGCTGCCATCGCTGGGATGCAAATATGCGGACCACCGATAGGTGGAAAAGATAATCTCAACCACGGGGAAGTGGGAGAAAATAACACTGACCACCGCAGGTGGTATATAGATGTCGAGCATATACCATCTTGCAAAATTTGAGATTAACGATTATGCAAATATACATGTAATGCATATCTATCCTAATATGCTTATCCTAAGTTAGTACCTAATTCTACCTTTCTAAACTAGACAAGCCTCTCACTCCGAAGGGTGCCTAACAACTTAAAATTAATGCACCACATTGGGGCTGCGCAAGCACCCAAAGTTATTGTACTCGCTAAGGAGCGGGATAAATATGTTCATCGTTGAAAAGCGGGATAGATTCATTGCTAAGAAGCGGGATAAATTCATTGCTAAAAAGTGGCATCGCTGAGAAGTAGGATAGATTCATCGCTAAAAAGCGGCATCGCTGAAAAGCGGCAGTTGCACTCGAGTGAATGTAGTTAAGGTAATGTGACAGTGTCAGAAACTCGCTATCCAAGAGAAGATAAGGATCGTAGGTAGTTAATGTGCCAGACTTGATCAATGATGGATGGGACAGGGAGAAGATAGAGTTAAAAGGTGGAAGCCCAGGAGGGAACGAGTGATGACTACAAGTGAAGAAGGTGACCATTGGGTTGCCTTCTTTAACGATGACCAGTGATTGTTCCATGATAATTGGTCACCAAAATATGATCAAAATAGCACCGGAGGGTCATCAGAGCTAACCGATTTTTAGACTTCAATACGGCAAAATAGCATGTTAATAAACTTAATTGTAACTTTTAAAAGTTTAAGGGCCTAATTGACTTTTCGAGTAAAGTTCAAGGGTCTATTTGACTCTTTTTCTTTATTATTTAAATTATTAAAAAATGACAAAAAATCTCTCTCCACTCATGGCATTGTAGTCCTGGGAGTGACCACAGTTCGGTTTCAATTCCAGTTCCGAACCAGCAGTTTTCGATTCCCGAAATGGTGAACCGGAACCGAAACCTTCTAGGACGACTCTTGTTTTAGAATTGATTTTTTCCTATTTTTTTAAATAGCCCAAATTCAATAATTAGTTTTTTTTTTGAATTTTTTATTCTAATTTTTTTAAATGGTTATATAAAATATTTAAACTTTAAAGTTAAATTAAGAAAATAGAAATAATTGTTGTATTAAAAAAAAAGAAAATAGAAATAATTGTTATTTAAAGTTTAAATTTTAATCAAGTAATAGTTTTTTTAACCTTTCATACAATAATTGTTATTTATACTTTCAATTTATTTATTTGTTTATTTATTTTTGTGATTTGGAACCGGAATGTGGAACCAGAACTGTCCATGTAGTTTTGGTTTCAGTTCGATTCATACAATACGTTTGTGCACGGTTCGGTTCAAATCGACAGATTTGAACCGAACTGTGGTCATCTCTAATTGTATTTTTCCACACTTTTCAAGACTTAATCTTGCAAGAATTCCAAGTCACCTCATGGTAAAAAAAAATTTAATTAATAAATAGTGACATGACTTATGTCATGTCACTTTGAAAGAGGTAAAATTTTAAGGATCGGGAGAAGCTAAGGTTGTCCTCATTTATGCAATTGGCTCTCTTTTAAGATGATGTGATATTTTTTTGTTTCATTTTGTAAACTTATGCGGCTTGCAAGCTTGCAAAAGGTGGCCACACATGACAACCTTTCGACTTTTATTTATTTATTTATTATTTTATTATTATATTTATAATATAACATGAAAGTGCGTGTGATCACTTTTAAAAGTAAAGAGTATCGTAAGAGTGTAGATAAAATAGTAAAAAATTTATAAATTTAATAGTGTAGAAACAATTTCAGAAAAGTTCTAACTAGATCCTAAAAACATACAAGAGCATATAGTTGGCAGAATTTACAAGGCAGCATGTTTGTGGAAAAAGATTAAAAATCTTGGTAAATCAAAAGAAAATATTTAGTAGTCTTGGGAAACCAAAGGAAAATCTTTAGTAGTCATACACGTCTTATTTATATAATAGTTATACAGACCCTATTCACTAGATGCCATTTTATTAGTCAAATCATGGAATTTAGTTGCTTGGCACTATCTTGAAAGGACTGTCAACTTTCTATCTTTTATAACCTGGAAAATGTAAATTACTCTCTATTGATAGGCAATACTAGTCTTCTTGAGTAATTCTGCCCATTGAAAACTAAACAAAGGAACGAAGATTTGACATAGTGCAGAATTTCTTTTATTATCAAAAGGATATGATGCTTTAGTAGTGTTCAATTCTTGGAACTTTTCCCCAAGTAAGAAAAAGTTGCTGCTTAGTTTTCTCTACTAAGCTTTAGTGATCTTATGGTTTTGGTGTGTTACAGCTTTATCTGTTTATATATATATCAGAATGAGAGGTTTGTAATTTATCTAATGATAAGGCAAGAAAAGCATTAAGAAGGTTTTGCTAGCATTTGCTATTATATGGATACCATTTATGCTATTTTTCCATCAATTATGAAAATGTCAACCCTCTCTTTTGTTTTTATTTCATATTATATTTCTTATAATTGTGTAGGAGGCTGGCAAGGAATCAGACCGTGAAGGTTATATATGTGAAGAAGATGATTTAGAGGGGCATCCATCCTGGGAGACTTGTTTTCATGAATTTATTGAGGCTCTTAGGAAACCAAAATTTCAAGTGCTGGAATCAGAATATAACTTATCAAGGAGGCTATCTCAAGTATGCTCACCGATTCTTATCTTTCACTAACTCATCGAAGCATTTGAAAACTGTGTGCATGCCTTCCCCATTGAATGAATCAAAAGATGCAATAGCTTGTGCATGTACTCTTCAAAAGAGTTATTTTAGTGTTTTGCCTGCTGCTAGTCTTCGCTTATTATCAATGTGCTGAATCATTTATTAAAATTTAATTTCAAGTCTCATTTAAGAAATATATAATGCTATTCAGTACCTGCATGTTATGATTGTTTCTGTGAAAATGACTTCCGGACAAAAAGTCCGGAAGTCATTTTCCGGACATGGAAAATGCTTCGTGCGTCCACCGGAAACCAGAGCAGCGACCTCTTTTATTATTATTATTATTATTATTATAATTTTTAATTTATTTATAATAAATATTATTAGTTTATATATTTTTATATTTTAAATAAAATAATAAAAATATATAATTATACATTTCTACTCGTTTTCCGGAAAATGAACCAAACACCCAAAGACAGTTTTCCAGAGTACATCGAAACACTGAAAATGAACTCATTTTCCGGAAAATAACTCATTTTCTAGAAAACATTTTCCAGAAGACATTTTCCTGCTTTCCAAACACACCCTAAAAGGAAAGCAGGGAATAAACTCATGCAATTGTTTGTTGCTTAATCATGTAGTCTAACAATTGACATAATTTGATTCTTGGCTTATGTTTTTCTGTTTCTTCCTGAAAAACAGATGGAAAATGATTTTAATTCAGCAGTGGAGCTTCTTAATCATGCTAGCATAATGCTGAGACTTTTGACATTTGCGTCAGCAAAGGAACAGCTAAATTATGTTTCTGTATGGTACAAGGTGTTCTCTGTTTGTACTCAAGAGTTGAAGCATGGTACCTGGCTTTGGAAGCAGATATCAGATAAAGATGCTCAGAGTTACGTGTTCTCCAATACTAGAGGTACTGCACCATCTTTGAATTCATTTTCATAATTTCATAATGCAGAAACTGACAAAAGAGCAATGGTAGTGACTAGTGACTACTAGGGCCTAGTGGCTTAATGGTGTAGTTCTCTTTGTAAAGAAATACCTAATTGCTGGTTAGTTCTTTATTTGATTCAGTGCCTTACTAGAATCACTACATTAATAACAGGAAGACAATACATTCTGGGACTTGTTGAGATTTACAAGGTGGCTGTAGTGCTTGGAGCTTCAGTCAAGCTTTACCAACCATGGACCTGGTTAAATTCTGTTGATTTCACAGGCATCTATTCACTTCTAGATGAATGCCATGCTCTTTGGTCTAAATTGGGACTTGAGCAAGCTATCTTGAATACATCAGATCCAGCATCTACTGTCACCATCAGATTGAGTCTGGACAATATCAAGTCTATTCATGATCTTGATGCATTTTCCCTTCAAGACCATATTTTCAGTCAGAAAGAAGTTATTTGTCGACTGTCACTCCTAACTTCAGAAGTGGTAAATGGTAAGCAAATTCTGTCTTGTTCACGGCATTTGGCCAATTAGTCCTTGCATGGTAAGATAGACAGCATGAATTGGGTACAGAAGGTGTGTCAATTAGCTGCATTGATATAGGTAATTAGGAGAGCACATATTACCGAATCTCTTGCATGAAAAATAGACTATTATCACCATAAGTGCTGAATTGCCTCTTGAAATAATATAGGGCCATGGTCCACATAGTGTTGTGTGGACCATAACAAAAAGTACAGTTTTAATATACTATACTAAATGTACATTATTTGTGTACTGAATGAACATGATACAATATAATGTACATTTAGTACACAAATAATGTACATCCCCTAAATACAATGTACATTTTTAATAAACTAAAAGTATATATTATTTTTATACTGAATGTACATTATTTGATAGTATGGTCCACACAATATTGATTGCAGTTTAACAATAGGAATAGGTATGAAGTGGGGCGTGTTCCGTTTCTGTCTTCTAACTCTATTAATTTGATAACTTCCAAAATTAGGTATGAAGCTTGTTATCTGGAATGGAGAGCACTACTTTGTCACACTTGCAAATCTCTGGGCAAATCTTATAACCAATGATCCTCCAGAGTTGCCACATTTAAGTTTTGGATGGTAGAGTAGTGTTCCAAACAGTGGTTTGCTTCAAGGAAGATAAGTGAAGACTGATGTAAATACGGTCCAAGACTGCACACCTAGCCCGGATACAAGAAGCAGTTGCAGTATGGCTTTGCTGTTTGAAATCCCTTGATTTGGTGGACGGACTTACAAGCACAGCATTTAATATCAGTGAGAGATAAATAGGTATAGATATTATATTATATTGGTCATTCTTTTTCCCCATAATATGTAAATTAGTAATTTTGATGTCTAGGTGGGATCAGATATTCAGCCCATGTAACTAGAAAATAGGATTAGGATTATTTGGAAAATGATGACAGAAAGCATGCATTCTTTCAATGTTGTCATGCGTAAGTTTTGATGGCCCTATTTCTCCAAGTCTGTTCATCATTGTTGCCTAGTAATCTATCATATTCACATTGTAAGGTGGCACTAATACAATTTTTTTTTTTTTGGCGTATTATAAGTTATGGTACATTAAAAATGAATATTTATTAGTGGTCCATCTTGCAATGTAGATTGCTGTTAGGGCTAATCTTACCCTATTTACTGATTATGGAAACTCATGGCAATTGGTTCTCTTTTAAATCTGCATGGCAACAATAGAGGCAATATTCCTTTTCTTTGAGAGGGATGTTTCTTTCCTTGCTTGGTAACAAGTTTCTTTATACAACAAGTCAACAATCAGAAGAAAAAGAATAAATATGACAAATGATGAAACACTAATAATAAACGAGGCCCCATCCATTTCTTATATACTAAAATGAATTAGCCTTTATTGGCTGACACTTATGGATCAACGTTTGTTTCAGGTCACTTTATTAAGTAAATGGCCTACTTTCTTGAAAATGGCAAATTTTACTCTAGACTATTGTTTACGTAGCACCATGGACCATGAATCAAGATGACGTCGTTTCGTCGTTAAAAAAAAATCATAATTGTTGTTGCTCTCACTGTTATAATCTTTCAGCACTATCCAACATACGTATTTTCTCTCATTCTTTGGTTGTTTGCTTAGGTCTGCTCTCTCAGCTTTTTATCTTCCAATTTGCAACTTTCGGTCATTTAATTTAAAGCTTTTGATTCTTCAATTTGGTTGATTATGAACCACATTATTGATACGAACAACTGAATGTCTGTCATTGAAAAGCACGACGATCTTATAGGTTTGTATATAATTTAGATGCGATTCCAATTTCGTTGTGTAGATTGTATTCCGAGTTATAGTGTGTATTTTCTGTATTTGCAAGTGATATGAATATGTCCACCTATTTATTATCAATTGATTTTAAGTAGGACATGACAATCAGATAGCCAAAGAACTCTGTGGTTAATCGTGCTTGACTTACAACAGTCACAGGATGGATAACCCACTGAGAAGAAAGTATAGTGCAGTGCTGAAATCCATGATGAAGTACCAGTTAGCAGTGAAGGTGCAGAGAATGAAGCAACTCAAGGCCCATCATTCGTGCTCATGCACATCCAAATTCAACAAATGTGACTAGCTCGAATGATTAGGTACAAATTCCACTCAAATAGATGAGATCAACAGAGTTTACATGCGCAAAGTAGCTCTGAGAGAAGCTGAAAAGGGCCAAACCTAGTAACAAACTTAAGTTTTTACACTTTGAGGCTAAGTTCGTTGACCCCAACCCTCATACTAGATCAAGCCATATTTCAAGGAGTCCTTGCCTAAGTGGTCGTTGAGGAACCCACTCGAACTGTATGTTGTTGAAGTCGAAGTGACAATTGATATTTCAAATCATTAGGCCGATGAGGTAGCAGCTGAAGTACCCACCTTGAGAAGAAGAAGAAGTTGGTTGATGGCCTACTAAACCGAGTGGTTGCACACGCCGAAGAGTGGAGTTGTTCACCTGTTTGAGAAGTTGAAGAACCGAGATCAAAGTGTTAATGTTCTAAGCAACTCACCCACTATTCGAGGGGTTCGCCTCACACATCTATTATTCAAAAGGATGCAGAACTGAATAATAAGGGCGAAACTCGAGAGCCTGAACATGCCAAACACTCACCTATTCAAGTTGGGGATGAATGAGTCATTTTGGAATTAGTATATGATTACTCATCCAGCTATGGTGGAAACAGGGAAATTCCCAATCTATTTTTTGTAGGTATTGGATGGGCTCACTTTCTCTAAGGCCAACCCAAGGAAATTCAAATTATCAAATACAATGTCTAGAACTAAGGAGCATAAATCTTTATTTACAAAGGAGAAAAATAATGTGGTGAAGAAATCAAGGAAGGAAACTGCTAAGGCCAAGGCCACTTTGGTCAATGAAGTAGTCGCTACAAGAAAGGTGATTTTCTCCCAGCATCAGCATCAGCATGTCTTACATCGAGATGATGATCAAGGAGTTATTCAAGCCAACACAGATGACCTCAAGGAGCATGTCATCATCATTTATTTTATATATATATATAGTAGATGACATTTTTAATGGTTAGAGTTTGGTCCTCATCCCGACGGGCAACCTACCTTACTAGGAACATGGATGCACGGAGGCCGCCTTCAAAGTTCAAACTAGAAGCTATTTGGCATGCGCGGAACCAACTCCTATGGAACAACAAATGCCCGTCTCCCAACAAGTTGCCTGGCTACAGCACGGAAAAAAGCAGCCCCAACAAGACAATGCATGCGAGGAGACCTTCAGTACAGTACTAGACCTCCCAACCTCATTCGCATGTCAAGTGGACGCAGCATGGAGCTAGGGGAATCAGATTGTGCCAGTACGGTAACAACATTGAATCAAAAGCAAAATCATCTTTCCCACTGCTTATATTGTTACTCATTGTTTAGCTATCATGACATATTTTAAGTTCTAGTTACCCGTTTAATTAGGAGATCAGTAAATCTGCTACCTCATACATTATCCAAAGTTGTAGGCTCGTTTCTGGGATGGGATTGTATCCGCTTGCTACTTTCTTCTACCAATTAATAATAGCTTTAATTTTTGCTTTCAAAAAAATGACATTTTTAATACATTAAAAATTTATTTTTTGAAGGTACATTATTGGTATTGATGTAGTAAATATCCGAGAAAATACGGTAGTATATGCGCTCGAGAATAATAGACAGTGGGTCAGAGGCTCCCGAGTCCCGAGCTTGTGTCAGGTAGGTGGAAAAATTCCAAGTCCCCCTTCAAGCTATGAATGCGCTATTTATAGGGGAAAGGAGAGAGCACATGCCGGGAGTCTGACATGGCCGCCACGTGCACTACATGCACACGCGAGGTCGGCGGCCCTATCAATCAGTACACATGGGCTTTGATTCCTGACAAACCTATTCATGGTGTGGTCGGGCAGAGCAATAAACACAGTGTTAGGAATATTTGTAATTAGATTTTGATGAGCCAAAAATGTATTTTAGTTTGAAAAATTAGAAAGTCAGAAATTTCGTAAGCTATGTACTTAAAAGAGTCAAAGAGTCAACTTTGAAGAATTCTTGAAGAAGGAAAGTACTTGGTTCGAATCCCATACATTTAGAGCACAAAAGGTAACCAAAGGTTGAAGCAGCAAGGTATATTGCTTCTGGCTCGGGTCGGTACAAATAATAGACTGAGACCGATTTAGGTTGGTAATCGTACCTCTCATTCAAGGAGTATAATCCGAGCAGGTGTGGATATGTATGTCCGAAATATATATTCTATCATGTATACTATCAAATAATGTACATTTATTAATGATTCACATTGCAATGTGAATCATGGTTCACCATATAATTTGCCCAGCGCGAGGGTTGGGTATGACCGTATCCGTATGAGTATCATCTGAGTTTGCAAAGTTGGTGCGATGGTTGTGTTACTAAAGTTGAAGAATGATTTTCAAAAAAAAAAAAAAAAAGTTGAAGAATGGGTTTGGGGACTATTTGGTTGGAGTCTTCTTCTGTATTTTCTTTAAGATAGATCATAGATCTATGGATGTACAAATAGGAGGATACCTTGTGCTGAAGATCTATTTAAATCCACTTCAAAACTTATTCCCTCTGCTTCCTACAATTTTTCACCATACTTTTATTCATTCAATCTCTGCCCAACACCAACTTTCCCCACCCCCCTTTTTTTTTTTTTTTTTTAATCTCCGCCTACTATAAAAACAACACAACATATTCTCTGTGTCTTAATCGTACACAACAAAGTGTGCATCATCTCGCATCTCGCCACAATGAAAACTGTAATCATAAGGGCGTCTGCTCAAAGGGGATTGCCCCTAAGTCTTCTTCTTCTACCTTATCATCCTTGCATCTCTTGACAAAAAGAAACTGGCCTCGCAAGTGCAAAATCTGCAAAGATTCAATGGCATTATGAGAAATTTTATCAAAATGCCAAAACGAAAGCTGGTTGCAGAAAAACTGAAGCAAAAAAAAGTTTTCTTAATGCATTTGTCAAACACTTGGGGTATTTGCTAATTACAAATTACAAATATATATAAAGTTGGTATGGACATGCATTGGTAGCTGATATGGTATGCATAATCGTATTACCTAGGCAACTGCAAGGAAGGGCTATCTGATCATTTCCCAATTTCAGTTATATTCAGAACTTGACATTAAGGAAAGAAATTTGGACAAAAAGGAAAACAATAGAATACCCACCTCTTCTTGGAGTATGGGCGGAAGGTTCTCTACTGAAAGAAGGCTGTTTATTTCCTCCACAACCCTTCCATCTTTGATAGTCAACCATGTCTCTGGGGGCAAGGCCAATAATAGAGCTGTTAGCACATCATTGCTCATCGGGTGAACATCTGAGCAACTATCTTTGCCAGAGCTACAGCAGCTCGGTTTCATTTGAGATGTAGGGACTAGAACATCCAACCCTTGTTCTCCATGACCATTTACAACTGTCCCTGACACTACAGTAACAGGCTTGTCACCAGTAGCTCTGTAGCATCTCACACATGTTTCCTGGCAGCAAAACATATCTGATGAACCAGATCTCCCTGCAAAAAGACCTGCCCCCTGGCAGCAAATTCGTGCAGCAATATCAGGCAAATTATCTACATGGCCCAGTGTTGCTCTCATCTGGCAGCAAGATTTTTCTGAAGATAAAATGTCCATCACTTGCTTATAAAGACCAGTCGCCCTGATTTGCTTTAACACATCTTCCTGGAAATATATGGTGCATATGTTCAAGGAAAAAGAATATAGGGATAGAGCTTAAAAATATGATAAGTACTCAGAAGCTAGTTAGCTAGCCTGGTTTCTTTATATCACAATCTTTTGCTGTGTACCTTTGCAGCAAGTCTTCCCTTCTCTTCTTCACTCAAACTTTTACCACCTTCCTCTTGCCTTCGGATTTCTGCCACCCACTTAATGAATTCAGAGAAGTTAGAAGGTAGAGATGCAAAAACAGTTGATAGAACATCTTTTATGTCCTTGACGTTGTCTGAACTCAACAGCAAAGGAACATCTTCTGTTAAATACTTTGAAATAGCAACCCAACTCTCATGCTTACAGCTCTGCACAAATTCACATTTTAAGCTTTATGAGGACTAAGCTTATCCAGTATTGCAGATGGCAAATAGGTCAATACTCTTTATACACATTACCAGAATATTAATGTAAAAATATATTTGTTATTATGAAGTTAGTGATGTAACAATGTTACTTAAATCATACCAGGGTATAAAGCAGTGCTGGAGCTCTGTGAAGCTTGGATACAAGCATGAACCTGGAGTTTTTTACAACACACCAGGAAAATAGTGAATCAATTATGATAGGTGATAAAATATGTCATAAGTGTAGGCCAAAGATAATTATTTGAGCCTTGCAAGAAAAAGTACGAAAACAAGAGCAAAATGGCCTGGAAGGACAGATATTCAAAAATTGAACGCTCAAAGAAAGCCCTTAATAATCAATGCAATGTAACATCAGCATGGAAGTACTTTTAGGATGTATCTGTTTAATGGTGACCTGAGAGACATCAAGTTATTGGAAATGTAGATAAGACTATTACCACTACTGCTTTGAGAAATTACTAATTTGGGGAATATAGTGATCCATAAATTCCTTATTGTCTACTATCATTTACTCTGAATTTGGTACACCTCTAATAAGAACAGCCACTTTAAATATGCGCGCTTTTTTAAAACACACATCTGCAACTTCCAAGTAAGAACTATAGAATAACATATGCATGTGCAAGTCACTTACCCCCTATGTAACCCTGTTGCTTCATCAACAGTATCCATGGCTTCCCAAAGAAGTGGAAGTGGAACCCAATGAGGAGGGTATTTAAACCGTGCAACATCTAGAATCAACGCCATATCCCTCCCGGCATGATAACCACCGATAGGTGAAAAGTGACCAGTTCCTGTCTGTCACCATTACCACAATAATGATTTCACCACTTCATGGAGTGGAATAGAGAAACTATAAGTTTCACTAGCTGGATATGCTAAGCTTGTGGATTACCTGCTTAAAGGCTCCTCTATGATATGATGAAATCAGATGGCAATCATCAGAAGTAGAGCATGCTATGATATGCTTACGGAAGTCATCAACATTGCTCTGACTTGTGCGAACAGCTTCCACTTTTGCTCCAGCACAACGAGCCAAACACACAACTTTCCCAAAGGAGATACCTTTAGCTTTAACCTTTTCTAATGGCTCACAACAGTCCAACATAGATTCATCAAACCATCTCCAAGGCCCTGCATACACAATTTGGTAAATCACAAAATTCATACCATGAAACCACAACATTCTGAATGTCAAAGCTCCATGTACAGCTACAAAAAATTACATGGTGAAGTTAATGGTGTTATAGCCTATACCATGTTTGCTTTGAAGAATTACAGCAGTGTAATGATAAAAGTTTCACCTTTCCATTTTCTTCCTGGATCAATAGCAAGGGCATTCAAGACCATTGAAAGGCTAGCCAAGCCACAATATGCAGGTTCAGATTGTGTCTGGAAATATGAAATCAACTTGAAGAAGCCTTCCATTGTTCCATTTTGACTAGCCTCCATGAAGAGTAGCTGTATTTGCAATAATCAGTAGATTAGAGAAATCAAGATGAGGAGCACAAAGAAGAACAAGTATATATGGGCAAACAATATAATGTTCTTTCGCTTTCATTCCTGGTGGGGCAAATTGGTCCTCAGCCCAGCCCAGGCCAAGGAGGCTCAGTGCAAGGCAGACCCAAAGAGTCAGGTCAGGTCCATCCTCTCTGGAGAAGACAGGTGGCAGGTCATGCAAAGAAGAGCCAACAGTCAACTTCACTACCGCAACAATTGACCAATGAGAACAAAATGCATCAATCACAAGTTGGCAGCCGCTGCCAGCCACATCCCTATTTCCTCCCTCTTGTATAAATACCCAATCATTTATAATTAAGGGACACCTGATCTTCTGTATTTATTACCCTCATAAGTCATAACTGCTATATAGACAAAGGTACTTGGCAGGGTAGATTGTTCACCAAAAATAACCTCATACTTAGTTCTTGGGTAATACATCATTTACTCCATCAATTCCAATTAATTAACTAGTTTCTACAGTTCTCTTTCCTTTTTCTAGCTATACAAACAAAAACAATTACCAGATCCAAGATTTTAAAGGTAGCAGCATGGAATTGATAGTCCCAAATGCAACTTCATATTGGCAAAGGCTATCCAAAGTTAATCATGGAGTGAAATCTAGTTATTAAACGCTCAGATCCATGCCAAAACAGCAGCAAAACCTTGAAATGGTGTTGAAATACTAAGCCTCATTCCGATTGCTCAAAATTACCGATTATCCACAAAAGCATTCTTAACTCACAGGATTGGTAATATATAATTAAATAAACCCTAGCTTTCTGCAGGAGTAAAGGAATCAGAAATAGTGTAAACGACTAACCTTTCCTTCGGTAGACGCGAAATCAATTGCCGGAGGTGACGGGAGTATACGCCGGTAAAGACCTGCCATTGCCATTATTCCGGCGCCGACTAGGCGAGCAGCTCTAATAGTAAGTCAGCGGGCGGGCGGGGCGGGGCC
>NC_044922.1:23717446-23747057 GCF_003576645.1 Ipomoea triloba
GGGGGGGGGGGGGGGGGGGGGGGGGGGGGGGGGGGGGGGGGGGGGGGGGGGGGGTGGGGGGGGGGGGGGGGGGGGGGGGGGGGGGGGGGGGGGGGGGGGGGGGGGGGGGGGGGGGGGGGGGGGGGGGGGGGAGGTTGTGTTTCGGACTTCGGACCCGCGTAAATTAACCGTTTTGAAAAAACAAGAAAGACCGTTTTGCTTTACGCGCACGCCTTTATACCCCTTTAGCGTCCTTATGACGGTAGGAATATTTTTATTCTTTTTTTTTTTAATTGAATATTTTTATTCTTATTCTTATTTTATCGTATTAGACTTTTTAAAAATGTTATAATTTGAATTAGTTTATGTTTAATTAATAATATAAAGGGAAAGATACGTAATCATATTAACTACACATTATGTAGTGTGATCAGTATTGTAAAGATCGATCTAGGTGACCGTCAACTAGGCGCTCTGAGGTTGAGGCAACTTTAGCTCTAGACGGCTTTTAGCCGGTAAAGTTGAGCGCCTAATTCAGTCGAGTCAGGTGCCTAACTCGATCGAATTAGTGTCCAACTCGATCAAGTTGGTGGTTAACTCGGTTGAGTGACTTTTTTCCTACTCGGTTACTCCTCGTTTATATTTCTTCAGCCATGTACTCAACTAACCATCTAACATATGCAATTGACTAGTTTGAGAATTATAATAATCTAACAACTTCTAACCCTGATTGAAAAAAGTAAAGACGATATACTTAGATTACTTGGTCGTCTAGGCACTGCCTAGGCGCCCGACTAGCGCCTAGAGCGTTCTGCAACATTGAGTGTGATGACACATCTCTGTTACCATTTTGAGAGGTGGTAATAGGATCGAACTCCGCTGTGATGAAAAAGTGTGAGAAAGTATAGAATAGATACTGCCTTGTAATGAATTTTTCAAAAGAGAAAAATACACCCAATGGAAAGAAATGAATTTTGTACAATTATATTGACATTTGGCTTTATTGACAATAGTTAATAGTGCAAGATAAATTATAGTGTAAGATGTTATATTTGTAGATATGTATAAGGGATCCAGACCAAAGAAGAAGTGGAAAGGGGAAATGTTTGGGAAATGAAAGGCTTTTACATAACAATGATACCGATAAAGTGGGTATCATCATATCATATCATGATCACATATATATATATATATTTTAAGAAAAGATTTCTATCATTGAAACTCTGTATGATTTGATTTGATGACTAACTACTACGTATGTATGTGTACTTACCATAGTTACCAACAACGTAACCAAAATCTGAATAAAAGATGGAAATGGAGCCACGTCAGGCTACTTGCCGCCATAATCCTCCTTCGCCGGAGCTTCTTCACAATGGTCGCCGTTATCTGCCTCGCCGTCAGGAGCGGAGGTTGCGGCGGCGGCGGCGGCGGGGTGGGAGGGGGCCGCTCTGGATGATTTTCTGCAAGAGGAGGGAGTGCCGATGGCGTCGGATTCCTTAGACTTCTTCCGCCGGGTCTTCTTGGGGAGGTGTGGGGCGGATGATTCAGATGCGGTGAGGCCTCCTAGTTCAGAGGATTTGGAAACGTCGGAGCCGTCTTTGGAATGGTGCCGCCTGTTTTGTCGCGGCTTGGAGGCGGCGGCTTTAGGGGAATCAGGGTTGTCGGAGGCGGCGGCGGAGGAAGACGGAGACTGCCGTCTGGTTGACTTTGGTAATTCCGGCGTTTCTCCTCCTGTTCCTGTTCCTCTGCTTCTCCGACTTTTTTTATCTGCAAATCAAATAGCCCATATTTAAGTTGAATCCTAAGTTGAATCCTTAATCTCATGGGTCCTTCCACGTCTCTGAACAGACCATGTGGGAGGATGTATATTAGGACAATCTCGTCAATCCCTTAAGTCTTAATAGAACATGTGAGGGAAGGTAAATTATGACAATTTAGTGGTTTTACATGCAGATTAATACCGATGGACACAAGGAATCTGTCAATTTTAGACATAATCTTCAAATATCCCACCCACTGACCAGAAAGAGCATGTGGAAGATATAAATTACAGTAATTAAGTGATTCAAACAGGAATCCAATATTGGTGGGCACAAGAAATCTAACCATTTTGAACATAATAATCCTCAAATACTCCACCCCTGACCCGAAAAAGCATATGGAATGATATAAATCACAATAATTAAATGATTCAAACATGAATCAAATACCAGTGGACACAAGAAATCTAATCATTTTGAACATAATAATCCTCAAATACCTCATCCACTGACCCGAAAAAAGCATGTGGAAGAATATAAAATTAAGTGATTCAAACAGGAATCAAATATTGGTGGGCACAAGAAATCTAATCATTTTGAACATAATCCTCAAATACCCCACACTCTAGACAATGTAAATCACGGTAACTCAATAACCGTGCGCCATGGACACAAGGAATCTATCCACTTTGGACATAATCTCAACATTACTATTGTTGAGTTTCAAACTTGATCTCTTCTCTCAAATACTGTCTACTAAATCAGTGATTAAATCCTTCGGACATTAAAAATAATATCGATGTGGTGTGATATGGATGTGAGTTCCCTGTATCAAACCTTCAGAAGCCCATTTGATGTCAGAAGCCTCTGTGTTGGTGTTGGGGTCACCCGAACCCAAACCCGGAGTTGCATCTAGTGGGGCTGATTGCCCTTTGAAATCCTTCATCTGCACAATTAAATTAACAATAATCCATCAAACACATTCATATTTGGAATCATAGATCAGATCATATCAGAACCAAAATTAACATACCCAGCTTGGGTTATCCTGGGCAGAAGGTCCATCCCATCCAATATGCGCAACATGCTTCACATCTGTAGGAAACCCTATCTGTATTTCTGCCTCCTTTTCTTCTTCTGCGCCCATTCAATTTTCGGAACAATGTTTGTTAATTGGAATTGGATGATTATGATTATGACTATGATTATGATTCATTAATAATATAACTCACCAAATATCTGGGATATGTATTTGAGCCCTTTGAACAGACCTTTCACCTTCGTGCTCATATTCCAATCCAATCTGACCTATATATTATATTATATTATAAAGTGTGTGTTTTCCTAAACTCGAGTTTAGGAATCCTCCCTAAACTCAAGTTTAGGTTGGGGATGCTACCTAGCTAGTATGGATGATAATAAGTTGTTGGTTGGTTTGGTTGGGTGCAAATTTTCAAGAAAATTCTTAACCCAAACCTCCCAACAGTTGGCTTTAACCGACTCTACTGGAAATAATGGAGAGCCAAAATGCTGTTAAGTTAAAGCAACTTTCAATGGCGATGCATTCTTGGTTGTTCATGCCCGTTAATACAAACCAGAAGTAGATCGCTACTTTAGGGGTGGAAATCAACAAAATAGCATTTCCCATTTCATTGCATTTGCATGGTTCAAGAGGAAAAATAGGAGCCACAAATTCTACATTTATCTTTAATATGTATATACACATTCTTTATTGTTATGTTACATATTATATTTGTATTTACTGTTAATATTGCAATTTAACCATGCATTATTTTGTAGTAATTCATTTTTTTTTTCTTGTGACAAAAAGTAAAGGGGGTGTTTGGTAAATATTACTCAGTGAGTTTGATTGCTTAATAGCATTAGCTGAAAGAAGTTTAGTAAATTAATTATTAACTGATTGCATGAGAAATGACTTTCTTAAAAAGCTTATCGAAAAAATTGTTTTGAAAAGCTTTTTAAATTTTAACGTTTTAAAACAATAAGCAATTACAAAAAACTAATTAATCAAACGCTTATATGTTATTTAACCAAGTCAAACAGCTAATAATGTGATCAAATAAGCCAAAATTGATCAATAAACAAACTATGTTACTAAGTAAGAAAATCGTCTACCCTAAACATCCCCACAAGATTGTGGAAGAATAAATCATGGTGACTGAACTAATAACAATTGATCAATAAAGACTAAATTTTTGCTTACTTCGCACAAAAAACCCCATCGTTTAAAAAGTTGCTCCCACACTACTACTAATAAAACTCAACCTTTGGTCTCTAGTGAGACATTTCATCACTGATTTGTTCTATTGCATAGTAGTTAGGTAATTTCTCATATCACATCAACTAGAACACAATATTGTATACGTCATGGCATGCAACAGATATCGTCAATCACCTACAATACAATTTTAATAATAATATGTTTGAACATTGTAGCACATAACAAAAAAGACAGGGTAGGTAGTAGGATGATGTGAAAAACATGACCAAAAAATTTTAAAATAAAACAAAACTTTTGACGAGCAGAGATGAAATGTCCTCCTTGGGCTCAATGAACCAATTGATTTTGGGACAAAATATATCACATGACAACCACAGCAAAAAGACATTTACTCCTCCATGCGATTTTCTTCTGATTTTTGTTGTGAAACCTTGACCTTGATGGGCAAGGTGAGGGATGGATCTTGTTGGAGAACAGAAGGAGCTTTGACCAAGTGGATGCCCTGCTCCAGTTCCCTTACTGCTTCTTTCTGCTTTCGAAGTTTCTCGGGTCTCATCCTGGAGGATGTTTTCAAGAGAATGTTAATACAAAAATATAAAATGGATCCTCCAAAGGGTGCAAATATAGGCCAATCCACAAACAAAAAAACGAACCTGTTTTTGTGGTGAGCAGCCTCCCTAGCAATTCTGACTTTATCGATTTTCTTTATGGCCTTCAAAGTGTTCTCTGTTACATTCTTGTCGAATCTCTCTGGCCTATTTCTCTTCCTCTCAAATTCAAATGTTGCATCCTTCCAATTCAAATATTCCAAGAACATAAATGAATGGTAATAGAAAGTACTGTCAGTAACAACTGAACTCACTAAAGGGAAGAAAATAGGTTCACAAGAAATCCTGCCAACCTGTGTCATGTCCTTTCCATGTAACCGTCTATAGGCCTTAGTCCACTTAACCTTACGAGGATTCCTCTTCATCTTAAAGTTCTTGTGACATTTAGATCTGCAGAACCGAAAAATCTGCAGATGAAGAAAACCATGAATTATCAGTTAAGGTGAACCAAAAAACACAAGAGACACCCATCTACTCATAAATATACTTGCTTGGACAGATACAAAAATCCCACCATAAACAACACAACTTTACTCTGTCCAGCCATGTTTCTTAACCATACGCATAATCAACAAGGTGCATATACATATAATAATTAGATCTATTACCACCAACAATTGCCAAAGGAATAACCAAAAACAGGGTAACCCCAACCAAGATGGCAAGAGATCCAGACTAGTAACCACAAGGTCACGAGTTCGAATCATTGCCCCTTGGTTTGGGCTGGTCAGCTATGGGTAGCCTAGGTTGGTTTACTTCCTTAGGTCCTTTGCCGGCTAGGGTCACAAGACGGGGTTTACCTACACCCAAAAGGGTTGTGGGGTTTTCCTCATCATCCAAAAAAAAGACCAAAAATGTCACGAGTTCGAATCATTGCCCCTTGGTTTGAGCTGATCAGCTATGGGTAGCCTAGGTTGGTTTACTACCTTGAGGTCCTTTGACGGCTAGGATCACAAGGCGGGATTTACCTACACCCAAAAGGGTTGTGGGGTTTTCCTCATCATCCAAAAAAAAGACCAAAAACACATGAAAGAGGATAAATTGAATACAAAAGATGTTCTCTTTTATAAATTAGACTTCCATTAGTTTAAGAAAACAAAAGAACACTCTTTAACAAATGAGACTTCCATCAGTTTAAGTAAATTTGATCATTATAACATCTATGCAGCTAAGTTGGAAAAAGCCAAAATTCCAAATTATATATTTGAACTCATATTTCAAGAGCCAACTATGCACTACCTACCCAGACATGTGAATAAACTGCAGCAACATATGCTACTAAGTAATATGTACTGAATCCCTGTCAATATACACTACTACTGCAGTAGTGTATTGAATCCTACCAAAAGACTAATATGCATCCAGGGCACAAAACAAGGTCCCCTACTAATTTGGTGCTCCCAATTCCTAAAAAGCATATGATCTCTACGCATGTAATAACAGACCTGAGAAATTGAACATTATGAGTGTGCCTTTGCGTGTATATAAAAATTAAAAAAAAAATCAGCCAAAATATCCTACCTTTGCATCGTTTCGAACAAATTGAATACCATGGCCTGGGTAGATAGTGGATGAGCAAAACCAGCACTTTTCCAACCTCATTATGTCTTCAACTTATACTGCGAAAATTCAGAAGGGCAAACTAATTAGAAAAAACAGAAAGTGTAATCTTTTGCGAAATTACTGAAAGTTTAAGCAACTCTAGCAGAAGATCACTAGAATACGTGCTAAACCTATGAACTCAAAGCAAATAGTGGAGAGAGAAACATACCGGCGACCGCTGTCTTCAAGGGATGGCTGTGCGGGAGAACCGTCTCTGGTTAGGGCAGCGTAAATATGCGTAGCATATATACAGGGAAAGAACAATTTTGCTAAATGGCCCCCCAAATTTGACAAATAATATGAAATGCCCCACATTTTCGGCAAGAGTCAATTTATCACTTCAATTTCGGTCGGTTAACAGGAAATTTTTTTCATAGTTTCCACACCCCTATTTCCAACTATTGTTACAATGCATATGCATCCACAAAATATTTTGTAATATTCTTCAATAGTAATAATATATAGGCATTATATATAGGAGTAGTATATACGTTATTTTCTAAAATCTAAATAAATTTAAAATTTTAATATAGAGTACTAATATTGAGATGTCATATAAGTCCCAGTGTACGTATTACACATTGATTAGAGAAAAAATATATTTAGATATACTATCTTATATGCACATTTATCAAAATTTTAAAAATAAACAAATAAATAATCATATGGCTATTGGTAGCTACGTGAGTGAGAAAATTATATCTGCCCAACCGGTGTCATGCACGAATATCACCTTCGAGACGCATAAAAAGTTGTCGATACACCACTTTTTTGGTTTTTTGTTTAATTTGATTTTTATATATAATATAAATAATTATAATTAAATTATATATTATTAAGTATTTAATTCAAAATATATTTTTTTTAAATATGATTTAAGTGATGGTGGACCCACAAATAAGCATGTATAATTAGCGATAGGCATTAGAGATAAATGAATATTGTATGACAAAGTGAAGGGTAAAAATATTTAAACAGGGGTTTGTGGATGGAAATTGAATTTTTAACTACTAATGCAATCAAAAAGGTAAATTATTTGACAAATCTTTATAAATATTACTCCATCTGTCCCATTTTATCTGTCCTACTTACTATTCATTGGTCAAACGAACTATTTCTTCTTTGCTTATTTTCTTTATTATTTTTTACTTGTTTTTAAATTTAATTTTTTGTGTTTAATAGTATTTTTTGTGTAGTTTCTAAATATATAAATTTTGAATATTAATAATAAACTAAATATTATAAAAAAAATTGAATTAAAAATAACTTCAGTCAAGCATCGTTAACCGAACCAGCCATCTGTTGAAATCAAAACCACGACCACGTGGTTAAAAGCCACATGTTCTACCACTAAGCTAAAATGCCATGTCCAATTGAGTTTTCAAATTAATATTCTTGTTTAGTTTGTACCTATATGTTTATGAATTACAAACGCACACTTGTGTAATAACCGATATGTATATATGTATAACAGTATAAAGAAAACTTGATTTTAAACTTTTAGCCCAATTCAATTTCTAGCCCAACACAAAAATCAATAGTATTGCCCCTACCCTAATACAAAAATCATTAATCACTAATCTTTGATTCATTTATCCTCCTTCAGCACTTTCTCTGTTTCTCAACTGACCTCACGAGTCATAACAACACAAAAACATCTCAATACAACACAAAAAACATCTCAATGACCCAACGACGCTGCTATTTGAGAATATTCAGATGTCATATAAGTCCTAGTTTATATTAAATATTGATTAGAAAAAAAATATTTAGATACACTATCTTATATACACATTTGATCAAAATTTTTAAAAATAAACAAATAAATAATCTTATGGCAATTGGTAGCTAGGTGAGTAAGAAAATTGGATATTACCAACAGGTGTCATGCACGTATAGCCCTCTTGGGGTGCATTAAAAGTTGTCGATGCACCACTTTTTTTTAATTAATTTGATTTTTATATATAATATAAATAATTATAATTACATTATATTATTTTAATCAAAATATAATTAATAAATAAAATAAAAGTTTAATTAAATGATGGTGTACCAACAAATAAGTATGTATAATGAGGATGAGATATTATGGAATCCGCATTAGAGGATTTTTCACAGTTTTGAGGAAAGCATGGTATATGTGGAAGAGAGAAAAAAAATTATTCATGCAAGCTTAGTTTTTTGTGGAGCCCGCTAGGAGAGAGAAAAGGGAAAAGAAAGGCGCACAGCTTTACGTTCGCTACACAGACTGTGTCCGCAGGCGCGTTTGTTGTTACTATTTCTTTTGAGCGTCAGACTGCTTTTTGTTTTTGTTTTTCCTTTTTCTTACTTCTCACTCCCTCTTATCTCTCATATTTGTCTCCTAAAAAGCCACAAAAACCTCAAACAATTGAGAATGTGCGAGATAAATGAATATTGTATAACAAAGTGAAGGGAAAATATTTAAACAAGGGTTTGTGGATGGAAATTGAATTTTTAACTACTTATGAAATCAATAAAGTAAAGTATTTGACAAATCTTTATCAATATTATATGATAATGTAAAGGGAATGTATTTAAACAAGGGTTTATGAGTATAAATTAAAATTTTGACCACTTATGAAATCTAAAAAAATATACAAATTTGACAAAATTAGCGTAAATCAATATTTTGACCACTTACGAACCAAAGAATAAACGTATATGGCAAAAATCAATATAAAGAAAACTTGATTTTAGACTTGTAGCTCAATTCAATTTCTATCCCAACACAAAAATCAATAGCCTTGCCCCTACTCTAATACAAAAATCATTAATCACTAATCTTTGATTCCTTTATCCTCCTTCGACACTTTCTCTTTTTCTCAATTGGCCTCATGAGTCTTAACAACACAAAAACATCTCAATGACCCAAGGATGCTGCCATTTGAGAATATTCAGATGTCATATAAGTCCTAGTACTTATTAAACATTGATTATAGAAAAAAAAATACTTAGATATGTTATCTTATATGCACATTTGATAAAAAATTTTAAAAATAAACAAATAAATAATCTTAAGGCAATTGGTAGAGCTAGGTGAGTGAGAAAATTAGATGTTACCAACAGGTTTTGATGCACGTATTTCCCCCTTGGGAGCATTAGAAGTTGTCGATGAACCACTTTTTTTTTTGAATGAATTGATTTTTATATATAATATAAATATTTATAATTACATTGTAAATTATATATTATTTGAATCAAAATATAATTAGTATAAAAAATAAAAGTTTATTTAAATGTTGATGGACCCACAAATAAGTATGTATAATGAGGAAGAGATATTATGGCACCAGCATTAGTGATTTTTTTCAAAGTTTTTGAGGAAAACATGTCATATGAGGAGGAGAGGAAAAAATGATTCATGTAAGTTCAGTTGTTTGTGGGGCCCGCCAGGAGAGAGAAAAGGGGAAGTAAAGACACACAACTATGCGTTCGTTGCACAGACCGTGCCCGCTGGCGCATTTGCAACTACTATTTCTTTTGTGCGTCAGACTCCTTTTTGTTTTTTTTTCTTTTTCTTTATTTTCTCTCCTTCTTATCTCTCTTACCTGGCTCCAAAAAAAAAAACCACAAACACCTCAAACAATTGAGGATGGGCGAGATAAATGAATATTGTATGACAAAGATAAGGGAAAATATTTAAACTAGGGTTTGTGGATGGAAATTGAATTTTTAACTACTTATGAAATCAATAAAGTAAATTATTTGACAAATCTTTATGAATATTATATGATATTATATGATAATGTAAAAGGAATGTATTTAAACAAGGGTTTATGTTTTTCAAAAAAAAAAAAAAAAACAAGGGCTTATGAGTATAAATTAAAATTTTGACCACTTACGATATCTAAAAAAAATATACAAAGTTGACAAAATTAGAATATTTTGACCACTTACAAACCCAAAAAATAAATGTATTCGGCAAAATTATTTATATGTTCGCCATCTATGGGGATCGAACCCACGACCACGTGGTTAAAAGCCACGCGCTCTACCACTGAGCTAAGATGGCATATCCAATAAATATTTCAAATTAACATTCTTGTTTAGTTTGTACCTATATGTTTATGAATTACAAACACACACACACGTGTGTAATAACCGATATGTATATATGTATAACAATATAAAGAAAAGTTGATTTTAGACTTGTAGCTCAATTCAATTTCTATCCAACACAAAAATCAATAGCCTTGCCCCTACCCTAATACAAAAATCATTAATCACTAATCTTTGATTCCTTTATCGTCCTTCGACACTTTCTCTGTTTCTCAACTGACCTCACGAGTCACAACAACACAAAAACAACTCAATGACCCAAAGACACTACTATTGTAGAATATTTAGATGTCATATAAGTCCTGTTACGTATTAAACATTGATTATGGAAAAAAAAAATATTTAGATACACTATATTATATGCACATTTGATAAAAAAAATTTAAAAATAAATAAATAAATAATCTTATGGCAATTGGTAGCTAGGTGAGTGAGAAAATTAGATGTTCCCAACAGGTTTCATGCACGTATTTCCCCCTTGGGGTGCATTAGAAGTTTTCGATGCATCACTTTTTTTTTTAGATTAATTGATTTTTATATATAATATAAATAATCATAATTACATTATAAATTATATATTATTTGAATTAAAATATAATTAGTAAACAAAATAAAAGTTTATTTAAATGATGGTGGACCCACAAATAAGTATGTATAATGAGGAAGAGATATTAGGGCATCGACATTAGTGAATTTTTTCAAATTAAATTTTTGAGGAAAACATGTCATATGTGGAGGAGAGGAAAAAAATGATTCATGTAAGTTCAGATGTTTGTGGGGCCCGCTAGGAGAGAGAAAAGGGGAAGTAAAGACACACAACTATGCGTTCGTTGCACAGACCGTGCCCGCTGGAGCATTTCCAACTACTATTTCTTTTGTGCGTCAGACTCCTTTGTGTTTTTTTTTTCTTTTTCTTTCTTTTCTCTCCCTCTTCTCTCTCCTATTTGGCTCCAAAAAAAAAAACTACAAACACCTCAAACAATCGAGGATGGGCGAGATAAATGAATATTGTATGACAAAGTGAAGGGAAAATATTTAAACTAGGGTTTGTGGATGGAAGTTGAATTTTTAACTACTTATGAAATCAGTAAAGTAAATTATTTGACAAATCTTTATGAATATTATAAGATAATGTAAAAGGAATGTATTTAAACAAGGGTTTATGTTTTTCAAAAAAAAAAAAAAAACAAGGGTTTATGTGTATAAATTAAAATTTTGACCACTTAAGATATCTAAAAAATAAATAAAAATTCGACAAAATTAGAATATTTTGACCACTTACAAACCCAAAAATAAATTATTCGGCAAAATTGAGTATATGTTCGCCATCTGTGGGGATCGATCAAACCCACAACCACGTGGTTAAAAGCCACGCGCTCTACCACTGAGCTAAGATGGCATATCCAATAGATATTTCAAATTAAAATCCTTGTTTAGTTTGTACCTATATGTTTATGAATTACAAACACACACACGTGTGTAATAACCGATATGTATATATGTATAACAATATAAAGAAAAGTTGATTTTAGACCTATAGCTCAATTCAATTTCTATCCCAACACAAAAATCAATAGCTTTGCCCTACCCTAATGCAAAAATTATTAATCACTAATCTTTGATTCCTTTATCCTCCTTCGACACTTTCTCTTTTTCTCAATTGGCCTCATGAGTCTTAACATCACAAAAACATCTCAATGACCCAAGGATGCTGCCATTTGAGAATATTCAGATGTCATATAAGTCCTAGTACTTATTAAACATTGATTATAGAAAAAAATACTTAGATAAGTTATCTTATATGCACATTTGATAAAAAATTTTAAAAATAAACAAATAAATAATCTTAAGGCAATTGGTAGAGCTAGGTGAGTGAGAAAATTAGACATTCCCAACAGGTTTTGATGCACGTATTTCCCCCTTGGGAGCATTAGAAGTTGTCGATGAACTACTTTTTTTTTTAATTAATTGATTTTTATATATAATATAAATATTTATAATTACATTGTAAATTATATATTATTTGAATCAAAATATAATTAGTAAACAAAATAAAAGTTTATTTAAATGTTGATGGACCCACAAATAAGTATGTATAATGAGGAAGAGATATTAGGGCACCAGCATTAGTGATTTTCTTCAAGGTTTTTGAGGAAAACATGTCATATTTGGAGTAGAGGAAAAAAATGATGCATGTAAGTTCAGTTGTTTGTGGGGCCCGCTAGGAGAGAGAAAATGGGAAGTAAAGACACACAACTATGCGTTCGTTGCACAGACCGTACCCGCTGGCGCATTTCCAACTACTATTTCTTTTGTGCGTTAGACTCCTTTTTGTTTTTTTTTTCTTTTTCTTTATTTTCTCTCCCTCTTCTCTCTCCTATTTGGCGCCAAAAAAAAATCACAAACACCTCAAACAATCGAGGATGGGCAAGATAAATGAATATTGTATGACAAAGTGAAAGGAAAAAATATTTAAACTAGGGTTTGTGGATGGAAATTGAATTTTTAACTACTTATGAAATCAATAAAGTAAATTATTTGACAAATCTTTATGAATATTATATGATAATGTAAAAGGAATGTATTTAAACAAGGGTTTATGTTTTTCAAAAAAAAAAAAAACAAGGGCTTATGAGTATAAATTAAAATTTTGACCACTTACGATATCTAAAAAAAAATATACAAATTTGACAAAATTAGAATATTTTGACCACTTACAAACCCAAAAAATAAATGTATTCGGCAAAATTATTTACATGTTCGCCATCTGTGAAGATCAAACCCACAACAACATGGTTAAAAACCATGGCTCTACCACTAAGCTAAGATAGCATATCAAATAGATATTTAAATTAAAATCCTTGTTTAGTTTGTACCTATATGTTTATGAATTAGAAACACACACACACACGTGTGTAATAACCGATATGTATATATGTATTACAATATAAAGAAAACTTGATTTTAGACTTGTAGCTCAATTCAATTTCTATCCCAACACAAAAATCAATAGCCTTGCCCCTACCCTAATACAAAAATCATTAATCACTAATCTTTGATTCCTTTATCGTCCTTCGACACTTTCTCTATATCTCAACTGACCCCTCGAGTCGCAACAACACAAAAACAACTCAATGACCTAAAGACACTACTATTTAAGAATATTTAGATGTCATACAAGTCCTGTTACGTATTAAACATTGATTATGGAAAAAAAAATATTTAGATAGACTATCTTATATGCACAATTGATCAAAAATTTTATAAAATAAACGAATAAATAATCTTATGGCAATTGGTAGCTAGGTGAGTGAGAAAATTAGATTTTCCCAACAGGTTTCATGCACGTATTTTCCCCTTGGGGAGCATTACATGTTGTCGATGCACCACTTTTTTTTTAGATTAATTGATTTTTATATATAATATAAATATTTATAATTACATTGTAAATTATATATTATTTGAATCAAAATATAATTAGTAAACAAAATAAAAGTTTATTTAAATGATGATGGACCCACAAATAAGTATATATAATGAGTAAGAGATATTAGGGCATCAGCATTAGTGATTTTTTTCAAAGTTTTTGAGGAAAACATGTCATATGTGGAGGAGAGGAAAAATGATTCATGTAAGTTCAGCTGTTAGTGGGGCCCGCTAGGAGGGAGAAAAGGGGAAGTAAAGACACACAACTATGCGTTCGTTGCACAGACCGTGCCCGCTAGCGCATTTGCAACTACTATTTCTTTTATGCGTCAGACTCCTTTTTGTTTTTTTTTTCTTTTTCTTTCTTTTCTCTCCATCTTCTCTCTCCTATTTGGCTCCAAAAAAAAACCACAAACACCTCAAACAATCGAGTATGGGCGACATAAATGAATATTGTATGACAAAGAGAAGGGAAAATATTTAAACTAGGGTTTGTTGATGGAAATTGAATTTTTAACTACTTATGAAATCAATAAAGTAAATTATTTGACAAATCTTTATGAATATTATATGATAATGTAAAAGGAATGTATTTAAACAAGGGTTTATGTTTTCAAAAAAAAAGAAAACAAGGGCTTATGAGTATAAATTAAAATTTCGACCACTTACGATATCTAAAAAAAATATACAAATTTGACAAAATTAAAATATTTTTACCACTTACAAACCCAAAAAATAAATGTATTCGGCAAAATTATTTATATGTTCGCCATCTGTGGGGACCGAACCCACGACCACGTGGTTAAAAGCCACGCGCTCTACCACTGAGCTAAGATGGCATATCCAATAAATATTTCAAATTAAAATCCTTGTTTAGTTTGTACCTATATGTTTATGAATTAGAAACACACACACACACACGTGTGTAATAACCGATATGTATATATGTATAACAATATAAAGAAAACTTGATTTTAGACTTGTAGCTCAATTCAATTTCTATCCCAACACAAAAATTAATAGCCTTTCCCCTACCCTAATACAAAAATCATTAATCACTAATCTTTGATTCCTTTATCGTCCTTCGGCACTTTCTCTGTTTCTCAACTGACCTCACGAGTCACAACAACACAAAAACAACTCAATGACCCAAAGACACTACTATTGTAGAATATTTAGATGTCATATAAGTCCTGTTACATATTAAACATTGATTATGGAAAAAAAAATATTTAGATACACTATATTATATGCACATTTGATAAAAAAATTTAAAAATAAACAAATAAATAATCTTATGGCAATTGGTAGCTAGGTGAGTGAGAAAATTAGATGTTCCTAACAGGTTTCATGCACGTTTTTCCCTTTGGGGTGCATTAGAAGTTGTCGATGCATCACTTTTTTTTAGATTAATTGATTTTTATATATAATATAAATAATCATAATTACATTATAAATTATATATTATTTGAATTAAAATATACTTCGTAAACAAAAAAAAAAGTTTATTTAAATGATGGTGGTCCCACAAATAAGTATGTATAATGAGGAAGAGATATTAGGGCATCGGCATTAGTGATTTTTTTCAAATTAAATTTTTGAGGAAAACATGTCATATGTGGAGGAGAGGAAAAAATGATTCATCTAAGTTCAGATGTTTGTGGGGCCCGCTAGGAGAGAGAAAATGGGAAGTAAAGACACAACTATGCGTTCGTTGCACATACCGTGCCCGGTGGCGCATTTGCAACTACTATTTCTTTTGTGCGTCAGACTCCTTTGTGTTTTTTTTTTCTTTTTCTTTCTTTTCTCACCTTCTTCTCTCTCCTATTTGGCTCTAAAAAAAAACTACAAACAGCTCAAACAATCGAGGATGGGCGAGATAAATGAATATTGTATGACAAAGTGAAGGGAAAATATTTAAACTAGGGTTTGTGGATGGAAATTGAATTTTTAACTACTTATGAAATCAATAAAGTAAATTATTTGACAAATCTTTATGAATATTATAAGATAATGTAAAAGGAATGTATTTAAACAAGGGTTTATGTTTTCAAAAAAAAAGAAAACAAGGGCTTATGAGTATAAATTAAAATTTCGACCACTTACGATATCTAAAAAAAATATACAAATTTGACAAAATTAAAATATTTTTACCACTTACAAACCCAAAAAATAAATGTATTCGGCAAAATTATTTATATGTTCGCCATCTGTGGGGACCGAACCCACGACCACGTGGTTAAAAGCCACGCGCTCTACCACTGAGCTAAGATGGCATATCCAATAAATATTTCAAATTAAAATCCTTGTTTAGTTTGTACCTATATGTTTATGAATTAGAAACACACACACACACACGTGTGTAATAACCGATATGTATATATGTATAACAATATAAAGAAAACTTGATTTTAGACTTGTAGCTCAATTCAATTTCTATCCCAACACAAAAATCAATAGCCTTGCCCCTACCCTAATACAAAAATCATTAATCACTAATCTTTGATTCCTTTATCGTCCTTCGGCACTTTCTCTGTTTCTCAACTGACCTCACGAGTCACAACAACACAAAAACAACTCAATGACCCAAAGACACTACTATTGTAGAATATTTAGATGTCATATAAGTCCTGTTACATATTAAACATTGATTATGGAAAAAAAAATATTTAGATACACTATATTATATGCACATTTGATAAAAAAATTTAAAAATAAACAAATAAATAATCTTATGGCAATTGGTAGCTAGGTGAGTGAGAAAATTAGATGTTCCTAACAGGTTTCATGCACGTTTTTCCCTTTGGGGTGCATTAGAAGTTGTCGATGCATCACTTTTTTTTAGATTAATTGATTTTTATATATAATATAAATAATCATAATTACATTATAAATTATATATTATTTGAATTAAAATATACTTCGTAAACAAAAAAAAAAGTTTATTTAAATGATGGTGGTCCCACAAATAAGTATGTATAATGAGGAAGAGATATTAGGGCATCGGCATTAGTGATTTTTTTCAAATTAAATTTTTGAGGAAAACATGTCATATGTGGAGGAGAGGAAAAAATGATTCATCTAAGTTCAGATGTTTGTGGGGCCCGCTAGGAGAGAGAAAATGGGAAGTAAAGACACAACTATGCGTTCGTTGCACATACCGTGCCCGGTGGCGCATTTGCAACTACTATTTCTTTTGTGCGTCAGACTCCTTTGTGTTTTTTTTTTCTTTTTCTTTCTTTTCTCACCTTCTTCTCTCTCCTATTTGGCTCTAAAAAAAAACTACAAACAGCTCAAACAATCGAGGATGGGCGAGATAAATGAATATTGTATGACAAAGTGAAGGGAAAATATTTAAACTAGGGTTTGTGGATGGAAATTGAATTTTTAACTACTTATGAAATCAATAAAGTAAATTATTTGACAAATCTTTATGAATATTATAAGATAATGTAAAAGGAATGTATTTAAACAAGGGTTTATGTTTTTCAAAAAAAAAAAAAAAACAAGGGTTTATGTGTATAAATTAAATTTTTGACCACTTAAGATATCTAAAAAAAATACAAATTCAACAAAATTAGAATATTATGACCACTTACAAACCCAAAAAATAAATTATTCAACAAAATTATTAATATGTTCGCCATCTTTGGGGATCGAACCCACAACCACGTGGTTAAAAGCCACGCGCTCTACCACTGAGCTAAGATGGCATATCCCATAAATATTTCAAATTAAAATCCTTGTTTAGTTTGCACCTATATGTTTATGAATTAGAAACACACACACACACACGTGTGTAATAACCAATATGTATATATGTATAACAATATAAAGAAAAGTTGATTTTAGACTTGTAGCTCAATTCAATTTCTATCCCAACACAAAAATCAATAGCTTTGCCCCTACCCTAATGCAAAAATCATTAATCACTAATCTTTGATTCTTTTATCCTCCTTCGACACTTTCTCTTTTTCTCAATTGGCCTCATCAGTCTTAACAACACAAAAACATCTCAATGGCCCAAGGATGCTGCCATTTGAGAATATTCAGATGTCATATAAGTCCTAGTACTTATTAAACATTGATTATAGAAAAAAAAAAATACTTAGATATGTTATCTTATATGCACATTTGATAAAAAATTTTAAAAATAAACAAATAAATAATCTTAAGGCAATTGGTAGAGCTAGGTGAGTGAGAAAATTAGATGTTCCCAACATGTCCAATTGATATTTCAAATTAATATTTTTGTTTAGTTTGTACCTATATGTTTATGAATTACCTACACACACACGCGCGTATGTAACAACCGGTATGTATATATGTATAACAATATAAAGAAAACTTGATTTTCCCAATTCAATTTCTATCCCAAAACAAAAATCAATAGGCTTGCCACTACCCCAATACAAAAATCATTAATCACGAATCTTTTATTCCTTTATCCTCCTTCGACACTTTCTCTGTTTCTCAACTTACCTCACGAGTCAAAACAACACAAAAACATCTCAATGAGCCAATGACGCTGCCATTTGAGAATATCCATATGTCATATAAGTCCTAATACGTATTAAACATTGATTAGAGAAAGAAAAAAATATTTAGATATATTATCTTATATGTACATTTGAACAAACATTATAAAAATAAACAAATAAATAATCTTATGGCAATTGGTAGCTAGGTGAGTGAGAAAATTAGATGTGTCAAACAGGTTTCAGGCACGTATAGGCCCCTTGGGGCGCATTAAAAGTTGTCGGTGCACCACTTTTTTTTTTTTATTAATTTGATTTTTATATATAATATAAATAATTATAAGTTCATTATAAATTATATATTATTTGAATCAAAATATAATTAATAAATAAAATAAAAGTTTATTTAAATGACGGTGGACCTAAAATAAGTATGTATAATGAGGAAGAGAATTAGGGCATCCGCATTAGTGATTTTTTTCACAGTTTTTTTGGGAAGCACGGCATATGTGGAGGAGAGAGAAAAAAATGATTCATGCAAGTTTAGTTTTTTGTAGGGCCAGTCAGGAGAGAGAAAATGGAAAGGAAAGACGCACAACTATCCGTTTGTTGCACAGTCCGCGCCCACTAGCGCGTTTGCATCTACTATTTTTTTAGACGTCAAACTACTTTTTCTTTCTTTATCCTTTTTTCTACTTCTCTCTCCCTCTTTCTCTCCTTTTGGCTCCTAAAAAAATCACAAAAACCTCAAACTATTGAGGATGTCCGAGATAAATGAATATTGTATGACAAAGTGAAGGTAAAAAATATTTAAACAGGAGTTTGTTGATGGAAATTGAATTTTCAACTACTTATGAAAAAAAAGTATTTAAACAAGAGTTTATAGGTGTAAATTGAAATTTTGACCACTTACGAAATCTAAAAAATACAAGTTTGACAAAATTAGTGTGAATTACAATTTTTACCACTTACGATCCCCAAAAATTAACGAATTTGTCGAAATTATATAAACTCTGTTTTCATTCATGACAACGTGGTTAAAATCCACACGCTCTACCACTGAGCTAAGACGACATGTTCCATTATTTTTTCAAATTAATAATCGCGAAAATGGTCAAATAGGCCTCTAAACTTTACACCAAAAGTTAATTAGGCACCTAAACTTTTAAAATGGTCAATAAAAACCCTTTAACATGTCAAATTGAGGCAATAAAGTCCAATAACCGATAAATGACCTATTTTCGACGACAAATTTTGGCGGCTAGCGACCAGATCCGTCGCCCTGGAGAAGGCGACCAGGCTCCACACTTGAGATTCTATAGAAATAAGAAGGGGTATGTGGTCTATACAGAGCCAATCCCTGGCAATTTATATCGTGGAGTGTACAATGTATTGTGCACCAGTACCAAAACGACGTCGCTTTGGTCATTTTAATTAACGTTTTTTTTTTTTGTAAATCATGTTTCTTGTTTTGGTCGGTCTGTGTATTTGTGTTAATATTCTGTGTATTCTTTGAAGGCATTATGTGTATTGTAGACTACAATTCTGCGTATTCATGTTAGGGGTACTTAAACATAGGTTGTGACGTGTTTTGTGTATTCGAATGTTGGGATGATGATTTCTGTGTACTTGTGTCAATATTATGTGTATTTCCTGAAGTCATTCTGTGTATTCTAAACAAGGATTCTGTGTATTCCCTGAAGTCATTCGAAACGACGTCCGTTCAATAACAATACGCCGTCGTTTCGAACCAGGGTTTACAATGCACTGTGCATCCTGGTCCACGATATAACGATGGCCAATCCCTCGTCTAGGCTTCCTTGATGTCTAACTATACGATACGATAGGATGTGGGTCAGCCTAGCACATGGTCCATTGCAATATTATTTGCATGAACTTGCATTTTCTAATGAATTTATAGTGTTACTTTTATGAACTTAAATTCTGATGTAACTTCAATTTTTCAATATTTTTACAGTTTTCAATTTTATAATTGGATATAATATTCACATCATGCAAAAATTTAGTAATGAATTATCAAACTTTAGATGTTTGAATATAATTGTCACATTACATGAAAATATGAATTTTTCATCAATAATCCTTTTAAATAATTTCATATTTTATTATTTAAAATAATTAATATTGAACATATTTTAAATTTTTTCATAAAACATAAAATTTTGAAAAGTTTATATAAGAAAAAAAAAAATATTTTTTATGTAATTAAACACACAAACTTTCTAAAATAAGCCCATTTCCCATAAAAATCTTACAAGATCCAACCCAAGTATACAGGCCTAGCCCATATATAACTGAGCCCCAAACCCTAGCACTATAAGCTCTCTTCTTCCTCCCTCGCAAACCCTAACATTGGCCTCAGCTCAGGTTCCCCTGCTCTTTCAGACCGCCGAAAATGGTTAGCCTCGATCGAAATGCTCTCTTTAATCTTTCATTTTGATCTTCTTTTCGCTTTGCACTTCATAATCATCTTGTTTTACCTCTTTTCAGCCGTTCAAGAGGTACGTGGAGATCGGCAGGGTCGCGCTTGTTAACTATGGCAAGGACTACGGAAAGCTGGTCGTCATCGTCGATGTCATCGATCAGAACAGGGTAATTTCTTACTGTCATTAAAAGAAAGAGGCAATTTTACTCTTCGGCATGCTTTTTTTTAATCTTTTAAGGCTTCTGTAGTTGTGTTAAGGTATTTGCTCGTTCTTGTATCTACTTTAACGTGCATATATGTTGGCGGTGCCAATGATGGGAATACATAGATTTGCCTACATTGTCTGATGTTATGATCTGACAGAGGAATAAGTATGATCTGAGGCCATGCCTAATATACTGTAATATATATATATATATATATATATATATATATATATATATATATATATATTCCAGTCATTGCTGCAATCTAATCATACTAGTATAGAGATCTCTTCTAATTAGTTTCTTGGAATTTCTTTATACTTTGGCTGTTTTTCCTTTCTGGTGCATGGTACAAATACTCTCATAGTCTCGTATTATTTGTAAACATTTATCTCGTAAGTCCTACATTTCAACATCATTTTTAGACATACTTGGAACACCCTCTCTAATATGTTTACCCAAAGAGGGATGTTGGCTAGTGGTTCTTTATCATCCTGATTTTTCTTAACACAGTTGATTTACAGATTACTTTTGTATTTATTCAAAAGACTTGTAGCCTGACTGTTTATGCATCTGTGTATTGATAGGCTCTTGTTGATGCTCCTGACATGGTGAGGAGCCAAATGAACTTCAAGAGACTTACACTCACTGACATAACCATTGACATCAAAAGGGTTCCGAAGAAGAAGACTTTGATTGCTGCAATGGAAGCAGCTGGTGAGTTATTGCTTGTTAACTTGGCTAATACCAATACTTTCTTTGCTTTTGTCTAAATTTTGTTTATGCTGCCAGATGTAAAGAATAAATGGGAGAACAGTTCCTGGGGAAGGAAGTTGATAGTGCAGAAGAGGAGAGCCTCTCTGAACGATTTTGACAGGTTTAAGATTATGTTGGCAAAAATCAAGGTGTGTTTATAATGTCTAGTTTCTAAAAATATCTGTATATTCATAACTAGTTAGCCAAAAAGAAATTTAAATCTTATTATGCTGTCATAAAGTGGAGGAAAGTAATGAAAATCTAATTTGCAACTGTTCCATAATTGTTCATCAGGATAGAGAACACAATTGGGAAATTTGTGTCTGTCCTTGCTGCTTTTTACCTTTTGATTTTTCTTGTTTGAATTCTTTAAATGTCATCTTTCATTGTGTATATATGAAACCTTACCATACCATTAATTATTACAGTATTTTATTTCATGAAAGACTTTGTAATTGTTGATTTGTTGGAATCTAATATTCTCTTAATGGTAATGCAATTGCAGAAGGCTGGCATTGTAAGGCAGGAGCTTGCAAAGCTTAAGAAGGAGACCACAGTCTGAGAACAATAGTGTACTCAGATACTGTGATTTTATTATATACACTAGTTTTTGGTGTTGTATTTTTTAGCTTTCAAGGATTTTTTTTTCTACTGGTTTTGTTGCAGCTAGAGAACATACATACTATTATCTTGTCTCAAGTGTTTTGGACATAATTTTGGTTTGATCTTTTATGATTTTTGACATCATCTGTAGTGACTTATTCTTTTCAGGATTATGCTATCATGTCTAGATCTTATAGGGGTTTTTGAAATTTGAGAACCAAAAAAGTTTACCGAAATTGAAATCTTCTAAAATTGCCAAATGACTTTGTGGTATAATGGCACGAAATAACTCTCTTAAATGAGAGGTTATAGTTTGTGCTCTAGTATAGTGGTGTGTTTTAGCAGGTTGAGCAAGTAATTATGAACATGTATTATTATATTATAATTGTATTATTATATTATAATAGAATTAGTAGTACTCAAAAAAAAATGAAATCGATCATGGTTTGTGCGCTAGTAGAGTGGTGTGTTTTAGCAGGTTGAGCAAGTAATTATGAACATGTATTATATTATTATAATAAAATATTATTATAATAGAATTAGTACTACTCAAAAAAAAAAAAAAAACTTCTGAAATTTGTTTATATTATAATACAAGCAATTAATATCCAAAAAAGGGATTTTGAAGTATAATTATTTTTGTTCAGAAATAAAAGATTAATTCTTAATTTATTTCATCTTTTAAATTAAATTATATATATTTAGAACCTAACTACAAACACCCAATATTATGCTTGCAATATTCAAAACTCTATTTTCATTTGTACTTTGAACTTGATCTGTTTCTCTACTGTTACGCTCCTGTATATTGAATTCTGGGGTAAGGGGCGGCATTAGTTAGAGTTATTAAACCACATCCTCAAGTAAAAATTTGCTTCAAAACAAACAAAAAAACAAGCATGCATAATCCAGTTCCACTTAATAATAAGTAACTCGGTTGCAGAAATAAATCCTCCTCGTACACGACATTTATTATAGCTACTACCCAAATTCCGCAAATATTTCTACTACGCATAACTTATCCTTTCCCTCGGATGGGTAGTCTGATTGTTACAATGGCCAGAAACTCAATAAAAAAATAAAACTGAATAAGTATTGATATAAGCTTTAGTTCAAGGGCAGTAAATCTTTTGATTTACACACCTTCAATAGCCTATGATTTTTTTTCTTTTTTTTTTAAAAAAAATTTTAAGACACGTAATTTATCTTTACAAATGCATCACCTCACTTTCTGATGGAGAGGAAATCAAAGCTACGAAGAAAGTCATCACGTGTGCCCTTTGTGACTCCAGTCCGGGAGTAGGATGATGCTTTAGATTCCACCCTCTGAGCTGTGGACAAACGGCCACTGCTTGAGACTAATTTGTTTGAGCGAACACCATCAGTGGCCTCCCTGCTGCTTGCAATGGTGCCTCTCCTTGAACTTCCATTTCGCAATGTGTTACCATTTTCTGAATCAGCTTGCTGTAGGTAATATAGTCAGAAGCATGAAAATTATACTTCCATTACTTGACGAAAGTAGGATATATTCTATGAATAAAACTAACACTTGAACTAATAAGGTGGTGTTTGGTTGGGGACTCTTTGCACCCTACTATGGATTTTGATACTCATTACCATTTTTTTTTAATAACACTCATGATTTTTTATATAAGGTAGTATATGTCTAATACTTTCTCAATCTCTCTAAGTCCAAAGAATCAATGTCCCCACCACTAAGGGTTCAATCCTTTAACCACCCATTTAGAATGGTAACTAGGCGTCATCACACTACATGGTAGTTGGCATACAGCATATTCATTACCATGTTTGTTTACTTACTTTTGTTATCCTACTATTGGAATCAAAACATCAAAACATTTAGTAATTACAAAACCCATTACCCTTTTACTCCTCTATTTTTGAACAATGGAATCAAAAATAAAGAAAAAAAAAGAAAAAAGAAAAAGGTCATTGTTCATGCATTAAATATGGAATTTTAATATATATACACATATATGTATGCGTATATATCTATATTATATATTTTTATATTTTTATTTTAATTAATTATTTATTTATTTACTTTGATTCCGATTCCTATGTACTACCAAACAATTTGACTCCTATGTAAATCTATTACCATTACCAAGTATTTGATTCCCATCACTATTCCGATTCCAATATTTGAACCAAACACACCCTAAATTTTGGGAAAACTTACAACATATTTAGATGATTGAACATCCTCTGACTTCTGCCTCGACTGTTCAGCATGCCGACCAGAACCTAAGCCATTTCTCCTTGAAAATGCTTCAACAGCACCTGAAAACTTGTCTCTGATATCTTGTCCCACTGGACCCAAAATAAAATATCATGTGTCAGCAGTAATTCTTTACACTCTACATGGGAGGTCAAATATTATTTATGGATCGAAATGGATGTTGCCAAACTCAAATCACTATTCAAGTGAAAAAGGTGAGAGAATTCAGGTAAGGAAAAATATCTGAATAACATGGTTCCAGTAATTCCTAAAAATGGACGAGTTACAGTTTTACAAGTCACTTTTTGTTTGAAGATGAATACCTGATGTCCTTCCTTGTCTTTCTGCAGATGGGCCAGCACCTAATCCTGCACCCCCACTGGGATTCTGGCAGAAAGAAGACATAAAAGAAGAGCAACATATGTGAACACAGTGAAGAAAATGTTTCCCACAAGAAAATATAAAAATAGAAAAGAATAGTTTTACATGACTAACGCGTCCTCTAGAACTGGTGCCGCCAATCTGAGGATACTTCAAAATTGTCCAATCGAAAACATAGTCAAATTGATAGCCTGCAGCAGTAAGGATGTTAGAATGCAGAGACCACAGCATACAAATCATAAAATAACTAATTACTAAAATTAGGACAAAAAACATAGAAATAGGACTGCTTTTTTACCTTCCCGAATGAATAAATCTCTAAAAAGCCGCTTCAGATATGAATAGTCAGGTTTGTCTTCAAAACGTAATGATCGACAATAGTGAAAGTATGATATGAATTCGGATGGATGAGATTTGCAAAGCACCTGCCATCAACAATTTACATACCGTGTGAGTTCTTTCCAACAATTTCATGGCAGAAGCAATCTATCAGAATCACCAAAAAGTCAATAACAAAGATGCAGATATAGTTCCTACTCTATAATTACCTCTATAGGAGTTAACATCTTCTTCTCACTGATTCTATCATATTTCTGCTTTTTGGTACCAGCTCTTAATCCTTGCCAGGGAAGACTGAAGCAAGAAGAAATTATCTTAGGCTAGGATGTAAAAAGATGTAGAGAATAAACTATGTAATAGGATTTCACCAGGTAAAACACTACTGACAAGAAAAAAAGTAACCACCCTTAAATTCCAACCTTCCTCTGAGGAAGTACATAAGTACATAACCCAAAGACTCCAAATCATCCCTTCTGCTTTGTTCTGACAGGAAAAAGTAAAACAGAATGATGATACTTTAGAAAAGATTCTGAAACTAAATCAAGTTGTATTCCCAATAAGCTGGCAATTCAAAGTATAGGTGATAAACTTACCAACTCCAAGGTGTGTGTTGACACTAGCATAGCGAGCAGTACCCGTCAAATTCTTGTTTTCCCTGAAAAAGAATTGGACACAATTGTGAGACCCTGGTAATTATACAAATTGTACGCCCTCATGTATGTATGTATGTGTGTACATGTATAATCTCTATTCTCAGCATATTTGACGCAATAATAAACCAAATCTTTGTGCCATATACCACTGAGGGCGACTCAAATTAAGCAATTTCCATTACTCAGCCTGAGAGGATTTTGAATCCTCACTATTCATATCATATGATAATAAAACCAAAAAAACAAACACAATAGAATATATCAACCACAATTAATACAAACCATTACCAATAAACATCAGATAGTGCCACTACCTGTATGGTATATGTTTATGAGTCTGGAGATCTCTGTACTTCTTAGCAAGGCCATAGTCAATGATATAAACCTGCATAAGCATTTAGAATGTTAAAGCAGTCAACCTTAAAATGTCAAAGTACCCAAGAGGTCCCTGGACAGTACTACTTTCTAAATTTATCATTTCTACTTGAAATTCGGTCAATTTACTCCTAATTTAAAATTGGTATAATTAAAGAGACAAAAACTAACCTCACAAAGTCACAATGATATACCAATGACATTAGCACTTCCATTTCAAAATTTATTGACATGACAATGTCATATCAGCTCTTAATATTTTTTAAGAACTTAAAATAAATAAGATTTTAAGAAATGTTGTTATCAACTTATCAGCTACGGTTTCTGGCCAGACAAACCACAGTCAGCTGGCAACAGCTTTCTTTTTCTTTTTTCTAAAAATCTTTAAATTCATTTATTTTAAAATATTAAAAAGATAATGTGGCAATGCCACATCAGGATATTTAACTGTTAAGTCTAATGGTGTTAGTTTTCATGTTTTAATTGTCTTAACTTAAAGTAGGAATAAATAGACCACAGTTCAAGTAGAGGGGCTCAAGGTACTAAATTGAACTAAATATAAAAATATAGTGACCTCATAAAAACATTGACCATTTTTTACAGAGGGCAGGCAGTGTGCAAGGTTTCTGCATCATGCAAGGTCTGATATGCACAGACCTCATCTCCCTTTCCAGAGATGTGGTGTATAACCCTTGAACCCATGACCTAACTAGTCAACAAGTGAGCACTTGACCATTATGCTAGGTGCCTAGGTCCAAAAACACAATCAACTGAAACAATTACCTGATTTGCTTTGCGACCAAGACCCATTAAAAAGTTGTCCGGCTTTATATCACGGTGTAGAAACCCTCTAGCATGCATGAATTCAACTCTGTTAATCTGAAAACAACATAATAGCACTATCACCTGAAGAACATTAAAAAAATGCAGACAAATAATATTTTAAAGTTTATGTAGCCAAGTACTTACTAATTGATCAGCAAGCATTAATACAGTTTTCAGAGAGAACTTCCTATTGCAGTAGTTGAAGAGATCTTCCAAACTTGGGCCAAGAAGATCAATGACCATAACATTGTATTCACCCTCAACTCCAAACCATTTAAGGCTGGGAATGCCAGCTTCATCATAACAGCAGAGCACAAAATGTCAATTCATTGATTGCAAGCATTAATGCTTCAATTTATAATTCATGTTGAGCTTTAACCCATCTGATGCAATCACTTTTCCTTTTTTACTTCATTAAATATAAATTGTCCGATGCAAATATTTGTTGTTATGGAATACCTCATTATCATTTGATAAGACTTAAGAGTGAACAATTATGCAATACTTTATGAAGATTGTTTAAAGTTGATTGCATATTTTAAGTAAACAAGGCAGATTGATTGTCTGATATTTAGTAGAACAAATAAATATATGCAACTGGGAAGGATAGAACTCACTTCCTCCTTGAAGAAGAATATAAATTTTTGATTCGTAGTGAAGTTGAGGGTGTTTGGTCTTGACTGACTCCTGGGAATTGTGGCAATTGAGACAATATCAGGATCATGAAGATAGTATTAAGTACACATACAGTATGGAGAACTCACACAAATAGATTAATGCTAACCTTAGCAGGAAAATAATGTATGTACTAAAGCAGCACTCAACTTAATCAACTAGTATGTAGTGACTATGTACTAAGATAACTTAAAGGCCATAGGAAACAGAATTACAGCTCATTCATCCAAAGCTTAAAATTCTTTTACAACTCTTGAACACTCTCCAGGAAAGTGAATGTACACACAAAATGAAAAGTCACTTTCAGTATCTAATACACATTCAAATCTTAAGTTCCACGAACAGATAAATGAGTTATTTAAACTTAAAGTTTAGTGATTGGCTACACCCTATGAGTCTATGACAGCTAGATAACCAAACAATCTAAAGCAACTAAGTTCCAAGCAACTATGAAATAAGAAAAAAGCATACCAACTTGATGGCTACTTCTTCTTCATTTTGTATATTGACACCTGAATGAATTAACCAAATACATGACAGGAATCATTACAAAGTTATGCCAACAACTAGCACGAACAAAACTCAAGGTTAAAATAAAGAATGATACAAAAAAAATTTGTAGGAACATACCTAAATACAGCTCACCGAAAGAGCCACTCCCAATCTTTCTACCCAGCTTATACTTGCCACCAACAACATGACCCATAGCGATTCAAGTTCAACAACGCTTCGATCAATTTGTAAAACCACAATATAACACAACGAAGCTCGAGTTCAACTCGGATTTAGGGTTCTCGAGAACACGCGCAATCAACACTCTTAACGGATTGAAATAAGTCTTCTTACTAAACAGCAAAGTTAAAAAAGCTGATCACTAAAGATCGAGATGAATCGTTGATATTTTTCAACCACTACCTTGGACAAATGAAAACACTAGTTTTCAGAGATACAGAACCCTAAAGCACAGGGAATATCGATCTTTGATTAATTTTAGGAAAAGAAATTAACGTCCGACCGATAACGGATAGAAATTATGTATCTGTCATTTAACAGAGAGATAATCGGAGAATAATGATAACAGTTTCAAGGGGTGGGCTTATGCGAGGATTGAGGAGAGAGAGAGAGAGAGAGAGAGAGAGAGAGAGACAGAGCTTGATTTCGAGTCGTGGAAAATAGCAGAAAGATAGAGAGAAAAAGATGATTGAATGAATGTATGTATGGATAGGTTGGGTGGGCCGAGGCAGAATCGAAAACACTAATGTTAAATCATTTTATAAGGAAACATTTCTTTTAATCCTTAAGATACAGTACATCCTTAATACCATGTTTGATTCACTAAAATAAGTTAACAAAGGAATATAATTTTTAGAAATAGATATTTATGGTTATTTGGTAAGTTATTTTATTTTTGAGAAAAATAGTACTCTCAATAATGATCTATTTCTTCTTCATCACATAATTATTAAAATAACAGTTAATTTTATTTTTTGTTCTAAATTTATTGGTGGCAATCTATTTTAAGTATTTTTTATTAGAACATTTACTTTTGGTTCTAGTATTATTGTGGCATAATTATTTTTGCTCTTTTATCAATAAAATAGTTTAAATATCATTAAATAAAAAGACATTTCGGTCTTCAATTAAGAATTTTTTCAAAAAAGTTTAACATAAAAAATATAGCGATTCAACCTACTTTGTATAAAAAGGATTTAAATGTCTTTATATGTAACGACATTTCAATGATTTGGTCGAAGGAGGATTAAAAATGATTATGTCACAATAATACTATAACTAAATGAGGATATTCTAATAAAAAATGACTAAAAGTATATTGTCACCTATAAATTTAGAACCAAAAATGGAATTAACTCGTTAAAATAATATATATATATATATATATATATATATATATATATATATATATATATATAT
>NC_044922.1:23748734-23790059 GCF_003576645.1 Ipomoea triloba
ATATATATATATATATATATATATATATATATATATATATATATATATATATATTTTGAAAGAATTAAAATAATATATTGAAAAAATATATTAATGCTAGTGTTACATTATTTAAAAGATCGTAATGAAATATTTTTGTTTTTATTTAAACAAAAATAGAGAATAATATATTTAAAAATAGTTTATGAATTGATGTCATTTTGATAAATCTACCGTATTTGTATGAATTTGCATTTGTATTTGCCTATTTCATATGTGAACCTGTCAATACAGATCATGCCCTCAAAGCCTCAATTAGTTGCTTTTTTTGAATTATAGATAAGTAAAATAGAGAGAATTAAACTAGTTTGGTTAGAGTGAGTGATTGTACACTCTCATCTTATTAAGACGGATCGTGAGTTCAAAACTCCATCTCGTATGGAAAAAATTAATATAGTCAACACTTTACCTTTTAATTGGGTCAGTCTGCGTCGAACATGTATTTTTTTTTAAGAAAACAAATTCATTAGATTAATAAGAGTCTACAACGATAAAGGGAAAAGGGACCACAAAACAGTCCACACAATCAGATTTAAACAAAGCCTCCTGAACAAGCAAATGAACAACTTTGTTCGCAAACCGTTTAGTAAAAGAAAAGCTAAGTTTAGGAAAACTTTTAGCTATTTGCCTAACATCATTAAGAATAAGATCAAAATAGGATAAACAAGCTTGGTTGTTAATGTTGTTGATAATCTTGATGTAGTCTGCCTCAATCTGGACTCCATCAATGCTGATCTCCTTGAGCCAAGAGCTTCCTTCATTCCCATGACCTCTGCTTCATCCACCCTTATCAAGCCAGACCTAGGAGCCTCCTTAGCGGCCATGAAGCTTCCAAACTCGTCCCTCAACACAAATCCAAAGCCAACCTTCTTATTATTTATATCCAGGGCAACATCAATGTTCAACTTCTTCCATCCTGATTGTGGTTTGGACCATTTTCCTCAGTATTGTTTCTGTCACCATGATGAGATGAGCCTAGATTAACAGTCTGCCATTCAAGGAGGAAGGAAGGGCACCATTAACAATTACTTCAGGTGGGATTTCCAGATCTACTCGTTTCTTGCTTCCCATATTTTCCAGCAGATAGAGATAAGTTTGCATAGATTCGAATCCTCAAGAGTGTTGAAGTTCGTTTCCAGCCATCCCAAGAAGGACCCAGCAGTTTGATAGGTTGTGTTTCCAAAGATATTCCTACAAGATCTTGCAAGATGACAAGAGATGAAGATATGGTAGGTTGTCTCCCCTTCCATGCTACATACATTACAATCTACGGGAACCTGAACCTGTTTGAGTCTGAGGGCTTCTTGAGTCCGAAATGAGCCAGAACAGACTTGCCACAAAATGTTTTGATTTTTGGTGGTAGGTGCAGCTTCCAACCTTCCACATTCTAGACAGGAACAGTTGGGAATGATTTTGCATATTCCCGACTAACTTTTTATAGAAACTTTTCATAGTATACTCCCTTTTCTCCTCCCTAGACGGCCAGACCAAATACACTTTTGAAATCTACAACAAGAATGCTCCTTATCTGGTCCACATCATGTTGGATAAATAGGCTCTCTAGCCGAGAATACTCCTAGTCCAAATTGGCTTGATTAAAAAGCTCTTGCACTTTTGAGACAGTCTGGTTATCTGCCAAAGGGGTTTGAACATAAGGGAATTGTGAATTAAGAAGCCAAGGATCCCTCCATATATTAATGGATGCCCCATTTCCTACCCCCCCTCATCTATAATTGTTCTTGATTACCCATTGGGCTTCTAAAATACTACGCCAAATGAAAGAAGGGTTACCTCCTATTTGGGCTTCAAGAAAATGCTGTTTGGGGTAATATTTGGCTTTTCTTGCCAAGAGAGAGTTAGGATATTGGATACGTCTCCATGCTTGTTTTCCCAATAAAGCCACATTAAACTCTCTAATTCTCCTGAATCCTAGACCACCCCTATCTTTAGGTAAACAAAGAACTTCACATCTCTTCCACTTGATTCCCCTGCTCCTTTCTCCCTCACAACCCCACCAAAAGCTATTCATGACTTTCTCAATTTCCCTCCCCATTTCCAAAGGAATAAGAAAGACACTCAAAGCATAGGTATGGATAGATTGAATGACATTCTTAAGAATGACCTCTTTACCAGCCCGGGAAAGAAATTTATTAGTCTAGCTTTTAACTCTGCCCATAAACCTATCCTTAATAAAGCCTAGGATTTCTCTCTTGTTTCTTCCAATTAAAGAGGGCAAGCCCAAGTAGTTACCATTCATATTCCCCTCCCCAATATTCAAGACACTACAAATTGCCCCACGACACTCCCCATTGACATTCTTGCTAAAGGTAATTGAGGATTTGGAGAAATTAACCTCCTAAATAGAGGCTCCAAGGAACGTTTGGATGACTTCTTTAACAACCTTACTCTCCTGGACAAAAGCTTTGCAAAACACATAGCAGTGATCGACAAAGAAATTATTTGTGACTTTAGGTGCCCCTCTTGCTATAGAAATACCATTAATCAGCCCCCTACTAGCTCTTTCTTAGATTAAGATGTGAAGGACATCCATAATAAGAATAAACAGGTAAGGGGATAAAGGATCACCCTGACGCAAACCTCTCCCCAGAGACACATTCCCTATTTCCCTTCCCTCCAACAGGAACATATACTCGATGGTAGAAATCATATTCCAGATCAGGTTGACTGTGTGGTTATCAGTTATTAACCTACCCGGGACAGAGCCGATTGAGACTAAAAAACAAGCTTATTTAGCAAGGATTTTAAACAGTTTGCAAGGGTTTTAGACACGATTTTGTAGATGGTGTTACACAATGCAATATGCCTTAAGTCCCATATGAACATTGGTTTAGCTTTTTTGGGTATGAAGACAATATGGGTGGAATTAATCTCACTAGGAATGTTTCCAGAACCTAAGTAATTCAGGGCCAAGCAAATCCTAGAAGTGAATGAAGAATCTCGGATTTAGGCCATCTGGGCCCGAAGATTTATCCAGTTTCATCTCAAATAAAGCATCTTTGATCTCTTGGAGCAAAATCCCACGAGTCAGCATGGAGTTATCCATGTTTGAAATTTTAGGCTTAGTGCTGTTTAATATAGTATCCAAATTGGCCCCCACAGGCTTAAAGATATTGTTGAAATAAGAAAAAATATAGAGTTCATACCAGTACCTCTCTCCATCCAATCACCATTATCATCTTTGAGTCCTGCAATTGCATTATTTTGTTTATGCTTTCTCACAGTATTGTGAAAGAATGAAGAATTGATATCCCCCTTTCTCAGCTAGAATTGTTGATCTCTTTGACACCAGTAGTCATTCTGGTGGTGAAGAACACGAAGATACTGGTGCTGCGCTTCTTTGAATAGAGATAAACCATGTGGATCACGCCTATGTTTCGTTCTTTCCATTTGTCTCTTCCAAAATTTAATTCTTCTCTCAAAATCCGTCACAAACTTTCTCCCCAGTTCCATATAGCATTCCTGCAAGTTCCTACTCTATCAAATAAGAACAACCCTTGAGTTTTCCCCCCAGCTTTCGACCATTATATCTCGACATATTGATTCGCGGAGCCAAAGGTTCTCGAACTTGAATCTTGACTTAGGTTTGGGGGAATGTGTTAGGCAGCATCTACATATGAATTGGGAGATGGTCGCTAGTTAGTGTCATCACGGAGTAAGCTTTAGCTTGATTGAATAACCCTCCCCCCAAGAGTCCGATATTAGCACTCTATCTAACTTTGCTTCGACCCATCCCAGAGTGCCCTTCGATCTCTCCCAAGTGAACTGGTGACCTTCGAAATTGAAATCCCTTAGGCCACTGCTCTCAACTGCCTCATGAAATCCTTCAATTAATCTGGTGGGTTAGGGATTACCTCCTCTCTTCTCGTTTGGATGGAGAATGTCATTGAAATCTCCCATAACAACCCAAGGAAGGGTGTTACGGGTGGATAGCAATTTTACAAGAGCTTAGGATTCCTCACGTCTGGAACACCATAGAAACCGGTGAACCTCCAAGAAGTCTCGCCGAAGCTAAGGAAAACCTCGGCATCTATATGGTTCTATGTAAAAGACTTGATGGTGACCTTAGTGCCTTCCTTCCAGAGTAATGCCAACCCTCCCCTTTGTCCTGATGCGCATTTTGCTTCGTAGAGGTTGAGTCACATTGATCACCACTCTTATTCGTAGATATGTTTTGCACCAACCGGCATAATTGTTTTCGTCAAATCGGATAAATTTTTTGATAAAATCTCTTATGGCTTTTGCCGATTTCTCAGAGAAAAAGCCGATCGGCATGTCATGAATCTGGATCCAAAATTCTGTCATGTCGATCTACATGGCCAATGGGGAGACGTTAGGTTGTATTCTAGCAAGGACAAGAAGGCTCTGTTCATATGCCCAAGGACCATCGTCCAACACACGTCTTACAGTGATTTCATGGAAGAATTGGAACATGGAAGTGTTGTGCGCTATTTCTTTAGCTGCCATTCCTTTGACAGGTTTCCAGACAGTAGCCATCGTATCTCTCATGGAAGGAATTTCATGTAAGAATTAAAACTGAAGTATATGAAATATATAGGATCTAACCTCCGGCCATAGTTATTTGTTTGATGATTGCCTGAACTGCTCCAGATGCTTGAGCTTCCTGATTATTTTTCTCTCACTTGACTCAACTCCCTCAGATGGTGTATGAGACTTAATGTCAAGCAGTGAGGGGATAAGATGGCTTTATATAGTTGCATTCCATCAATGCACTAATCCTGAAATTTCCTTCTTTAATTATTTGCACCACTTTCTGGATAAGGATAATAATGACAGATAATGGGGAGACAATGGATCCCTAATTCAAGGCAATAATGAAGTTAGTGGATCCCTAATTAAGGGTGCGGATAGGTTTAGTAAACCCACCCTTTTGTCCTTTTCATTAATGTCCTTACATTCTCCCACTTGGTGCAAATATCAAACTCAAAGTACAAGATAACACTAACCATAATGATATGTCCTCATTAGTGCGAGTAGTATCCATTATGATCAAATGTAAATTGCCTTCAAACACTTAATTAGGAAATAAAACTTCATGAAATAAACCATATGTTTATTTCTAATCCAACTGAAGTATTTCTCAACAAATTAAAGTGTACACATTTGAGAAAATTTCCATATGCAAAAGAATTTCATTAAAACTGAATGTATATATATACAAATTACAAAGTGGACGAAAGTCCCATTTTTTCAACAAGATCCTTGAATTTAAATGGAGGCATGCCTTTAGTCAAAGGATCTGCTAGCATCAACTCAGTACTAATATGCTGAATGACCACAACTTTCTCTTTAATGCGCTCCCTGATAGCTAAAAACTTAATGTCGATGTGTTTACTTCGACTTCCACTTTTATTATTTTTAGCTAGGAAGACAGCAGCTGAGTTATCACAGTAAACTTTTAACGGCTTAGATATAGAATCCATGATTCTAAGCCCAGAGATGAAATTCTTTAGCCATACACCTTGTGAAGTTGCCTCAAAGCATGAAACAAACTCGGCTTCCATGGTAGAAGTGGCAATTAAAGTTTGTTTAACACTTCTCCATGATATAGCCCCACCGGCCATGATAAAAATGTACCCTGATGTTGATTTTCGTGAATCAACACAACCGGCAAAGTCTGAATCAGAATACCCAATGACGTCCAATAGATCCGTCTGCTTAAACACGAGCATATGATCTTTGGTACCCTTAAGATACCGCATAACCTTCTTTGCAGCTCTCCAGTGGTCTAAACCCGGATTACTTTGATATCGACCTAGCATTCCCACAGCAAAGGCAATGTCCGGTCTGGTACAGACTTGGACATAACCAAGACTACCAACAACTGAAGCATATGGAATATCCTTCATGGATTCTCTTTCAAAATCATTCTTTGGACATTGATCCAAACTCAACTTATCTCCCTTCGCAATAGGAGCAACACTTGGTGAGCAATCCTTCATCCGAAATCTTTCTAAAATTTTGTTAATATAGGCTTCTTGTGATAGACCCAAAACACCACGTGATCTATCTCTATGGATCTTTATGCAAATGACATAAGATGCCTCGCCCATATCCTTCATATCAAAATTATTAGAAAGAAATTGCTTTACATCATGTAGCATCCTTTTATCATTTGTTGCAAGTAAAATGTCGTCCACATATAAAACAAGAAAACATATTTTACTCCCACTTACCTTTTGGTATATACAATTATCTATTGGACTTTCAACAAAACCATATGAAGAAATAATCCCATCAAATTTTATATACCATTGGCGGGAGGCTTGTTTTAATCCGTAAATGGACTTCTTGAGCTTGCAAACCAAATGCTCACCTTTACTAGAAGAGAAACCTTCAGGTTGTTTCATATAAACCTCCTCTTCTAGATCACCGTTAAGGAATGCTGTTTTCACATCCATTTGTTGCAGTTCAAAATTGAAGTGTGCAACTAAAGCCAAAATGATACGAAGTGAATCTTTCTTTGACACAGGAGAAAATGTCTCTGTGTAATCGATTCCTTCTTGCTGAGTGAATCCTTTAGCAACAAGTCTAGCCTTGTATCTTTCAATGTTGCCTAATGAGTCTCTTTTGGTTTTATAGACCCATTTACAGCCAATAGCCTTGGCATCATTAGGCAACTCTACAAGGTCCCAAACATCATTGCTCCGCATGGAACTCATTTCATCTTTCATGGCTTCATACCATAAATCAGATTCCTTACAACTTATGGCTTGTGAAAAGGTTTCAGGATCATTTGTTTCTCCAACATTGCTTTCTTGTAAATACACTATATAATCACTAGGAATTGCCGATTTTCTAATTCGAGTAGATCTTCTTAATGCTGGACTACCTTCTCTTTGAAGAGTTGATGGTTCAACTTCCTCTTCAGGAATTTCCTGAATTGGTTGATCTACTGGAATAATCTCAGCATTTTGTGGAATTTCATCAATAGGTTGTTCAATACCCGTGTGATCCTGAGGGGTATTTTGATCTAGTATCAACCTATCTAATGATGTAGAAAGATGGAGTTCATTATGTTCTTGAGTAGGAATTAAATCCTTGAACCGATCCCTCCCACTAATCAAATCATCTTCAAGAAATTTGGCATTTCTTGATTCCACAAATCTAGTAGAATGAGATGGACAGTAAAATCTGTAACCCTTCGAGGACTGTGCGTATCCAACAAAGAAACCACTTATAGTTCTCGGGTCCAACTTCTTTTCTTGTGGGTTATATATACGCACTTCAGACGGACATCCCCAAACACGCATATGTTGCAAACTCGGTTTCCAACCTTTAAACAATTCAAAAGGTGTCTTTGGGACAGCCTTAGTTGGAACACGGTTTAATATATACGTAGCCGTTTTCAGTGCTTCAAACCACAAGAACTTAGGAAGTTTTGAGTTGCTAAGCATACTTCTGACCATGTCAAGAAGTGTTCGGTTTCTTCTTTCAGCAACACCATTTTGGTCCGAAGAACCAGGCATGGTGTATTGGGCGACAATCCCATGTTCTTGAAGAAACTTAGCAAAAGGACCAGGTGTTTGTCCATTTTCAGTGTATCTACCATAATATTCACCACCTCTATCTGATCTTACTATTTGTATTCGCTTTCCACATTGGTTCTCAACTTCAGCCTTAAAAGTTTTGAAGGCATCCAATGCTTCATATTTATTAGAAAGCAAATACATATATGTAAACCGTGAATAATCATCAATAAAGGTGATAAAATATTTTTGGCTTATCATGTCCATATCCGGACAACATATATCAGTATGTATGATTTCTAATATGGTAGAACTCCTTGTGGCACCTTTCTTAGACTTGTTTGTTTGCTTTCCCTTAATGCAATCTATACAAGTCTCAAAATCAGTATAATCAAGAGTACTAAGTACCCCATCATTTACTAATTTCTTAATTCTTTCAATAGAGATGTGACCTAATCTCCGATGCCATAACATATAGGAATTCTCATTAATACTTGGTCTTTTAGTGCTAGTATGAACATGTAAAGAATTATATGTAGAATTGCTTTGTAGATTAATGCGATAAAGACCATCAGACAAAGTACCATTTCCAACACAAGTTGATTTATTAAAAATCACAATAGACTTGTCTTGAAACTTAAATGAAAATCCTAATGGTACAAGCCTTGAAACAGAAATCAAGTTTCGTGAGAAACTTGGTACATAAAAGGTCTTTTCCAAAATTAAAACAAAGCCACTACTTAATACTAATTCACACGTTCCAACCGCTTCAACTTGTGAGCCCATCTTGTTTCCGGATAAGATAGTCTGCTCACTTCCCACTGGCTTCCTTAAGGCTTGAAGTCCATGTAAGGAATTTGCAATATGGATTGTTGATCCAGAATCAATCCACCAAGTATTAGTGTTAACTTCAGACATATTAGATTCATAACATACAAATGAGGATAGATTACCTTTGTTCTCAAGCCATTTCTTGAATTTGATGCAATCTATCTTAAAGTGTCCTTTCTTTTTACAGAAAAAACACCTTCGCATCTTCTTTATATCAGCTTGAGGTTGGCTTTTTCCCTTAGCCTTAGTGGTACTACGAGATTTGCCCTTTCCTTGCGGTATGGAAAGCATAACACTTTCACCCATTTCCATTGAAAGCCTTTCCTCCTCTTCAACACACATGGTCATTAAATCAACGATAGACCAATTTTCCTTATGCGTGTTATAAGAGATTTTAAATGGCTCATAATGATGTGGAAGTGTATTTAACACATGATGTACCACAAAGGTATCCGGCAAAACTACCCCGAGTTTTTTCAGTTGGTTTGTTATATCCTGAAACTTCATAATGTACTCACGTACACCCTTAACAGTGTTTAAACGACGGGAAGAAAATTTCATAATAAGGGTGCTAGTTAAAGACTTCACTGAGCTGGCATATTGAGCGTCAAGGGCCTCAAGCAAGGGCTTGACATCTGTATATGCGTCAACAATACCACGAACTGAATCCGAAACATTAGACTTGATCAAAATTACACTGAGCCGATTGGATCTCTCCCATCGCTCATATAGTGCAATTTCATCAGGTGTACTTGAATTTGTAGGGATTTGTGGTTTATTGTTATTGACAGCATAGTCCAACTCTTTCCACCCTAAATTCAAGAGAATCCTTTCTTTCCAAACCTTATAGTTGTCACTACAGAGTTGGGGAATTTGAATGGTCAAATCAGTATGAGTAACGGGTTGAGATGCTGTAAAGACCAAAAGGTTCATATCAGTTTTGAGGCACACATAGAACCGAATTGCATACATTACCAATGTAAATGATGCATAAGATAGACTTGAATGCCATAAAAATTACCTGTGGGCTTCCTTTTATAATTTTATGGGCCTATTTGGACTATTTATGATTGTTGTAAATATTGGGCCCATCTAATTTGAGGATTGGATTAATTTTCCAATTTCTTGGACGAACCCAATTTCTGAAATTCTCATTATAATTGGGCTCATTTAGATTGTTTAAGTCATTTGGACATGCTTTAACTTTTGGACTCATTATAATTATATATGGGCTTTCTTTAGTGTTTTACTTCCATCATATTTGAGCTTCTTCTCTCCTTAATTATTCAAGATTAATTCCTTTTTAATTTATTATTAAATTATATTCAATTTTGAGCAAATATTAAGTTTACATTTGCGATGTGAATTTTAATTTAATATTGAGAGTTATATTAAATTGCTTTCAGTATTGCAATTTAATTATGAAGTATGAGTTGATAATATGCATAATCTGAGCATGCTATATGTATATTTGTTGCAATAATTATTTGACTGTTATAATTATTCCTTTAGAAAAGCATGTTCTTTAAGGATGAATTTAGAGCCTTCTAGGTCTGAATTAAATGTTTATTATGCATGAGATAGTGCCTTTTAGGTGAATTTAGTGCCTTTAAGGATAGATTAAGCATATTATTACTCTTCAGTTGTGTCTATTTAAGGGCACATTAAAGAACCAAAGATAGTTCACCCTTTTTAAAAGCCTTATCCATAGGTGAACTCACAATCTTATATATAGGATCTAACCTCCAGCCATAGTTATTTGTTTGATGATTGCCTGAACTGCTCCAGATGCTTGAGCTTCCTGATTATTTTTCTCTCACTTGACTCAACTCCCTCAAATGGTGTATGAGACTTAATGTCAAGCAGTGAGGGGATAAGATGGCTTTATATAGTTGCATTCCATCAATGCACTAATCCTGAAATTTCCTTCTTTAATTATTTGCACCACTTTCTGGATAAGGATAATAATGACAGATAATGGGGAGACAATGGATCCCTAATTCAAGGCAATAATGAAGTTAGTGGATCCCTAATTAAAGGTGCGGATAGGTTTAGTAAACCCACCCTTTTGTCCTTTTCATTAATGTCCTTACATTTCATTGTTTTATCTATGATGAACCTACCTATTATGGAGAATCTGAGATCATCACTCTATTCCAACTCAAGTCCCATTGTTTCTTTGTCGTTCATTTCGAGAGCTGCATAGGACATTTCCAGTTCTGCAGTTACATGTTGTGGAGGTTTAGTAACACTCTGAGGTGGGTTTGTATCTTTGCGTATGACTGGTGGGGAATGATCGGAGGAACTCTAGAGGCCGAAGCTTCATCCATGAGATGCGACACAAAAGGGTGGAGGGAGAGAACGACGTGAAAGAGAAGGCTTGTCATAATGAACAAGAAGGAGAGCTAACCATGGAGGTTAGAAGAGAGTTTTTCCACCACTTAATGCATGTTTGTTTTCAAAAATTAAAAATAATAAAAATGAATAGAGTATTAGAAGCAAGAAGCAAATGTTAAGTTGCTCTCTTATAATGGATTACTGGATTAGCATGCGTATTGGGTTTCTCATATAAGATCGGAGTATAATTATTTCACTCCAACTCCCACCTAATTTTGAAGGCAAGCAACATTTGATTGGTTGAAGGGAATTGTATTTTCCTCATTTTCACGAAATTAAAATTAAAATTTCTCTCTCTCCCAAGTAGTACAAAATTATCAATCTCTTTTTAAACCTAAAATTAATGTTCTAGAAATTAGAATCTCATGCCTACCTCTGATATTACCTCAAAATAAAGGGATTAAGTAAATTTCGAGAGCTATTAAATACTCCGTATTCCGTATGTTCAAGTGATACAAGTTTATATCCAAAGTGAACTCCGTATATTTTAGCGATATAAGTTTGTATCTAAAGTGAACAATCAATCTAAAAAATGTGGACATATTCAAAATAACAATTGAATTGCATTATAGTTTTGATTCAAATTTACTTGCCATTTAAAATTAATATAATAATAATAATATTATAATAATAAGTATGACACTTTGGTCATTATACTACTTAATTCTCTTTCCATTTTGTTTTCAAAAAAAAAAATATTCTCTTTCCATTTTCATGAATACCAAATACTGAAATTAAAATTTTCAATAATTTAATTCATGCAAATCAAGTAATATAAATTCCCGTCCTATTAGTTATTACACAAATAGGAAAAGTCGTTGGGAGAGAAGAAGAAACACAGGCATCATAGCTGACTGAAATTTGAAAATGAAACCTTAAACCTTGAGCTAGCAATCACTCATTCAATTCCTAGTCAGTCTGTCTCGAGAGCTGCTGATAATGTGGCCAACTTCCAGAAGATAAATTTACAATTACAGTGAAGCCCGAAAAGAAAAGGCGAAATTGAATCAAATTGCAACAAGCCAGAAGAACGAATGGATTGGATTGGATTGGGCAACCAAAATTTTGAACAGTTACAAAATCCAAGCAGGAATAATAATTAACTGAAAGGTATGAAAACATCATCTACAACATCTGACTATGTACACCAACAGCGACTTTTTGATATTTGCATAGTACTCCGTATCTATCTAAAGCAAGCGTTGAGATTTGAGAAGTCATTACCTGAAGTCTCAGAAGGCTGATGAAATGGTATGTACTTACTACTCTTCATGATATTCTGGTTTTAGAATCCAGAATGATCCGTTTGGGGTTTTCTTCAAAGTTGCTATCTCCTTCAAAAGATTCTTGAACAATGCCAAATCTTTTGATGATACCCTACTTCTAAAATGCTCAACTATGCTTGCCGAACTGGTGCTTCCACCTTTCCGTTGTATAAATGTACAAATCTGTCGAATCAAAACTTCCGGCTGCATCCCTGCTGACCCGTGAGATGGCCTGGAAGCCCCATTCTCAGCAGGTCTTGTCCTGCTGTTAGAGCTTGAACCCAAATTTAACTGATGCTCTAGCCCATCACTTATAGCTCTTTCTTGGGTTCCTCTAATCTTAGCCAGTAACTCAGCTGAAGATAACGCTTTACCAGCAGATGCCCCAGCAGCAATTCCATTTCGCCTGCTGCTTATCATGGATGACTCTTCCAAAGGCTTTGAACTAGTTACCAATTGAGGGTTCAAAGTAGAACCAAATTTCTTTTTGACAGACGAAGGTGCTCCTGCAGTTCCTGATCTGCCAGTCCAGGTTGGGATAGCTACACTTTCTTGGCTCCGAAGCATTCGTGATTGGCGCAATGCTTCTGCAGCTCTCTGTGCAACTCGGGAGGCTTGCTCCTCTAGCTTCAATTTCTCTTCATCATGAGCATTCACAATAGCATCATGATCCATGGCACTCTGAAAAAAAAAAATCGTTGTAGTAAAAAGGTATAATTTCCAGAAAGAAGACAAAATTAAAGCCAGAATTTAACATATGCACATTTGACAGATTAGCTTATGGAAAAAGGAAAGCAATATAAATCCAAAGAAAGTACTGACCATTTTGTTATCTGAAATTAGTCATCAACTGGTAAAACAGATTTTTGCAAGAATGATTTTTTTGAGAGGGGAAACAAGGGAAAACTCATGAAAATTCTGTAAGAGAGAACATGTACTCACATGAATGCCATGGGCATCAAAAAGACTCCGCAAGATACTAGTGTCTTCATCTACATCACCATTGTTGTTATCAGCTTTCTCTTCACCATTGCTTCCTGAGTTATTATCTCTTTCCATGGCAGTGCCATGATCAGCTGGCTTTGTTTTAATAGATTTATCTTTTTCTTGATCAGGGTGTTGAGGCCCAGTAATATTTACATCCTCGCTTAACTGGCTGAAAATATTTGATGATTCTGTAGAACCATTCTCCCCATCATCATTCAATACAAAGAGATCTTTCAAATCACGAGCTTTGAAAAGTCGTCGCTGCTGTGGGTTCTTCAAGATTTTGTTTGTAAGTGAGTGCTTGTAAATCTGTCTGTGATACACCTTCTCTTCTATTGTTCCACGGGTAATCAACCTGTAAACAGTCACATCTTTTTTCTGACCAATACGCCAAGCACGCTCCCTTGCCTAACATATTAATGACGATTATAATAAGCAAAAGATGAAAAAAAAAAAAAACAAAAAAAAAAACAAAGCTTTCAAGCTCAATAATAATCATGTTTTTGTTTATGAATGGGCTCTCATTTTCTCCTTCATACTCACTAGGAAAGAGGATCGAAAACCACCAGTGTGCATGAATCTAAAGTCGAATAATTTCATGCTCAAATTCTCAATGTGGACACTCACTGGATCCAAATAGTCATATAGCATACCTGCATATCATTTGATGGATTCCAGTCAGGATCAAATATAATGACTCTGTTGGCACCAGTTAAATTTGTTCCAAGACCGCCAACTCTCGTTGTCAAAATGAAGATGAAAACTTCATCTGTATTGTTAAATTCATCTATCAAAGCCATTCTTTGTTTAACAGGAGTGGCACCATCCATTCGCCTATACGTGTAGCCTCCAGTAACTAGAAAATTTTCAAGAATATCAAGCATCTGCTGTGTCTGACTAAAAAAGAGCACGCGGTGACCCTGATCCTTCCATAACTTGAGCACTTCAGCAACAACTTTCATTTTTCCACTGCGCACAGGGTTTCCATAGTCAGGATCTCTACAAGAATGTTCCCTCTCTAGAAGATCAGGATGATTACAAATTTTACGCATCACGTCAATTCCATACAGAGCGTTTCTGCTCCCATCAAATATCTGTTCAACGTCAGTACTAGCGAGAAACGATTGGTAAATCGATCGCTGCACTGAAGTAAGGCTACAGAAAAGGACATGTTCGGTCTTCTTAGGAAGCTGAGCATTTACATCAGCCTTCATTCGCCGTAGGAGATATGGCATGATCAAATCACGCAAGACAACAGCACATCTGCATATAATAATAGTTAAGGAAGCCAACTGTAAGAAAAGCTGAAAAGGAACATCAAAGATAGTGACAGATTCTAGATTAGAAACTTTACCAAAACTGACAATAATCATTAGATATTACTAAGTAACAAATATTACATATTTATACAAACATATGTGTTTCCTATATTTCATTCTTCTTCACCAAAAAAAAAAAAAAGTAATAATAATAAAATAATAAATTTAAAACATAAAAAATTGCTATTTCAGTCTCTTCCTTCAACTTCCTTGATATGACCTCCATCTATAATTCCAGCTGATCTTGTAAACAAAGGCAGGAGAAAAAATAGAATTATAAAAAATCCTTAGTCTTTAACTTTTGGGAGAAATGCATTTTTAGTTCCTAAATTACATATCAAGGTGACTATTTTGATCCCTCATTCCCTCCTATCATGACAATCATTAGTCCCATGCCACAGATATCAAAAATGAAAGACTGATGTGAGAACCTAAAATACGCCAAACACACATGTGACCATTTAATGGAATCTGTCAGATGACATCCTCAATCACATTGGTGCCCGAGAAGGGATAAAATTGGCTCACCCCTATAGTTAAAGGACTAATTTGACCATTCCTATCTTAGGAACCAAATGTGCAACTAACCCTATTTTTAATATAAGCACTCATGAACCAAATAAAGGCCAAAAAAGAGTTGGAACAATACTAAAGCACATCCAGGTGCTTTGCTCTTTCAGGTACAGTTATTTTTGCAAGAAAAAAGTTCTCGATCCAGAACTACAAACTTCAAAAATTTCAAAATGCAGACCTGTAGGCAGTGGAAACTTGCAATGGTGTTGCATTAGCATAACCACCAATAGATATGGGAACTGCAAATTCTGCCTCAAATACAGGTAGGACTCCCAACTTTCCAGGGAAGACAAAGTCAAACAAAGACCACAACTCAGAAAGCTTATTCTGAATAGGAGAACCAGTCATTATGATGCGATGAACTGTCTGCAACTGCTTGCAAACAAGAGTTACATCTGTATTTGGATTCCGAATCCGATGACCTTCATCTAAGACAGCATAACCCCACTCTATATCAAGTAATTTCTCTCCCAGCAGCCGCAGTTGCTCATAAGTGGTGATCAGCAAACCAGAATCTGACCCTAAAACATGATTTATCAATGTATCCCATTTTTTGGTATTCCTGAAAGATAAGTTTTTTTCAACATCAACATCAAGTGATTCTTCACTTTCAGAATCACTTTCATGAGATTTGGATCCCTTCTTCTTGTCAGGCAAGTCATTAACTGAAACTGAATCATGTAATATCTCCACACGAAAGCTTGGATACCATTTTTTAGCTTCCCTCTTCCATTGCTGCAGTAGAGTGAGAGGGCATACAATGATGCTTGGCTTGTAGGCATTACTGAAATGTAATGATCCAAGAAAAGCTAAAACCTGTACAGTTTTACCAAGACCCATCTCATCTCCAATAATCCCACCAGCTTTTTGACAGTGAAGTTCCCATAACCACTGCACTCCAACCTTTTGATAGTCGAAAAGTTTGTCAAAAATTGTCTCTGGAATTTTTAATCCACCTTCAAGCATCACATATGGCTGTCTTTCATCATCCATATCTTCGTCATCCTTTTCATCTTCATAACTTGAAATTTCAACATCTTTCACAAGGAAAAGAAATTGCTTAATAAGTTTTTTTTATAATACAAACACCAATTACATTTAGTCATGCAACATACTTCTATAGTTAACTCATTGGAAAATAAAACTAGAATCAACTGCCTAAATTTACCTGGTCCTTCATCTCTGTTTTCACGGGATACTTTTGCTCTCCATTTCTTGCCAGGTATTGGCCTTCTCTTCCTCTTCTTATCATTTCTGCCATTCTCTGCAGACTGTGAGATCTTGACATGTTTTCTTGGAGTTTGAAAAGGATAGGTAGGTGGCTCAAGTTTTGGTAATAATGAAGAATCAAGCAGCTTTGTTGTTGGTCTAGATTGTGCAGCCTCTGAGATTGACTGGATAGCATTCGCTAAGCTAGTTGAAACCAGATCACTATTGTCTTGCAGACTGTGCCTACTGGATTGCCCTGGTTCTTGAATTTGACGCTCAAAACCTTTGAGCTTGTGGAAGGGAGTTAAAATTCCTTTTCTCACCAATTGATCCCTTTCCTAAAAATATATATAAATAAATGAATCATGTGGTTATATCCATTGCTTAGTGAAGTATATAAATAAGACTAAAAGTCTAACATTCCCCTAGTACCCAAAAAAAGTTCAAAATTCCCCAAGCCCAAGAAAGAAGGCAAAAGTTAAGCTTTTCATGCAATTCAGGCAAAATAATTTGATACAGAGTAATTACTTACTGTTTCAACAAATCCAGAAGATGCTGCATTCAGTACTGCATCAAAATCATCATCATCATCATCCAATGATGCTGTCTTTATCCTTTTTTTCTTATTCTTGCTTGGGCTCTTAGCTTCTTTTAGCCTTTGTTTGGGTTTAGGCTGTTCCTTAACAATATCTCTTAGCACAGAAAGAGTATCTTGCGTAGAATCATTAGACAAATCAGAGATGTCCTTTTTGAGTTGAGCTTTTGTTTTTAATAGGCTTTTTAGTCTATCAGCAGCCAAAGCACGCTGAAGGTCTAAATCATTAAGCGGAGCTTGAGTAGTGCTTTGCTCAGTCTCTATATCCCTTTTTTCATGGCCATCTTCTCTATCAGAGACCTGCTCATCATTTCTTCTGAAGTTCTCTAACCGTTCAAAACCACTCTTAACTGCCTGTATTTCAACTTCCACGGCTCTAAGTTTATTACACATATCTGTTTTTTTGGTAGATGATGTTGCATTGTGTTCAGTAGCCTCCACTTCCATACTCCTTGCGGCCTCATTGCTCGCATCAAAGCCATTTTCTGTCTGGCAATACCATAAACATCTAGTCACTCACATATTCCCAGGGCCAGGGGAAATGGCATATATCAAGAGATTTATATTAAACCAAAAACAGTTTTAGAGGGGTGTAATAAGTGTTCATCCACCATCTCAGGTCTTCTGAAGTTCAGAATAGCATATTTCAGTTATTACTTTATACATTTTGAGTTGGACTATTGCTTCATAATATGGATAACTCCAATATTCTACATTTGATGCAATAAAGTTGGAGCAATAAACAAACCTGTCCGAATATATTGCGCTCAATATCTGCAGGATTTGCAGATGTAACACCCAAACTACTGAATAAAACCCTATCCTCCTCATCTTCTTCCATTTGCACTTTTCTGGATAAAGACAGACACACAAGAAGATCCACTCATTACAATCTGGAATCAAAAGACTTACATTCATAAACATAGTATGTAGTATATAGTTGTTCATAATAGCACCTTCGAAAGCACAGAGCTCATAGAAGCTGTAGTTTGAATACTGATTTTGTGTGTGATGAAAATTGTATTGTAACCCCAATTTTATATTAAGATATTAGGTGAACTCATAGAAATCAGCCAAAAATCACTAAACAGATATTCTATGGGTTACAAGAGCCATAAAGTATCCACCCAACAAACCTGATTGTAGCTGAACTTCTACTTCACCAGAAATTCCCCAGCTTCATGCTAATCTTCTAAAGTTTCATTCTAATCTAATTCATACAACGCTAGAACACTCATGCGTCCAGGGATTATAATAAACAATTTAAAATTCTCATCACAGAAGCAAAGCATGTCATGTCAAATGCACACTCTAGAAATGCACATATATTACAAATAAATTCAGAAATAATCCCATCAACTATAGTACGCAGTCGCAGCTAAATGCAAATTCGAATCGCGAAACTGCTATCCTTACACTCAAAATTTATTCCCCCAACCCCATTCCCAGAGGGTTTTAGGATCGATAAATGCCAGAGAAACCCTAGAACCGCGACTTATATTGTTTTTCCTATAGTTTTGTATTTCAGGTTTAGTAATTTGAGAATTTTGGGTACAGTCTTTTTTTTTTGTTTAATCTGGATAATGGATACCGCGAAAATGCTCCGATCGGGGCTGCCGTCGTGCTGCTACCGCCGCTTCGGCTTTCCTCAACGGTCCAAGTAGGGCAGCAGGATTGCAGGCGAGCGATGCCTTACAGAGTTGAAATTTCCTGAAGAATACGTAGCTTCATCGTAGCCATTATACGTGTCATCCAAGACTACACCAATACGTATACCGCTAATCCAATGCTAAAAAAAAAGCATAAAAAATTAAAAACAAATGCTAAATAATTAAATATGACAAGAGTTAGATAATTTTCAATATTAAGCTTTTACGCAAGTTGTAAGGAGTCGAGTAAGAAAGGGGAGAGAAAAAAATAAAAACAAGAAAAATAAGTTCTAAAAAAAAAGGTTAACACGCCCAGCGAGAACTGGGCATTTCTGGTGCACCTCACGCCCACCATGGATTTTTTTTTTTTTTTTTGGTGGGGCTCACTGATTAGAGTAAAAAACAATATCTCCTTCGACCTAAAATCTTTTCTTTCCTATTTCTCTCTCCTTCACATGTGCTTTAAAACCTGCAAAAATCATTGAAGAGCCTTCTATTGGGAATGTTCTTAATGATCGATTTGGTTACCGATTATCATTCTTATCAAATTAAGTTCTCAACTTTGAAAATTTTACATAATTTCGTCATTCCTTGAATTTGAGCTACAGGATGATAACAGAGGACGAAGTTAGGTATAATTTTCATAGTTGATAACTTAATTTGATAATAATAATAGTCGATGACCAAATTAGTAATTTTGCTATAATCAAATAACAAATTAGTCATTAATTCATATGGAGAATACAATGGACTATTGGAATTATATTCAAAGATAAAAGTAAAAAGGCTAAATAACCAAAAGATAAAAAAAATAATTTTAAAAATATTATAAAATAAAGAGAAAATGGTCAAATAGGCCATCAAACTTTACATAAAAAGTCAATTAGGCCTTCAAACTTTTTAAAATTGCAAGGTACATAAACATGTCAATTTAGTTCATTAAAGCACAATTACCTGTTAGTGACCTGTAATACCATGTCACTCAAATTCTGGCTGTTAAATTGACGTTAGAGAACAAACCGCGCCTTCTCCGGGAACTGGTAGTCGCCATCTCCGTCAACAATTGTAAAAATTAAAACAAAAGAGTTTACACATAAGTAAGCAAACAAAAGATAATTTAGATTTCAATTACTTTAACCCAATCATCAAAGACATCGTTGCTAACAGTGACACATTTCTCAACATCATTCCACCCAAATCCATACCTTTGTTAAGCATCTCTTGAATGCCAAAGAAATGATTCTTCATATAATTTAGCTAAGGTCATCCTATCCATTTTGCAATTATCAACACATTGCAGATCACTTTCAAAGACCATTTTATGTAAATTAAAAGATCTAATATTATGTCTAGATGGTATTTCATCAACATAAGTTATAGTTCTTCATCTTTTATTCTTCTAAATACTAATGTCATAGCAAGAAACATAAGCATATTAAAAATGTTTTCCATGATCTATATGTGCAAAATGAGGACAACAACTTTCAACTTCATCTTTTGCCTCAAAGGTAACTAAGCCATAACACCCTTTAAGAATGAAATATGTAGTAAATTAAACTAATATTTGCTGCAAACAAATTTATTAGTAATCAAGATAGGCAATTTGTTGAACTGCTAAAACGGTATACAAAAACTCAAAAAATAATTGTCTATTGTAGGAAAATATGCTTCGAATTTTCCTGAAAAATAGAGAAAAATAACACACGAAAGGTTAATAATCTGGAAACAACAAGAAGGGCGAGAGGTGAAATGTATCGAGTAGGTTGCAAGTACGAGTCGAGTTGCGGTATCTTCTTAAAACCTTATTTACCGCCTCTCGGGGTGCTAGGAACGTTACGGTCTAGGTTTCTCAGGATAAAACGTACTGCGATTCTAATGTTTGAGTACTCAAACTTAAAACCCTGCGAACAAGAACGTGGGATGAACACATATGGCTTGAAAGAAGGGATAGCAGAGTTTCGAGGGGAGAAAACGAATTTCTATAGTGTGTATTGCTTGGTTGAAAATCTGCTGCTCAACTTGGAACATATATAGGAGTTGTAGAATTAAATAGCGTTTGATCATGACATTAATATGATAATTAAATCAGACTTATAACTCCTGTAACAACAGACTAGAGTTAATACCACAAGTGGTTCTCTGACTATTAGGCTAGTACTCCTTTTAGTCCCCGACTTTCAATTCGACTACAAATTGTCCTTTAACTTTCATTTTTTACCACAAATAATCCTTCATTAAAATTTCTGTTAGGTGTTAAATCTAGGGGTATTATCGTCAAATTGATATATATAATGGTCATAAAATAAAAATATTTAAAATTTTTCACCAACAAGCATAATTGAAACAATTAACAAATATAAATACTCCTAAATAAAAAGACAATACACTTTATTCTCGTAATTATGCGTACAAAATGAAGATTTAATATTAGATCGAGCTATCTGTTTTTAATTTAACCAACAGATTAAAATGGAAGAATTTTTTTTTTCAAAAACCTTGCTTCCATTATTTTCATGGTTGTTCATACATGGCCGATTAATAGTTTTCACTCTTCATTAATCGATCAAACATTTTGTTTGGGACACAACTAAAGGCCGCCACCGTTGAATTAATATAATTAATCATGTACAAATTACGAACATTAATCATGAGTTTTTATTTAATTTGTTCATCTATGTAATTTGTCACGTTCATTTTGTTTTTATATTTATTAATTTAATGTTTATTAATGGTTGAAATTAATTATGTTGTCATATAATTCTCAAAAAGAAGTAATCATAATAATATTAATCAATTTGACGATATTACCCCTAGATTTAACACCTATTTAACAGAAATTTTAATAGACTATTTGTGGTAAAAAATGAAAGTTAGAGGACCATTTATGGTCGAATTGAAAGTCGAGGACTAAAAGGAGTATTAGACCAATAGTTAATCATTACTTGAGAATTAATCCTAATCGTTAAACCTGAGTTGATCAAATTACCAAATTACACGAGTGGGCAACCGTTGGCCAACCAAGAACGACATTCGTGTCCTGAGTTGATCAAATTACCAAATTACACGAGTGGGCAACCGTTGGCCAACCCAAAACGACATTCGTGTTCGCGCACACAAGTCAAGCCTTTTCAGGCTCATTTCGGGATTTGATTCACAATCCCCTACGCGCGAGAGAGAGCCTCTATGCTATAAAATTCAATAAACTTTAGAAAGACTCTTGTATAAATAGTGGTGCAAATCCACTTCTCAAACCAATTTGGGACAAAAGCTACTTTAAAACCTTTTCTCTCCATTTTCCAACTCAAAAGGGTCAACTTTAAGAATCAATTTCTCATTCACTCATTATCCATTTTGAGCATATAATATATCAATCTCTTCGTCTAACTACAAAGAACCCGAATCCACTTTGACACAACCCAAATTAAAAGTGGACCCCACATATATTTGTACCATAAAATAGCCACTTAAAATACCATTTTATGCTATTTTTCCAACATCTATAACATATAAGAACCTAAAATCAAATTACAATCATCTCTTTAGAGAGAAAAGAAACACATGTTAGCTATTTCCTCTGGGAAATGAAACATCCTTCACTACTGATGTCAGAATACTCCAAGGTTTTCATGATGTTCATATATTTAAGTTTAAACATCAAAATTTTCATTTCATAATGGGGATTTCAAAAGAATGAGAACTAAAAACAATATTAAGAAAATCAATAGTTTAAGTAGTTTATCAATACTTTGAAATTTAACTTAAGGTAAGTAATCAAACACCTTGTGCTCAAATGGCATGTAGTGACTCTCCCATATGGGAGGTAATGAGATTGAGCCTTAATAATGGAGGTAATATTGACTTTTTGTGTTTCAAAAAGTTGAGAAAGTATGAACAAATATTACAATGTAATAGACTTACATAGTGTTTGATCTTGATGCAACCCCTTACATATATAGTGTTTGATCTTGATGCAACCCATTACATAGTGTTTGATCTTGATGTAACCCACTCATTGGGGAGGGTGAAAGGAACTAACTTTTGGGGGAGGGTGAAAGGAACTAACTTTGTTGTATAAGTTTGATCTTGATGCAACCTACTCATTGGAGGTGATCTTGAGATGGTAAAACCCTAGAAGATCAACGAGAGATGGTAGAAAAGTGAAGGGCAGAATTTGTAAAATAGCAAGGGAATCTTATATTACCTAAGAAAAGGAAGGGCATATGTGGAGGTTAAATAATATTCCATGGGAAAGTTAGATAACTTCAACCAAACATAGAAATCTTGTATAACCAAATATAACATTTGTTATCCTAGATAACCCGAATAAAAAGCCCCCTAAATGAAAGTTATTTTCCTTCTACTTCTTTATCTCACTCTCTAATTTATGTTATCATCTCTCTATTTTATTTATTTATTTTGTTTATCCCCTCAATCTTCTCTAAATTTCCTTAAGTCATCAATTGTTATATTTGGTATCAAAACCTTAGGGCTTGAGATATCCATAGCGAGCCCCATGATGCTAGAAGAGTAAGATAAACAATTACAAGATAAATTTCTAGAGATATAAAGCCTAATTAATAGTAGCAAACAAGAGGTTAAGGGTGATGTTGATAAGCTATCCACCCATATGTTTGAGTTGAGAACTAGGCTCATTGACGAGTTGAGACATAAACTTCCATCACCACCATTAATAGCTACTTCGAGGATTCATCTAATGTTCATGACAAAAGTAATCAAGTTTCTACCCCTTGGAAATTTTACTACATTTGAATTTGGTAAATGTAGTCAAACTTAATTTAGAGGGAAAAATAAGACATCATCATCACATTATCGTAGTAGCTGCAACTATATAATTTTGGGGCCTAAGTTTTTTTTTTTTTTAATATTATTACTAGTATTTTTACCTGTACGTTAAACGGAATGGATTTGTTATAATATTTTAAAAATATTTACATCGATACACAATTATATAAATTATAACAACGAATATTATATAATGCAATTGATGAAATGAGTTGAATATTTGGGGCCAAGTTTTTTAAAATTATTATTATTATTATTATTATTGTTGTTGTTGTTGTTGTTGTTAAGGAAATCTCGTCCAATTTAAGAAATACAAACAACATTTCTATAATGACACACACACACACACACACACACCGTAGTACGCAAAGCACGAGGTAGCTAAAAATTGGTCGGTTAGTGCTCGATTTCAGATTAAATTCTGGTCTAGTGTTAAAAAATCCATAAAATCGGCTATCAAATGCGGCGTTTACGAAGATTGGTTGCGTGAACGGTAACATACCAGACGCCAATTTGAGTCACGCACATCTAGCGTTAACTAAGCATCGGGTGGTTGGTGTCTGAGGACTTGAGCAAGGGCTTTTGCCTGAGGACCTCAGCGAGGGCTGTAGCCAAGCAGTGTGATTGATGGACAATTGATGAGGGCGAGGAGATGCGGCGCATTATTGGTCGAATTTTTTTTTCTTTTTTGCCAATTTGAATTGAGTACATCGAGCGTTAGCTAAGCACCATGCGGTTGGGGCTTTTTCTTGAGGACCTAAGCGAGGGCTTTCACTAAATAGTGCGGCAAACTAACAATCGGTGTGTGAGAGGAGACGCGGTGCGCTCTCGGTTGGAATTCGGTTTTTTATAAATAGTCTAACTCCCATGAGAGAACTAGGCACCAGGTGAGGACTATGATCTAATTTGGACCATTAAAATCAAGAGATACATAGCTATTATCTACGCATCAATATGCTAAAATTAAAGATATTATTAGTGTAATATGATAGAAATATATAGTCAATGGCAAATTAGTCCGCTCAAAAGCATTCGACAACGACAAAAAAAAAGAAAGAAGGAAGTATTCCTGAGTTAATTCCAGCAATGGTCCCCCGACTATGTTGATTTTTCAAATTTGGTCCTTGTCTTTTAATTTGGACGAAAAAGACACTCGACTATTGATTTTGTTCCGACATTGGTCCTTCCGTCTACACTCAGTTAAGTTGGCGTTAAGTGTTGGGGTAAAACAGTGATTTCAGCCTATTGCCTTCTCCCAATCGAAATCACTATGATTAATCCCCAAATCTGCAATTTTATTTCGTAACCCTAATAGTGAGAGACTAGCGAGCACTTGCGAATCAAATTGAAATCGACGAAGACGAAGCGTATCAAACTGAAAGAAGACGAAGCTCGAGCAATTGGCTGGCGATGAATTCGACACGAAAGCGACGCAAGGAGGATCCACCACCAGGTATGTACTTTGTTTACTGTTTTGAAGGAGTATAAAAAGTTGGGGACCATTACAGTTTATGGGGAACAACGACTGGTTTTTGAGTTCTTGTCTAGCTATAGGAGTATAAAAAGTTGGGGACCATTACAGTTTATGGGGACCAACGATGTGCTTTGTGTTGTGTTGTGTATTAGTTGTTTTTTGAGAAGATATATACTGAATGCAGATTGAAAAGCTAGGTAGGGACCATTTTTGTTTGTTTATGCATATGAGTTTGGCTGGGGACCATTTGTTGTTGCTTTATTTGAATTCTTTATTATTTTCTGCTGCAAAGTGTATTGCATTCTTTATTGTTGTCTACTTTTTGTTGCTTTCCATATACTGTAATGCATTATTTATTATTTGCAGTAGAAAGTAGTTGTTGAAACTGTCTTTATCATTAAAATGGGTGGTTTGAAGGATATTGCTTTGTCTTCATTGTAATCAGGACTGTTTACTCTTCATTTAAGACATGGAGGAAGAATAATTAAAACTTTACCTGCTCAATATATTGGTGGGGAGGTTAGTACATTTAATAATATGGAAGAAGATGAATGGGGTTTGGTTTGTTTAAAAGAGAAGGTTAGTGAAATTGGTTTAGGCATGGATGAAGGTTTTAGGTACTTCACACTCACTGCCAAGGGGTTGCAAGAATTGTTGCAAGATTGTGAAGTGTGGGATTTAGTTAACCAATGTAATAGTCCCAAGGTCATAGAAATTTGGATTGTAAAGGGAATTGTTGGTGCTGATTGCAGTAATGATGGTAGTGGGGAAGAAGTTGATGGTACTGAGGAGGAATATGATGGCAGTGGGGAAGAACTAGATGGCAGTGGGGAAGAACTAGATGGCAGTGAGGAGGAATATGATGGCAGTGGGGATGAAATAGATGGCAGTGGGGAAGATGATGCAGATTTTGTTAATAATACTGATATGAATGCAGAGTATGGAGGTTTAGGTGATTTAGAGGTCCAAAACCAAGATAATGATTTCAGTAGGGCAACTGTATGTGAGGAAGTTAACTACTCTGATGAAGGCAGCTTGTGTGGCAGTGATGGTGAGACAGAAGGAAGGAAAGGCAGCTTGTGTGGCAGTGATGGTGAGACAGAAGGAAGGAAATTGCCTAAGTTTTTGAAAGAGGTAGAAGGTAAATGTCCTAAATTTTCATTAGGATTGACATTTAAAGATAAGGGAGAGTTTAAGGAAGCTATTGGATTGACATTTAAAGATAAGGGAGAGTTTAAGGAAGCTATTACTAATTATGCAATCAAAGAAGGGAAGGAAATGAAGTATGAAAAAAATGACAAAGTTCGATGTGTTGTGAAGTGCAAGCATTCTAGTTGTCCTTAAGTTCGATGTGTTGTGAAGTGCAAGCATTCTAGTTGTCCTTGGCAGATTACTCTTAGGTATGTTAAAGATGAAAAATGTTCTTGGCAGATTACTCTTAGGTATGTTAAAGATGAAAAATGTTAGAGGATAAGTGTTATGAAGGATAAGCATGATGGGTGTGTAAGGACTAAAAAAAATGCAATGGTCAATTCCACCATAGTTGCAAAAAGATGGAAACAAGAAATTAAAGGGCATTTGGATTGGAAAACAAATCAATTTTTATCAAAAGTATGCACTGATGACCATTACACAATCAGTAAGAAGCAGGCATGGAGAGCTCTAACAAAAGCAAAAGTGAAATATACTGTGAGGCTGAGGATTATTTCAATAAGATATGGTGCTACTGCAAGGAAATTAAAAGAACAAATCCCAATACCAGATGTGAGGTTGAGTTGAGTGACTTGAAAGAGAATGGGTAAGAGAGATTTAAGAGGATGTATATATGCTGGGAGGCTACTCGGGAAGGCTTTAAGCATTGTAGGAAAATCATTGGTCTAGATGGATGTCATCTCAAGTGTAAAACAGGAGGGCAGTTGTTGATAGTAGTTGGGGTAGATGGAAATGAGCGTATATTCCCTATTTCTTATGCAATTGTAGAAAATGAGAACAAGGACTCTTGGAAATGGTTTCTATCTTTGCTTAAGAAGGACTTGCAGCTTGATGCCATTTCACAAACTAAATTTACAATGATTTCAGATAAACAAAAAGGTCTCATACAAGCTTTTGAAAGTATGATGCCAGGGGTTAAACACAGGTTTTGTGTTAGGCATTTGCACTGTAACATGAGGGTGGCAGGTTTCACAACAAATCCTATCAAAGATGCATTGTGGAAGGCAGCTAGGGCCACCACTGTCAATACATTTAGAGCAGCATTACAGGAGTTAAGGAATTTGGATGAAGGTGCATTTGCTTGGCTTCAGGATAAGCACCCATCTGAGTGGTCTAGATCCCACTTCACTGGAACAGCACACTGTGACATTCTAGTAAACAACATCTCTGAATCTTTCAACTCAATGCTGCTGGCTGCTAGGGAAAACCTTGTGATTAACTGTTTGGAGCTGATTAGAAAAAGGATAGCTACAAGATTATTTGAGTTCAACACAAAGGCTGCTAAATGGACCGGAGTCATTTGTCCAACTATTGTTAAGAAGATAGATGAGATTGAGAAACAAGCAGGAGGTTTGATTGGCTACTAGTGTGGCCCCATGGCATTTGAAATAGTGGGAACAGTTTCTGGCCAGTATAGTGTGGACTTAGCTACTAGGTCTTGTACTTGTAGGAGATGGGATCTCACTGGAATCCCTTGTCCACATGCAGTTTGTGCCATCTGGATAAAACATGGAAAATGACCAATTTGGCATTATGTGGATCCTTGCTACTTAATATCCACATACATGAAAACATATGCAGGTTGTATCAACCCTATGGCTGGTTATGAAGAGTGGCCTTCCACTGACAGAGAACCTCCATTGCCACCACTATATAATGCTAAACCTGGAAGACCTAGAAAGCTGCGGAAGAAATCAAGAGGTGAAACATCTAAAACTGCAAACACAAGTAAAGGGGGTGAGAGAAGATAATCTGGTGTTTACTTGACAAGGAAGCATGTTCGTTTACATTGCACAACATGCAAACAACCAGGTCATAACACCAGAAAATGTCCACAAAATCAGGTTACATACTTTGTTTTACTCTTGATTACTTAAGCTTGTACTATTTAAACTTGTACTAAAATGCTATCTATGAACTACAGCCACATGGTGTTCCAATCCAACAACCACAGCAACTCCAAGCTCCAGTCCAAGTGGCAGTCCATGCTCCAGTCTAGCCTGCAGTCCATGCTCTAGTCCAACCTGCAGTCCATGCTCCAGTCCAGTCTGCAGTCCATGCTCCAGCCCAACCTGATGTAATTACACAGCCTGAGGTGGAAGATATTAACTGGGAGATTCCAGATGACATTTTGGATGCTCACTGGCATCAAGTAGAACTACATACTGAGTCCAATGATGGAGGTAATATATGAGTTCACTTTATTCATAATGTAGACATAGTTTTAGTATTAAACAGATGGTGTTATCACTATGTCTTGTAGGGATTTCATTAACTACCACTAATAGGATTGATGTCACTCCAATACAACAATGTTGCCATGATCATGCTACTGCTACTGGTTAGTTGGTGGTTTGTCATTAGATGTAATACTTTCTAAATTTGTAGTTTTGTGATATTCATTAATACCAAGGCATGACAAGTCGAGGGAAAGCAGTCAAGGCACCAAATAAGGAGAAAAGGAAGAAGCTCCCAATCAGGAAGTATGCTACAAGATCAAAGGCATTCAAGTCTTCTTTCTTTGGGAATGACAAAGATCCAATCAATTTGGATTAAATACTGTTTAGGTGTTGTGGGATATTATGTATTTTGCTAGTGGAATTAAACAATGAAAATATGGTAATGCTATTTTGTGTAGTCTGTGAATATTGACTATATTCCATTAGGTGCTATTTTGAAGTTGTTTTTGCTAGTGGAATTAAACAATGAAAATTGTACTGGAATATTGAAGTGCATACTTTCAAACCATAATGCAACTGTATTTGGCAGTTTTTGGAAGTGTTCTGTTTAGGTGTTATGTTTTTGCAGTTTTTGAAGTGTTTGTAATGGAAGTGAACTGACTGTTTGTGTGTGGAAATGAAGTGGAATTGAATGCAATTTGTAAAGAGAAATTCATTGTTCATTTCATACTGGAAGTAGTCATATTACAAAGCCTTCTTACAATACTATACACCTAACCACTACTAATACTCCTAATAGGAAGCTTAATATTTTTAGGTGCACTCAATAATATAACAACCAGAAACAAAATGCACATCACTAGAACTACAATCACTATCCAATGTCTACCATTGCTTCTTTGCCCAGCTTGTAGCCTCATTTTAAGCCTTGCTATGTCTTCTTCATTTCGATTAATCCTTCTCAGTAGTCCAGGAATAATTCTTCTTGACCTTGCACACATCGAAGGATCATACCATCTAACAAAACCACATCTTTGCCCTCCCTAAACAAAAATCACAAAAATGAATGAAGAAATTTATTTCGTTCAAACCCTAACCAAAAATTAATTTTTCACTAATTCTTCTTATTTGCGGGAAACAAAAATCACAAAAATCCCTTCTTCTTATTTGCGGGAAAAAAAAAACCCTAACCAAAAATTAATACTTACATTTTCAGATCGACACTCCCAATACCTTCTACCTGGATTATCATTCGTCCAAGATGTTTGTAGCTTCAATCGTTGGCCACAATGACAGTTTGGAATGTTCACCAATTCACCATAGATGTATTCTTGATTTCTTGAAGATGAAGAGCTATCACTAGTATACCTAGTAGACATTGGGGACGAAGGAAGAAGAAAAAAGATGGAGATGGAGCAAGAGCAAAAAAATGGAGGAAGAAGAAACTAGATGGGGGAGGAATTTACATGAAGGAAGAAGAAAAAATGGTAGTTCACTGCTCTGGTCTGCTAAATATACTAAACAGGAGCAAGGGAGAAGGCAATAGGCTAAAATGACTATTTTACCCCAACACTTAACGCCAACTTAACTGATTGTAGACGGAAGGACCAATGCCAGAACAAAATCAATAGTCGAGTGTCTTTTTCGTCCAAATTAAAAGGCAAGGACCAAATTTAGAAAATCAACATAGTCAGGGGACCATTGCTGGAATTAACTCTTACATCCACATTACACTTTCCAAACATGTTTCTTCTGTAACAATATGGATGGAAATAAAAAACTATTTTTAATCACTAATATTAACACACACGTCCATACAAAAACACTCTACACAAAAAAAGCCTAGTAACAGTATAATGCACCACAATTACATCGATAATGCACTGGTGCTATAACACCAATGCATAAATACTACATCTACACGTCATAACCACCACAACACACACAAAATTGACCACTGTCATACTAATACAGAATGCACAATACTGCCCCACATAATGCACACATTTAGTGCTAGTAATGCACACCTTAAACCCATAAACCCTAAACCTTAAACCCTTAACCCCACAAAATTGACCACCACCATACTAACACAAAATACACAACATTACCCCACATAATGCACTATTTAATACTAGCAAAGTAGCAATGCATAATTTTTATTCTGAGAGTGCACAAAGGTGTACTACATAGTCTTATGATCTATAACCTCACAACAACAACGCTACCTAAAAACCCAATAGGATAACTCAAGTGACAAGTGAGCTCTCTTTGTAAGGAAGAATTCTGAAAGAATCTGGGTGACCTTTTTGAAAAAAACAATGATACCTAACACTCTCCAACCAATGCACAACCCACGGTCTCCCGCAGTCTTATGATATATCATACTTAGCGCCCTATTACACAGCTCAATGGCTTACTTACACCTCCTCCTAAAATTATAGTTTTACCAACGAACCCAATTAAAAGCATACCCCAACGAGTAATTCCGCGGAATAATACAAGTGTTGAGATTTTGATGCCCGTTGGCCTTTAGCTCCTAACCGTGAATGGTGAGTTGCAAAGTTATGAACAAGCTAAACTAACAGAGAAAGAATAGAGACAAGAAGAAGGAGAGCATTCTCATTCACTGGTCATAGTTATTACATAATAGGAATACATATATAATACTAGTAATAAACCAACATAAATAATGACCGTTATAGGTTACAACCGTTACAATGCTAACAATAATGGCCACAAATATTTATTTATAACACTCCCCCTTGGNTCATGCCTCGTTAAAAACTTCACTAGGAAAACCACGTGGGAAAAACCTAGTTGAAGAAAAGAGTACATAATATTTATAAACTCATGTATAGTCCTAGTTGCCTCATTAAAACCTTACACGAAGAAAACCCAATGGGAAAAAACTTAGTTAAGGAAAAGAGTACAACCATAACTTTCTGCGTTTAATCTTCAAGATTTGGTGGTCTTCTGGACCAATAATTTATGTGTATGTTGTTGCTCCCCCTAAGGACAACAACCTTCCTGATTGCCTCGTTAAAAACCTTAACTTAAGAAAACCCGGTGGGAAAAACTTAGTTAAGGGAAAAAGAGTACAATCATAAGCCTTCAGGGCATCATCTTCAGGATTTTCGGGGTTTGTCTATTTAAGTATTTATTTGCAACTTTCTCCCCGTTTATTATATTATACTCCTGCCTCGTTAAAAACCACACTAGAAAAACCCAATGGGAAAAATCTAGTGAGGAAAAGAGTACATGGTATATAGATTGTAAAAGAGTACAATTGTTGGTCCTTTTAGGACCCACCCAATCTTCAGGATTGATTTAAGTAAATGTAGTCCACATCTCCCCCTGAAGATAACAATCTTCGATTTCTACATTGCTTAAAATAGAATAACTGTTTCAAAAGGAACGTAAAAGAGATGATATGACAATCTTCAAGATTGTCACTATAAGTTAACATTTTATACAATGATCTCGTGACTCTTCTGGAGCCTATGTAGGTTGAATATAGTCATCTCGTGACTCTTCTGGAGCCTATGTAGGTTGAATATAGTCAATATTCCTCTCTTCTGGAGCCTATGTAGGTTGAATATAGTCAATATTCCTTAACCATACCGCCTATGTAGGTTGAATATAGTCAATATTCCTTAACCATACCTACTTAAAAACACACTTTTATTATCTATTCCTTAACCATACCTACTTAAAAACACACTTTTATTATCATCCTATAAGTCAGTGGAGATAGAACACACATAACTAACTTGGAATGGAGTTCAAATGCAATCATTACCAAGTGATCTATGAGAAAACACACATTGGTTTTCCCACAAATTTTAAATTGGAGGATATTTAGAGCATTAGGAACTATAGTTGATTTCATTGTAAGGACAATGTCAATCAAAATATGATCATATCATCCAAAGACCTTATTGTCATATGGTCATGACGTTTATTAGCTGCATATCTAAGTTTGTACTGCCAATTATCTTGTATAGCGGAACTTAATGTCATCGTATATGGGAGATTTGATTAAAATTAATCAAGGGTTTCTGCGTTAACCCATATGCTACAAACACTCGCTATTATATCACCTTATTGTTTTCATTTCTCTTTCGTACAAACATCCATTTGTAACCAACAGGGTTATTATTCAATGGTGTGTGTATTGTCAAGAGAATCTGTTTTAGCGAGTCGAGCTCTGCCTTAATTGCTCCTTTAAATATTAAATAATGAGGATGCTTCTGGCATCTCACCTGGATCCAGTTTATTTAAATGAGCAATTATATAGGCGTGTGTTGTCGACAGTTTTAAAAATTTCTCCCAAAATCATGACAATTTTTAATCAGATCGTTAACATTTCCCAGCATAAGATCTGATTGTTCCGTATCCCTAGTATTATGTTTGTTTGGTGCACCTTACTAGGTTTTCGTCTTCTGGACAAATGTCTTCAGGACATAATTCTTTTTAAGGCAAAAGTGACAATGCTTCTTTGCTAGATCTAGTATATATTATGATTCATGACAATGCTTCTTTGCTAGATCTAGTATATATTATGATTCATATCTCTTAAACCGATATAGATCTAGTATATATTATGATTCATATCTCTTAAACCGATAGATCTCTAGTATATATTATGATTCATATCTCTTAAACCGATAGATCTCTTACACTTCTGGCGTCAAGGAGTATCGAGATATATATTATTTGGTCCAATTTTGGGGATTATATATGGGCCTTGTCACTCTTTTCTGATCAACATGATCAGTGTATATATACGTTATTGGTATATATTTGGCAGATTATTTGCTAATATCGCAAATAGGTGAACTTTATTTGGCAGATTATTTGCTAATATCGCAAATAGGTGAACTTCGAGTTCAGTCTTACTGGTACGTGGATTACAATGAAGAACTTCGAGTTCAGTCTTACTGGTACGTGGATTACAATGAAGGTCATTCCATTTCATGGATTTCTCGGCATTTAAATTTGGATATATCTCCCCCTAATGCCGTGAAACGGATCTTCAGTATGCAGTCAGCGTATCTATTGATTCCTCATCATGGGCTATATGTAAACAGACGGAATGTTATAGCCCATAAAGATACGCAAATGGTGGTGATATAGCAATTTGACTGCACACTAAGAATAAGAACGCAGAATGGGAAATGTTTATACGTATTAGGTTGAAGGGGGGGATTGATACTGATATGCAGTGAGCTAGATTTGAAAATATATCAAGTATGATGTCCCCAAAATCATCAATACCTGGTTGGGTCTTATCACAACATTTTGGCAAACCAAATGATACTCATAAGTATGGTATGATTTCTTAAGAGTGCCAAAATAGCTTTTAAGAAAATTAAAGCTATGAATGTCGTTATAAGATGATGTGGATAATTTGGTTTGATTCAGAGGCATACAACATCGAGAGAAAAGTTTTAATTTCTTCTTATTACCAGAATGATCTTACTGATGATTTATTCATATCGGGATGAACTATCGTCATTGAGGGATAGTGAACCTCATAGATCATGCACCCGTTCAAAAATATTTGCAACAGAACTACTGTTGTAATTTATAGAGGAAGCACCTATCACTTCTGAGATAGAAATAAATGATAAGGTATTTTCACGCATTGTTGATTTAACATAGTGTCACTTTAAACTGGTAGAGTATAAGTGAGGCTCGACCGGAGCACACAAAAGGAACCCTATGAATAATGGTAAAAAGAATTGTCGAGGTTTATATATACATATTATATCGAAAGGGAACATCACTATAACGATGTTGAATGGAAAAGTAGGTTTATCAATAAAGAGCATTTGCTTCAAGCAAATTACGTTGTTGGATTCAACATTGTGATGTTTTGTTGTGTTTCAACAAAATGCTTAAGGTATAACACACACGTGATCAGTGCCATTGATACCCACATGTGAAGCATTTTTGCTGCTGGGCCAAAGTTATGTATGAATCTGGTTATCTTTAATAGGTTGGATCATTGTAAGTTGGCTTCAAGAGGTTGTGTTATTGCCACCTTGACCTTACCTCTTTCATGTCTTCTTTCTCAGCACCTCTTGGTGTTGTACAATTAAGTGATATCGTGTGCTTCGGGCACTAATGTAGAGCCAGCGGGGCATGTTTTAGAGATTTGCATCACCAAGTGGTTGTGTTGCTATAGTGATTTGAAGAGGGTGGTGTGGAAAAGAAGACAATGTCTCGGCAATCAAATCCGTGCCAGAGATATTTTACTTACACAATTTTGATTGGGTCACAATTGTGTATATAGGTGATTAATTCAGTTACTGACGGAAAACCTTGAAATCTAAAGTTAAATCAGCCAATATTGTGACTTAGAAAGGACCAATGATATTTGTAGTCAAAGCAATCCTTTAGGGATTTTTATAGGGCTATCTACAGGGTATGAGATTGAGATAAATATCAATTTCAATGGCCTACGTTAAAGACGTGCTCCCGTCCAAAATAAGATTGGTAAAATCATATTTTGGAGATAACAACCAAGGTCTAGATTTTTCAAAAAAAATCTATATATACTATGGTTGGCTAAAAACAATAGTCCACTTATTATTTACAAAAGAAACTATATATCATGCAAATATAACCGAATATGCATATGAACTCATAAAATCATGTCAGCCAAATAAATTGCACAAACTAGCAATTTAATTTAGGAGCATCAATAATAAATTCAAAGAATGATTTAAATGGCATCAATAGTAAAAAAAATGGCCCAAATCAATGATTCTCGTAACCAAAATCAGATAGCCCAACATTTTCTTAGGCCCCAAAAATGACGGAAGAATATTATAAAGGACTAGATTAATCCAAAAATTGGGATTATTAAAGCCCAAAACTTTAAATAAAAATGAGTCCAGAATTTAAAGCAAGCCCACAATTCTTTTAATAAACCAAAAAGGTTCATCATTATTTTTGGATTATTATTGGCCGAATTTGGGCAAAGCAAGGCCGAAAATAACAAATGATGGGAGAAGATTTTAAGGATTTGGGTTAATGAAAGAATTAAGCCCAAATCTAAAATCAAATGGGTCGAGCATTTAAAACTAGTTCAAATGCTTTGAAACAAAAGGACCCAAAAATCATATAACTGCTTTGATTGTAAGTCCAAATTAAATTAGCCTAGAATGTAAGAACTTAAATAGGCTCAATTCAATTTTTGTTACAAAGTAGTCCATCATTGTAATCTATGAATTGAGCCAAGAAAAACATAATAGGCCCAATTTTTCAATTAATAATCTCAGGTCTCGACAAAAAAATTGGGAATATTTTTATGTCACAGAAATTCTTGAAGGGAATAAAGATTGGGCCACAAAATCTGTACTTTGGAGTAAAAACAAATGGTCCAAAAATTAAAACAAATCCATAATGCTTTTTTAAAAAAAAACTCATTTTTGTTTTAATATTGTCGACTGAATTGGACCAGGCGAGACCCAATTGAACAGTTATTGTAGATGGACCAGGTTTGACCAAGAAAATGGGCCAAAACATAGCCCAATTAAGTAACCCACTAAAGGGTATCAGCATTTCTATCTCACAATCTAAACCTAGCAGTCAAAAAAAAGGAGAGAGGCGGGTGTGGAGCCCGAGGACGCCGCCGAGCAGCACCGCCGTCGTGGAGGCTGAGCAGTGCCGCCGACGAACAGCGTCGGCGCCATCACACCTGGGTTGGAGTCGCCGGACACGCAAATCCGACACAGGTTCCACCGCTGCGAGGGGCCGCTAGCCGTCGACACAGCCAGAGCCGTCTCCGATCGAGCCGGAGATCGTCGTGAAAAAGCAGAGAGGTCGCCGCTCAGACCGCTACCATCATCGCCGAGAGCCGCCGTCTGCCGCTGTCGTGTGAACACGATCGCCGCCGCGCCTGCCATCGTTCGATTAACAGACGCACGGAGCCGCCAGCGTCATCATCGCCGATCGTCTCTATCGTCTAACGGAGTCGCCTTCGAATCGCGCCGTCGTCAAAGAAGTAGGTTGAAAGACGATTTCGATAGTACGGTGTATATTTTTTTTAAAAAATCTAATATAGGTGTGTGTTCCCAGGATTGATTTTGATTTCAGTGCAGTATTTGAAAATTTTTAATAGGAAACGATATGTATATGCTCACATACAGATGCCAAATAATAAAATATTTGTGAGTAAGTATACTGTAAAAATATATGCATATACACTGTGAATTCATGTGGATAATAAGAAACTATATGCTACAGATTCATATATATATATATCACCAGAAAAGCATATAAGCATATTATCAAAATTCAAATATTCATACATGCATACATGTGTAACTTTAAGAAAATTTATAAAATTACCGTTCACCACGGTGTTTTTGAGCGTGCTGATAACGTGTTGAGATTTTGATGCCCGTTGGCTTTTAGCTCCTAACCGTGAATGGTGAGTTGCAAAGTTACGAACAAACTAAACTAACAGAGAAAGAATAGTGACAAAAAGAAGGAGAGCATTCTCATTCACTGGTCATAGTTATTACATCATAGGAATACATATATAATACTAGTAATAAAACCAACATAAATAATGACCGTGATAGGTTACAACCGTTACAATGCTAACAATAATGGCCACAAATATTTATTTATAACAACAAGGACTCAATTGCATAAATTGTAAGGTGAAGTCGCTGATTTCATTTTCACTACAATTTGTAGGACGCATTTAACCGCCGATATGAAAGTTGAGTTATGAACCACATGAACAGGAAGCTCTGCAAAATCTCATTTAACCATGGAAGCTCTGCACTCCTCCTTTCTGTGCTCCATTCCCTTGAAAACCCCATCTTCTAACTCCTCCAAGAAACCCAATTTCAAACGCACCAAATTCTCATGTTCCCTCAGGCCAGACCCATGGACCCTGAGCGACGGCAACGACAAGAACCTCAACAAGCCGAAACCCAGGTCCAAGAATCCCAAAAACCCACTCTCGGACGACAACGCGCGTCGCATAATCAAAGCCAAGGCCCGTTATTTAAGCGTGTTGAGGCGCAACCAGGGCTCACAAGCTCAGACCCCCAAGTGGATCAAGAGGACTCCGGAGCAGATGGTGCAGTACTTGGAGGACGATAGGAATGGTCACTTGTACGGGAAACATGTAGTCGCCGCCATTCGGATAGTTCGGAGCCTTTCTTCTAAGCCTGATGGGTCGTATGATTTGAGGAAAGTATTGGGTTCTTTTGTTGCCAAGCTTACTTTCAGAGAGATGTGTGTTGTGCTGAAAGAGCAAAGGGGTTGGAGACAAGTCAGAGACTTTTTTGCTTGGATGAAATTGCAGGTTAGAACATAGAATCCCCTCTGATTTTTAAGACTTCTTGTATTTCGTTGGGGATTATGCATTTTAAGTTTTAGGTTGAAGAATAACACAAAAATTGAAGTTTTATTTTGGAACCATACATTACCACAATGTATTTCAGTTTTCATTTTAGTGCTTTTATGCCAAATGGTAAAGATTCCTCTATATTTCTATACTCACCCTCATTTTGCTATAGGTTTTCTGTTCTTGTTAGTTTCTTCCTCTAATTTATCATAGAAAGTGGAAATGATGGTAATTTCAATTTGTGTTTGAGTTTAATAAGAAGTTAGTGGTTAACCAGCTAGGTTGGCCTGAATGGCCGTGCACTCTCATCCCTTCGTCCCTTAAGATGGACAGGCCGGGAGTTCAAACCCTTCTTATATAAAAAACCAATCTGGCCAGCACACCCTTTAATTGGGCTTGGCCTGGTGTATGGTGCGAGCTTAAAGGTGTCTCTTACAGTTAGGAACATACTCAGGACACCTCGTGGTCTAACTCAAAAAAAAAAAAGAAGTTAGTGGTTTTACTTCATTTTCTTTGTTAGTGCTAGCTCTTGTGAAGGCCACAAACATTCATTTTTATGTAATGTTAAATTTATTCTTCAACAGTTAAGCTATCGGCCTAGTGTGATTGCATATACAATTGTTCTCCGGGCGTACAGCCAAGCAGGGAAAATTGGACTTGCTGAACAGACCTTTTTGGAAATGGTTGAAGCAGGATGTGAACCAGATGAGGTTGCTTGTGGCACGATGTTATGTGCCTATGCTAAATTCGGGCATCACAAAGCTATGATGTCGTTCTTTTCTGCTGTACAACAAAGGGGGATAACTCCTCCTACTGCAGTCTTCAACTTTATGCTTTCTTCTTTGCAGAAAAAGGGACTCCATGAGAATGTTATCTGTATATGGAAGCATATGGTCGATAAAGCAGTTGTTCCCAGTCGTTTTACGTATTCAATTGTTATTGCCTCACTTGTGAAAGGTGGGCTTTTCGAGGAAGCATTTAAAACTTTTAAAGAGATGAAGTCTTTGGGATTTGTTCCTGAAGAGGCAACGTATAGCCTTCTTATCAGTGTAAGTTCCAAGCGTGGCAACTATGATGAATCTTGTGGTCTTTATGATGAAATGTGCTCACAAGGAATTGTTCCAAGTAATTTCACATGTGCTTCACTTCTGACAGTGTATTACAAAAACGGGGATTATTCTAAAGCCCTTGCCCTCTTTGTGGAAATGAAAAAGTATGGAGTCACTGTAGATGAGGTCATATATGGTCTACTTATCAGAATATATGGCAAGCTGGGTCTCTATCAAGACGCACAAGATACTTTCGATGAGATTGAGAAACTGGGCATGCTTAGTGATGAAAAAACATATACAACTATGGCGCAAGTTCATCTGAATGCTGGTAATATTGAGAAAGCCTTGCAAATAATGGAAGTGATGAAGTCAAAAAACATCTTACGTTCAAGATTTGCATATAGTGTCTTGTTACAGTGCTATATCATGAAGGGAGACTTGTCCTCTGCTGAAGTTGCATTTCAGACTCTATCGAAGTTTGAACTTCCTGATTGTATTTCTTGCAATAATATGCTCAATTTGTATCTGAGACTGGGATTAACTGAAAAAGCGAAGGATTTTATCCTCCGTATAAGAAAAGATCGGGTAGAATTTGATGAGGAGCTCCTCAGGAGTGTTATGAAGGTTTATTGCAAGGACGGAATGGTAAGAGATACAGAGAAATTGTTAGAAGAGCTAAGTACAAGCAAGATATTTGGTTGTGCAATTGTGCAAACACTCCTGATGGTCATACAGGGAAAGGACAGATTGTCTGAAGCCAAAATTACTTCTAAGCCCTTAGATCAGCCTAGTTATATGGCATTTGAGCTGAGCCTAACCCTGACACTAGCAGATGGGAATAATGCAATGGTGCAAGAGATATTGGAAATATTGCTCAAGGCTGCAAATGGCTTGTCAATAGTCAGTAAAGTTGTGAAGATTTTTGCCAAAGAAGGTAAAATAACATGCAATTTTCTTTGTAGCTCACTAGACAATGAAAAAGTGAAAACTTTTCATCTGAACATTCTTGACAAGTAACTGTGTTTGTAAAAATGAAACAAATCTTTCCTGCTTGGGCTCTGGGTTTTGATTGCCAAAATTTCTTCTAGTATTTTCCGTTTGAAATTTACCGCTTCAAATATATGTTCCTTTGAAAAGTAGTTTCACTAGTTTGAATTGGCTTTACATCTCCCATCTACCTAGTACCTTACAAATGGAAAGGTACAATCTTGTAATTAAGAACTGACGCTGATTGCTTCATGTAGAAACAGCAAATTTATGAGCGCATTTTTGTCTTGCATTTCTTATCACCTCTAAAGCGTTACACTATAGACAAAATAACATAAAACTTGTGTCTAATTTGTTGCATATATTAGCATCACGATGAATGCTTTAGGCTCCATCATTCTTTCAAATCATGTTCCTTGTATAGGCTATTTGGTTTTATATCATTGGGATAAAAATGTTCTAGGTATATCAATCAATTCACCTTTCCATTACCTTACATTTGTGAAAGAAATACTGTGATACATGCTTGCTTGATCTTTGCTGACATAGTTTTTTCCCATGTAGGTGACATATCAAAAGCAGAGAATCTTCTTGAGCTGTTAATGAAGCTAGGCTACAAACCCGAGGATTCCGCTAGTGCATCTATGATCAGTTTGTATGGAAAGCAACAGAAGTTGCGACAAGCTGAACAAATCTTTGCAACAGTAGCAGACTCTGCAAGAAATAAAACGCTTCTATATGATTCCATGATTGATGTGTATAATAGATGCAATAAACACGAGGAAGCATATTTTTTTTACAAGGAAGAAATTAAGAAAGGGCATGTTATGGGTCCAGTCGCTCTTAGCATGCTTGTGAACGCATTGACTAATTGTGGTAAGAATAAAAATCTTTTTCCTTGGATGATTTTCTGCAAATTTACAAACCAGGGCAAATAGACAATAGTTCAATTTCCTTAATGTGTTAAGTATTCATCTTTAACACATTGTTTACCATAAAATCTACAATATAGCGTGGTACGGAGTATTATTTTTCATATTATCTGCAGGAAAATATCAGGAAGCGGAGGATGTCATCCATAGCACTTTTTGTGCCAATTTTGAGCTTGATACCGTGGCATATAATACATTTATCAAGGCAATGCTGTCAGCAGGTTGACTTTCCTTTCTCTCGTGTACACCTTATTCCACGAGAAATGTTGATCTTGTAGATGCATTTGAACGAGACCCTAAGGATATTCAAATTGGTATGCAGGCAAGTTAGAGGACGCAACCAGCATTTATGAACGCATGGTTTCATTGAAGATCGATCCATCAATTCAGACATATAGCACTATGATCAGGTTAGGGCATGGATAAAACATAGATCTACCAGAAAAAAAAAGGTCGATTTCATCTGTGACTGAGGAAATTGATTATGTATGCAGTGTGTATGGACGGGGTAGAAACTTGGATAAAGCTATGGAGATGTTTAACATGGCTCGAAGCAGGGGGATAGCTTTGGATGAAAAGGCCTATACCAATTTGATAAGCTATTATGGAAAGGCCGGTAAGTTTATGTATTATGTATCCATGTTATCTAATCTAATGTATAAAAATACAGTAAGCAGTAGCATCTGCTGAGTTTCTGGTATCAGTTTGAGTTTTGGTTGTTTTTTATGGCATTGAATCTTTACGGAACAATTTTCAGGAATCTTCCCGAATTGCTTGATTTTAGACAAGTGTTAATTGCTCGTTTTGTATGTAGGGAAAATTGATGAAGCATCAAGTCTATTTAGCAAAATGCAGGAAGAAGGGATTAAACCTAGTGAAGTAAGTATATACTTTTTTTTTTTTTTTTTTTTTTTTTTTTTTTTTTTTTTTTTTT
>NC_044922.1:23790717-23900804 GCF_003576645.1 Ipomoea triloba
TTAAATTTTTTTTTTTTTTTTTTTTTTTTTTTTTTTTTTTTTTTTTTTTTTTTTTTTTTTTTTGTTTTGGTGACGAGAGAAACCCACAGTCACTACCCGAGGGTGTGCGTTGGGTAAACCCCACCTTAGGTTACCCATAGCTGACTGAGTCAAACCAAGAGGCCTGAGATTCGAACTCGTGACCTTGTGATTACAAGTTTATATCCTTAGTCATCTTGGCTGGACTTACCCCTTTATGGATAAGTGTGTGAATAGTATGGTATAGTATAGTTCCCTCTAATGTGTTTTTGGGGGACATGCAGTTGTGCTACAGCATTATGATCAAGGCATATACTTGTGCTGGAGCTTATGATGAAGCCGAGGAAGTTTACTATAGCATGCAGAGAAATGGTGCTCAACCTTGCTCGTATCCGAGCATATACAATGGGGATGGGGTCAAAGTACGACGGCAAGGCGGAAAAGGCTAATGCTTCAATGCAAAATGAAGGAAGGTGTGCCCCCCACATTATGTGTGCTCATTTTAATGCCTTTTTATTTGCTTTTGCCAAAAAGGGAGGGGCATTGGCATGGAGGAAGGCCAGAGAGAATTAGTGGGTGTGATAGGTTGATTATGCATTTGTACAAGGCAGCAGAACAGAGCAGAGCAGGCATGGAGATGGAACTCAAAGCTGAACCGGTTTTGGGGTGTATCGAACACAGTGATTAATCTCATCGCTGAATTGTGGCTGTTTCATACCCAAGGATCGATCCCTCAACGTTTGGTTAAGGATGAATGAACGAGTCTATTTCACTCAACGACACCCCAGGTTACTCATATCCATGTATATAAATACAATACAAACATTTCAAAACTACCCAATTTGGGTTTGGTTGTTCCTTGTACATTCTTTTGGACCAACTGGATTACCATTCCAATCACACACTCTCACCCTCTCTTTTGTTTCTAAATTTTTGTTTATCAATGTACGTAAATACTAAACTGTATATACATTATATGTACTTCCATTAACACTTTTCAAATTGAAGTTCACGATAATTACAAAAATGTCACTGTATTTTTTTTTATTTTATAAATTTAATTTGATCCGCCCAATTTTTATAGATGTAAAATTAATATTGATTTTTAGTTTTCTCTAAGCATGTACTTCTTTAATACTCCTAACATACCAACACTTCCCGATTTACCTGTTCAGATCCATTCATTAAACCATAGCAAGTCTCTAGACCATAGTCTTATTTACGCTATTAGGGTCCATCTAAAATGGATGCTCATCCAAAATATAAAATTGCAATATACTAAAATGAGCATGTATTAAATATAATGAACCTGTATACTTGTTTATGAACCTATACAAATAATTAAATAAACATGTGGCCGGTATACTAAAATGAAATCTCTAACACTAAAATTGAATCAATTTAAAATTTATCTGACAAGATGTACTCTGGTTAATCATATAAGACTTTTACTACATCCACTCTCTATTTATACTCCTTCACTTTTACTCCATGATGTGGCATGCAATTGATGATTAGTTATCTTCGGTCTCAATAAAAATGTATAGATCAAAATTTTGTGAGATGTAGTAAAAAATGAGAGTAAAATTTGACAGTTGGATTGGAGTAGTATTTTCAGGAGTTAATATCCAATTTGTTCTCTCGACTATTAGGATTTCATCACTTTGGTCATCAACTTCCAAACTTGCTTAATTTCATCATCAACTATGCAATTTTTACCTAAATTAGTCATTTGTCCAAACCAAAATAGTCCTGATTAGGACCGTTTTGGTTAACAATTACATAGTTGGAGATGAAATTAAACAAGTTTAGAAGTCAAAGACCACAACGATAAAATCATAATAGTCGATGGACCAAATCGAGTATTAACTCCATTTTCCAGCATATAAATAACAATTGTCTCGAACATAACAATAATTGAGATGAGTAGAAGGTGCACTTTGGCTTTTAGTATAAGGATTAGACAATACAATACAATACAATAGAATTTTGTGGTATATGTATATCCGAGGAACAGTGATCTGAGATTTCTTCATTAGATAAACAATAATGATGATGTAAGATGTGTCAATATAGTACATACACATATGCATTCTTCCCCACTGCTTGCTTCTGGCTTTGCTCACGTGTATATATGCCAATGCAGCATTATCAAAAATATTTTAAATAATTGCAAATTAAAGATTGTGTTACAAGGAATTGAAGTTGATTATATTATTTTATGATGAAGCTTTCATACTTTAATCGCTAATGAGATTTCACGGATCTGTTATGTTGCGCGCGGATACTTTTTTAAATATTTTCTGAAATTCCATTAGTTTTCGAGTTGACAACGATGGTACTGGACTACCGGACATGATTATCTTTCCAATTTTTCCAACATTGCACCACTAGACTGTTGCTTATTAGTTTCTATGTCAAGATTCATCCAAAAAATATGGAGTGACTTTTTTATGAGACTGTCGGGTTAAGATGAAAATGTAATACCTGAAAATTGTAATACTGGAATAAAGTGTTTGTTACTTATAAGATAAATTGTAATATTTTTTTAAAAAATATAATACTTTAAATCAAAATGTAAAAGTATTATATTTGTCTTCAAGTATTACACTTTCCCTAATAAGTAACAAAAATTTTATTCTTGATTAGTATTATGTCTTCCCGTATAAGTATTATATTTTTCATATTGACCTGACCCTTCTCACGGATAAGGATTCGTGAGACGGTATCACACAAGTTTTTTCCAAAAATATATATGGAGTAATTTATTTAAAAATTCTTTATAACTAGCAAATTAAAGTAAGAAATTACAATTAATTAGATTCAACTATATATTTACTTCAATTAGGGACTTTCTTGATACTTTTTAGATTAATGTTCCGTTTGGAAACTCGAAAATGACTTTCAGAAGTTATTTTTTTGGATTTCCAAGTGTTTGGGTATCCAAGAAAAATGAAGTCAAAAGGAAAATATCCATTCTGATAAACGGAAAAAAATCTAATTTGACGGAAAATGTCGTCTTTTTATTTTATTTTATTAAGTTGGGAGACATTTTTCAGATTCTTTACTTTCAATTCTCATCTCTCTCTTCACTCTCTTCTGGTTTAAAGTTAATTTCTGGATTATTATTATTACCACCACCACAATCACCACCAACACCTACACCACCACACCACAACACAACTACACCATGTTGGAAAAATAGTATAAAATGACATTTTAAGGCGCTATTTTGTGGTATAAATATATGAGGGGTCCACTTCCGATTTGGGTTGGGTTAAAGTGGATTCGAGTTTTTCGTAATTAGACGAAGAGATTGATATATTGTACGCTCAAAATGGATAATGGGTGAATGGAAAATTGATTCTTAAAATTGACCCATTTGAGTTGAAAAAATGAAGAGAAAAAGTAACTTTTGTCCCGCATTGGTTTGGGAAATGGGTTTGCACTATTATTTATACAAGAGTCTTTTAAGGGTTATTGAAATGTATAACATAGATGCTCTCTTTTACGGGCATAAGTTATGTTCCCTACCACAAAAACCCTTTCGTTCTTGTGTTTGTTATTCTCCAGAAACACTATCACCATATTATTGTTGTTATTAACTTTCACTCAAATAGAAAAATATAATTTTCATACATTTAACCAAATAACAGAAAATTAAAATATTTTTTGAAAAAAGAGTAATTTTTTAAAAATTATTTTTCAAAAAAACATTATTTTACAAATTTTCAAACGGATCATCAGTAACGACAGTTTTTACTACGAAATCATTCGCGTTGAATTTGCACTGGTTGATAATGCTACATTTTTTTTTATAATTAATAAATATAATCCATATGATAAAAAAAAAGGAATGCGTTTATTTCTGAGAGAGATGCTTCCCAATAAAACTCAACTAAATTTTGACTAAATTAGTCCAAAGGAAAAAACAGGAGAAGAAGAAGCAAAACGCATGCATCCCTGCAGTACTGTGAAATCATAGTTTATTTCCCCTTGGGATTTATTTATTTATTTTAGTTCCCATCAATTTTCCACAATATCCATTGCAATCATTAGGCTTATTAATTAAATTAATGACCCGGGACTTTTTTTTTTTTTTTTTTTTTTTTTTTNTTTTTTTTTTTTTTTTTTTTTTTTTTTGCAATCATTAGGCTTATTAATTAAATTAATGACCCGGGATTTTTTTTTTAATTTAAATTTTTTTGAATACTACTAACTCTATTAGAATGCAGTATCTGTTATGTTCATAACTACTTTCTCAACCTATTGAAAAGGCTCGAACCCACCACCTTCTATATAAAGGGAAGGGTTTGATGCCATTAGACTACAAGGTAAATTATAGTATCTGTTCATACATACTTTCTCAACCATTGTAGCACAAAGAGTCACCCGCGCCTCCACTGAGACTCGACCTCATGACCTCCCATATGGGAGACAGGGAGAGTCACTACATGCCATCTGAGCACAAGATACTTGACAATGACCCCGGACTTAATGTAGTGTTTCATCGCCTGACTTGATGTCACGACGGAAGATGGCATCGTGGGGATTCGAATCCCATTGAAAATATGAATAGAAAAAAAAAACAACTCAAGATGATGAAAAGTATGAATTAGATCCCTTGTACGCCTATGAAAACTAGGGTTTAATTAGTGGACTGATTGCTTAATTCACCATTTTACTTTTGCAGTGCTTCTTTGAATAGGTCAGGTGAACTCAGATTAGTCCGGTGAAATTGAGATAGTATTTAAAAAATAAATAAATTAATGGAATTATTGTGAATGTAATCATGAAGTGCTGATAATTAATTATTTAATAATTAAAATGAGTAGATGCATGCGTGGCAGGTGGAGCTAGCTAGCTGGCTTGGAGAAACTGACAAAATCTTGACATCGATGACTTGCAGTAATGGCTATCGTTTGGAAGGAATTTCATGCATGTAATGCCATGAAAACGATCCGAGTCTTTTAATAGAATTAATTAACAACTAGACAATTTAAAAACTGAAATATATAAAACCCTATCTTTAAAAAATTCACTAAAATAACAAATAAGTTAATTCTATATATTTTGGTCCTAAATTTATAGTTCACAATCCACTTTTAATCATTTTTTATTAGAACATCTTCATTTGGTCATAATTTTATCGTGGCATGACCAATTTTAGTCATCCAGAAACAAAATCATTGAAATATCATTACATACAAAGATATTTTAATATTTTTTTATACAAAATATGTTGAACCGCTATATTTTTTATGTTTATTTTTTTGAAAACATTCATAATTGAAGACCGGAATATCTTTGTATTTAATGATATTTAAACTGATTTGTTGATAAAGGACAAAAATGGTTTTGCCACAATAATACTAGGACCAAAAGTGAATGTTTTAATAAAAAAGGACTAAAAGTGGATTGTCACCTATAAATCTAGAATAAAAAATGGAATTAACCCTAACAAATAATATAAGCCAACTACTATGTAGTGTGATTATATCTTTGTTATCTTTTTAAATGGTGGTCACAGGATCGAATCCTGGGTGGTGCTGTTAATATAATATTAATAATGATGCATTTAATTTATTTATTGGTTAGGAATCTAGTTGCGATTCACGGATCGGAGTTGAAACGTGGTGTACGCATGGGTGTATCTATCTAGCTAGCTAGCTTTCTTGTTTTTATATGAATATCATAGTGATTTTAGAAAAAAGAGTTAATTCTATTTTTAGTCCTAGATTTATAGGTGACATTTCACTTTTAGTCCTTTTTTTTTTTCAGAACATCCACTTTTGATCCTAGTATTATTGTGGCATGACCATTTTTGATCCTCCATCAACAAAACAGTTTAAATTTCGTCAAATACAAGAGCATTTCAGTCTTCAATTTTGATTTTTTTTTTCAAAAAATAAACATAAAAAATAGCGGGTCAACCTACTTTGTATAAAAAAGATCAAAATGTCATTGTATTTAACGACATTTCAATGGTTTTCTTGACGGAGGACCAAAAATGGTCATACCACAATAATACTAGGACCAAAAGTGGATATTTTGAAAAAAAAGGACTAAAAGTGAAATGCCACATATAAATCTAGGACAAAAAATGGAATTAACTCTAGAAAAAAACATAGAGAATGATAGAATTATCGAAGTTTGGCCATGTTGCTTTTCTCTGTCCACCAGTAAAAATTGATTGCTTCATAAAATAACTGCACTAGAATTTATTTTCCCTCTTCCAGTCAATAATGATTATAGTAAAATTATCAATTTGATCTTGAACAACACAGGAGGCAATGTGAAATTTCAGTAATACCCTCGAATTAAACAAACATCTGACATCTAAACAAATGGAAGACCAAATTGATTAAAATGTTTAAAGTTGAGAACTTAATTAGGCCAAAAAAAAAAAAAAACTAGTTAATAACCAAATTGGTAATTTCGTTGTGGTCAAAGGATCATTTTGGTAATTAACTCTTGCAATAATAATCATACATGCATCATCACAAGTGCTAATCCAATTCCTTAAGAAAGTTTAGCCACTCATGATCGGTCTAGGTTGATCAACAATCACAATTGAACAAGAAGATATGGAACAATGAAGTAGATCAGAGAAAAATGAAATTCTAGGAAATTACGTAGCTCAATTACAATTGTGATTCACAATCAAAGATCCATTCAAGCAAGAAAAAATCTCCAAGAATCAAAGGCAATGTATCAATTTGATCTTGAACCCTAGAGAGCTTTCTGTCTCTACAATTGGAGTACAATAAAGTGGATTTATGCAATTATAGCCAATTACCACAATATATAAGCACAAAAGACATCAAGAAGGCACAAATCGACCCCAACATGACCCCAAAGAATAATGTATCTTTGACACTTATCAGTTTTCAGTTCATGAAGATTGAATAGTCGTTATCAACATGAATAGAATATTGTGTCTTTGGAATTTTTCCTCACTTCCACTCAATTCTCTAGATGCCGTATGAGCAATTAAATTGAGCATTGAGAGGACTGTAGGGCGTTAAATAACCTCATCCCATCAATACGGTATCTGTATCCGCCCTTAGTCTTTCTACACGTAACCAAACTCATTATAATTGAAGTCTAGTCGAAAGTGTTGCACTATAATAATAGAATATTATTATAATATATAGTAATCCTAATGTTATAATAATTTAGGGATAATGTTACATAAAGACATAATGTTAACGTGAAAACTAAAAGTATTTTTTTTCTTAAATCATGCTAAGGATTTTACTATGGGGGTGATGTGATAGTATATATACATACTTTGAACTTGATTGGAATTTGGAATTCATTAAATGATTTCCATTGCTAGGTATGGAGATGGATTAGAGCATAAGAAAATATAGGATACGGGTTGTTATCTTCTTGGAGTGAGAGGGGATTTGAGTGGCAAGTGGTTAAAGAGCCCCCATTTTCTTTTGCTTTATGTTCCTTATTCATGTGAATACTGGATGGTAGAATAGCAAAATTGATCCATAAACTTCAACTTAAATTTATTAATTAAATTTAAGTCTTTATGTGGAATTATATTATCTTAGATCATTTTTCTTGGTCTGATAAAATACTTAAGCATCAACGATATCTACTATCTATTATATATATATATATATATATATATATATATATATATATATATATATATATATATATATATATATATATATATACTAATGAGAGCCAAAGAAAGTGAGGCCTATAATGGATAGAAAAAATTACGGTCAAATTATTAAATCAAATGGATGGTTCAGATTGTTTAGATTTATATTAATTTTCTTTGAGATTTTCTAATTTATCCTTATGATTATCCATTAAATTTTCCGTTAAATATCCTATTCTCCGTTAATATTCCGTTAACTTTTAACTTACCCATTAATTTCTATAAGAGAGGTCTTAGGTTCGAACCTCATCCCAATCAAAGTTGGCATATTGTTGAACATATACTACGAATATGTTAGAGTATATTATTTAAAACTCAAAAGTAAGTACCTAACTTTATTACTCTTATTAAATTAAATAAATTAGTAATTACAAAAAAATACATATGCATTTCTTTAATTTATAATTCGATGTCTACAATGCCTTTATTAAGAAAAAAATTCATTATCAAAAAATTTAAAAAGAGATATAATTTCATTAGTTATATTGTCTGTATTTTCTACCATGCGAAGATTCATTACCTTCAAATTTATTAATTAATTATATTCACTACATTGTTCAATGTTTTCTTTTTACACTATCTTGTAATTAAATATCAAAATTATACTACAAAATAATGTTATATATTTATTTACCAAGTATTATGTTAATAACATGGAATTTTTTTTTAAAAAAAGCAGTTTAAAGCCAATAATATTAACTACTTGGGGAGGATTTGTTGACAACGAAGACATTCAAATAACATTCAAATAGTATTCGGACTGGCTGCAAAGTTATTGTTCTTACTATCAAGTAAACAAGTTATGAAACTAGAACAAAATGTACTACTCATTAACCTCCTACAAATATAATAAATATTAATATTTTGTTTAATACTTTCACATGAGAATGTACGACACACATCTCACATCACATGAAACATATATGAAAAAAACTATCACTGCCAAATATCAATAGGTGCTTGCAAGATCAATAGTTCATATCACAACTAAGATCTCAGTCATATATACAAACACAACGAGACAAATTTACAACTTTCTACATCATAATCTCATTGCATGACGCTGCCCTCTATACTACTACAATAATTCAATTGCACATGACACATTATCAAATACCAATAAATAAATTTAAAAAACAAATACTGAAGATAAAGACAAAGACAATGCTACCCGAAAGTGAATTAAAAAGACTTAGAGAAATTCAAACGAAAAAGTAGTATTTATTTACTATCATTTTTAGACTAAGTATTTTGATTAGTGTTTTTACAAAATTGCAAACATTTATTTTAGTGACAATTATAATCAATCTCTCATATATTATATTGCATTCATAAACTTTGAATTACCAATTTAAATAAAGAATTCAACATTCAATTACATATGCATAGATATCTCCTATATAATCTTGCATTGATATAGTTTAAAATACTAATTTAAAAATAAACATTGGGCATTATCTCATTCGCGTAATGCGCATGAAAAACTAGTATTAATATTAATATAAGAGTTAATTTCAACAAACATCTCTTGTTTCTAGTGATAAATTCAAATTTAGTTTTCGATTATTGTTTTTGCTATTTAACACTCCAGACTATCATAGACGGATCTAGAATTTTTTTTCCAGTGGGGGCGAATATTAAAATAAAAGAGATAGTTTTTAAAAATAAACAAAAAAAAAAGGAAGCATAGCCATAAATATTGTTGGATACGAACAAAATAAAATAAAATGCATCAAAACTTTATAAAAATAATCATAACAAAATATGAAACATAATTATTTTGATAAAATGATTCGAATATAAAACACATTATAAATCACACATCTCATTATTAATATAAATATTAAAACAAAAGAGATAGTTTAAAAGAAAAAATAAAACACTTAGGAAGCATATATAGCCGTAAATATTGTTGAATATGGACAACTGACTGAGCGATTGACGTCTTTACCTACTCGACAAGTCTCCTACCGACACCCTTCATGTTCATGTCCTCATCCACGTTGACCCTGCTAACCCTGCGAATGTCGAGTGCATGTTAGACCATGAAATTCAAAAACTCTCCAAAGGGAAAACAATCCACTTAGCTTCCATTATAGGTGGTGATCTGTTGGGGCAAGCCTCAGCCTCATTGGCAATCGGAGACAACACGAGCACGAGAAGATACAGTGGTCAGAACAAAGAAGAAGTTTTTTTTTTTTGCTCTACAGGTACAATTTTTTATTCACAAAAGACTATAACAATGGCGGTTAGATTAAAGTTGATTGGGTGGTGACATCCTGAGCTTTCCAATTGCGTTGCAAAATGATTCTCCCGCACCAGGAGTCCTCATGTACCTAGTATCTCCATTGACAAAGGACGATATAGGACCGGGTTGAAGGATCGGAGATGAAGACAAGCTAAGAGCTTGGTGAAGGAGATTGTGCAATCCACGGGTTAAGAGATGAAAACTGAAAAAAGTGCAAAAATTGGGAAAATAAAAAAATTAATAAGACAAAAATGCTTTTGTCTAAATGACAAATGATGGATATATTGAAGATGGACCCGACCTGGGAAGAAGCGGAGGGCGACCCGGGCTAGGGCGGCCTCGGCCTCGAGGTGGCCTTGACAGGAAGTGGCCTCGGGGTGGCCTTCGTGAAAGGTGGCCTTGGGGTGGCCTTGGCATGAGGTGGCTTCGAGGGGACCTCGGCAAGAGAGATGGCCTCAGGGTAGCCTTGGTGAGATGTGGTCTCAGGGTGGCCTTGGTGAGAGGTGGCCTCGGGGTGGCTTTGGTGAGAGGTAGCAAGGGTAGCCCTGGTCGGTGTGCAATCCACCTTGCGCGCTACACATGTGGACTCGGTTAACAAGATCCAACCGCCCACCCGCCCACCCTATTCTCGTGGAGGCGGTTAGGAGGAAGCTTTAGTATAAAAGGACTCATTATTATCTTGATTAGGACATCATCTTCTATTATCATCTCTATTATATTGCCTAAAAAACAAAATACTATCGTTGAAATTAACTCTTATATAATATCAAAAGTAAAGTAATAGATGCCCGTAAGGGCAACCCAAATGGTAAGAGAGTTACACCTGCAGCCGAGAGCTAGGTCATGGGTTCAAACCTCAAGCTCTTGGGTTTGAGCCGATCAGCTATGGGTAACCTAAGCTGGTTTACCTTTCTGTGGTCCTTTGCCGGCTAGGTTCATAGGGTGAGAGTTTAATCCAAAAAGCAGTTGCTAGTGCAACGTAGCGTAGGAATTGCCAAAGAAAACGTAGGAGGACGTCATATCTGTTGTCTAGACTCGAAGGAACAACCATCCGATCCGACATACATGCAGGGAAAAACACAAAATGGCAGAGATTCAATATACATTACTTATTAAATGCGTGACAACAAGTGAAGCTAGCTAAGCACGATGTCGCGTATTGCATTATTATTAAACTTGTAGTTATTTGTGTGATGGAGTTATCTCTCAGACAACACCACGTCACTTCAATTAGGTTTCATTTTCAATGGAATATTAATGATAATAATGGTGGACCAAAGCTTAGCTAGCAAGCTCCAATAAATGAAGCTATGATTCTAGTATACGAATTCTCGATCGATCTCTACTCTCACATTTTTATTTTTTTTAATGTAATTAATAATGATAAATTATCGTAAATAACGTTGTGATCTAGTGACACGAAATGATTTTTTCAAATAAGAATAAAATTTTTCAGTAGGGTCATTTTCACTAATTAGGAATAAAATTTTTGTTACTGAAAATATAATACTTTTGAGGAAAATTTAATAATTTAAAATCAAAATGTAAATTTAATAATTTGAAATCAAAATGTAAAGAGATAATACAAGATGAGGTCCTTCGAGTATAATGACACTATCACGTTTAATCCTAAACTTTCAATTTAACTATCGATCGTCTTTCAACTATCAAATTTAACCAGTCATGGCTCTTATTTTAGTTTAAGTAAAGGCAAAGTTAGGACCCTAATTAAAAAATTGAAAGTTGAAATATCTTGGGTGGTTAACTTGAAAGTTAAAGAATCATGAGTGGTGTAACTTGAAAGTTGAAGAATTACGCGAGGTTAAATTGAAAGTTTAGGACTAAACGTGGCAATGCTACTATACTCGGAGGACTCTAAACCTCCCAACTGGTATAATTCAAATTTAAAAAGTATTATATTTTCTCTTCAAAATATTACACTTTTTAGCAACAAGCACATTATTATATTCCTGATTAATATTACATTTTTCAATATAAGTATTACATTTACATATTGACCCGATCCGTCTCACAGACAAAGATTCGTGAAACGGTTTCACACAAATTTTTGTCCTTTAAATAAAGTGCATAGGTAGCAAAGCTAGATAAACGACATAGAGCTAGGTTTACACTGCGAATGTGAATTGCGGCTGGTGGGATAATAGCTTGCGTATCAAGGTTTTTATTCGATGACCTGGCCAGACCTTTAATTTGATTGTTTCGTGTGTGTTTCCTGTTCGATTTAAAGTTGAGGATATCAACCCCATCCAACTGCATCCATATTTAACTTTGGTGTGAATTGGCCTCTGCTTATGAAGCAATAATATATTGTGTATGCAATCCACCTGCTATGTATGGACTTGCATGTGTTAATTAATTAAGAAACAAATTCATTATTTTGGTCTTATTTTGGACTTGAGTTTGTGAGTATTTCTTTCACTTTTTATTTTTATTTTTATTTTTTATAGTTTGTGAGTTTTTTTTTTCACTTTTTGTTTTAATTAATAATTTATTATATTTAGAATAAACCATCGCTAGTCTTGTGCCTACACTCATGAGCAAAACGAATGTGTAGATAGACATCACAGATACATTGTTGAAATTGGTCTAACCTTACTTGAGCAAGCCTTTGTTCCTATAAGATTTTGGTCCTAAGCTTACGAAACAACAATTTTTCTCCCTCTGCAACCTTAAACAATTTAAGTCCATATGAAATCATCAATAAAAAGCTTCCAGACTACTCATTCCTTCGTGTCTTTGGTTGAATTGTCTATGTTTTCCATATCTCCATCTCTACAATCAACACAAAATAGAGTATCGTTTTACTCCGTCTGTCTTCCTTGGTTACCTAGAGTCTTTTAGAGGATATCGTTGCTTGAATCTAAATACAGAAAAAATTCTTACCATTTGTCATGTTCAATTTGATGAGTACGTGTGTTTTCCACTACATGGGATATTGTCAATGTACCAGGCGAAACAGAGTGCTAGAATTTCGACACACCCGTGTTGCCGGCGTAGAGTTGCAACTGTATCGGCATTCCAATGAGTAACATGACCTTGATATAGGGGTGTCATGGTGAATCCAAGCGTTGTGACTTTTAACACGGGCGTGTCACAGCTGTGTCAAGACAATATCCCACTTCCAATAAGGGACACGGACCCGACATGCCTGCGACACACTAGTACAGTGTCGCCAGAACCTCCACACCCATTGCTGATTCTACTCTTGATCCTTCTCCAATTGACCCTTCTAGACCTAAGTGTCCTTAACGCACACATCCTATGATCCTAAGGCACATGACTCGTGATTCCACATGTAACAAAACTCTAATTGTATGTATTGATGACTCAGAACACACATATTGTCACTCCCAAGTTGTGAAAAACCCTAAATGGACGATCGCAATGGATGAAAAATTTAAACCACTGCTGCACAACAACACTTCGAGGTTGGTTTCACATAGAAAAAGATATGAATGTCATTGGATGCAAATAGGTTTACCGAATCAAAAGGAAAGTTGATGGTACAATTGATTGATGCAAAGTCAGACTTGCTTGTTGCAAAAGGCCACGTTCAATCAGGTTGAAAGAAAAGATTAGTTTAGACACGTTTAGTCCTATCGTTAAACCAACTACAATAAGACTCCAACTACAATAAGACTGCTCTTATCTCTTAGCTTGCTATGACAATTGATATGATTGGTCTATCAGACAACTTGATGTTCACAATGCTTTTCTAAATGGCAGTTTGAGTGAAAATGTCTACATGAAGCAACCACTAGAATATATTGATAACAACTTTCCCATTCATGTCTGTAAGCTCCAAAAGTCTCTTTATGGTTTAAAACAAGTACCACGTGCATTGTTTAAGCATTTTCAAGATTGCATACTCTCAATTGGTTTCAAGGCATAAAAAACTGATGGGCCACTATTTATGTATTCCACTGATAACATACTCTATGTTGATGACATACTAATTGATGTCTGGTCTATATTGATGACATACTAATCATGAGCAGCAACATCAGTCTCTTGGCTTCAGTAACAAGCAAACTAGCTTACACTTTCAAAATATGAGATATGGGACCTCCAAGCTCTTTCTTAGGGATTGAGACAGTCACAGCAAGGGGGCATTTCTTCTATCACAACGGCGGTACATGCTAGAGATACTCAAAAGATCTGGAATGGAACACTACAAGCCAATTTTCACACCAATTCTAGTCAACAACAAGCTAAGTGCATTAGACTCATATCAACTGTATGACAATCGAACACAGTACCACAATATAGTTGGAGCACTCCAATATCTCACCGTCACTTGTCCAAATTTCTCCTTTGTTGTCAACAAACTTTGTCAATTTATGTAGTCTCCAACCAATAATTACTAGATTGCCCTAAAACGTGTTCTAAGGTATGTTAAACCTACTCTAGACTATGAACTTCGCCTTATGAAATCAAAATGTCTAATTAAATGATGTATTCGGTCTCAATTAAAAGTCAATTATTTTCTACGAGCTCCACTCTACACATATATCGAGATAGGTCTTGCTCTAACTAAATTGACATTTAATTTTATACAAAGATAACTTTAATACCAAATTGAATAATTTTTTCAATCTCAATTATAAAGCAATTGGACTATATGTTTGTTATGTAGAGTTAATGCTATATGGGGTCCTCCGAGTATAGTGGTTTAGCCACGTTTAGTCATAAACTTTCAAATTAACACATGTGGTCCTTCGACTTTCAAATTGTTACCATCTGTGGTCTAAGTTTACCACCCATGGTCCTTCGATTTTCAAAATATAACCATCCATGGTCCTCTTGTAAGGACCATGGGTGGTTAAAATTTGATTTGATAGTTGAAGGATCATGTATGGTTAAAATTTGATAGATGAAGGACCTTGGATCACTGATGGTAACAATTTGAAAGTGGAAGGATCACTGGTGGTAATTTGAAAGTTTAGGACTAAACGTAGCTAAATTACTATACTTGGAGGACCTTAGAATCTTAGATGGTATTAACTCTCGTTAATAATCACTATACTTGGAGGACCTTAGATGGGGCTGCAATGGTCGACCTAACCACAGCAGGTTAGTCCTGCAATGCATGACTATGTAATTTGTATTATATTTGGTCATTGACTTTCAAATTAACTGCAGGACTATGTAATTTATATCACATTTGGTCTTACTATCCAATTTTTCGGCCAATTATTGTCGAAATTTCAATGAGAAAATATTTTTTCGGCATTAGTTGACCGAAAATACCTTTTTTAATTAAAACATATTATTTTTCTCGTTGAAATTCTGGTAATAGTTAGCTGAAAATTTGACCAAAAAATTGGATAAATTACATAATCATGCACATAATTTAAAAATATTAATAGTCAACAAACAAATATGATACAAATTACATATTTATGTACTTAATTAATTTAAAAATATTAATAGTTAAGGACCAAATTTAGAACATGTATAATTGTTTAAGGACCAAAATTAAAATTTTTTCAATAAAATCTATCTGGAGAATGGAGATTATCGAATCTAAACAGCCCCTTCACATGTGTTCTGTAATTTCTGGGGCCCGTTTGGAAACAATAAGACATGTGGGGCCACTTTAATACTTTTATCGTAAATCTTGCCCACAACTTCATCGTAAATCTGTATATGCTACCCACGCGTCATAGCAACTGTCACATACGCGGTATTAAATTTCATCCTTTCGTACTGTGAGACTTAGCTCAATAACTCTAGGATTATTTTAAAAGTTTTACTCTAATAATAAGGTGGGAGGTTTGATTTCACTGAAGACATGAGAAATCTATCATCAGAAGTGACGAATTAGACAATTTTAATGATTTGACGTGGTCAAAACGTTAAAAATTTCATTTTATTTGATAAACAGTTGATTTGGGTAGTGCTTTAGAAGTAAAGTGCAATAATTTACAAAAAAAAAAAAAAAATATTATTCACATACTCCCATTATTAGAAGTATGCACTGCTTTAGAACTTAGCATGGGGCACTCCTTTTATAGGGGAGCTTCATGCTCTAGTTCTTATAATTTGACGGGCTAATTCAAGAATTTTTTGAGTGAGGGCGAAATTAAAAAATGTCTATGATAAAATATTAAAATTTGATATAAAATTATAAATCACAAATATATTAAAGGTAAAAAAGTTAGAATAAAGCTCTTTAAAAAATGCCTGTGATAAAACATTGATACTAATTACAAATATATTAAGGTTAAAAAAAATTAGAGTAAAATCCCTCCCCAATTGTTAAAAAGTAAAAAGAAAAAAGCTAAAATAAAGAAAAGTGGCACATACTTGTCGGGTTTGAACCCATAACCAATGCTATATCGTAAGGAGTTTGGGAAAATAAGTATACCATCATTTTCTAAATGGAAAATAGAACACACATTAACAAGTTTTAGATTATTTGTTCAAATATTTGTAGTTATGTTATATCGTAATATGAGTTTGATCCGGATATTGAATATTGAAATTCCTCATATATTAGATTTCAAAGTAAAAATTAGTTATATACATTTCATTCAAATGAATATATCTAAAAATATTTTAAAATATAGTTCAAAAAATATTAATATTATTTAAATGAAATTTTAGGTGAACTTAATAGGTTATTGGTTATGATATATTTTTAGTTATATTATATACGGATATAAATTTGGTTTGGATATCAAATGTAAAATTCTTACATATATTATACTTAAATTTTTTTTTATTCATCCCATTTAAACCAAACATATCCAAAAATATTTTCAATATGAGGTTTAAAAATCACTCGATATTAAAGGTATATTAATTTTATAATGTTAGTCTACAAAAATAAGTTTGAAAATATCAGAGTTAGTAAAAAAAAGTCTATACAAAATTAGAGAATAAAAAACACATAATGAAAATTGAAAATTTAGAAAATAAAAAAATAGAGAACGCATAAACAAAGTTGTACATAAAGCTTGCATGATGTTAATCTTACTAAAAGATTGGATCCCCAACTCCAAACACTCCCACACCCCAATTCGACAGAATATTTATGAATATGTATATAAATCACGGTAACTCAGTAGCTCAGCAGAGAGGGCCAAATGCCGTGCATAATTTAATCTGATGCTTCTACTTGTGGGTTACTATTATCTCCCATGGATTCAACTTTCAAGCAGTCTCCATATCCATCTCCATCTCCATCTCATCAATCATCACCCTTCATTCCTAGCTTGCTAAATGTTTCCATATGCCTACGTATGTATGCCTATTTCAACCTTTATCTTTGTGCTCACGCGGTACCTAACTTCTAGTATGCAATAGTTACAATTAACTTCCGATGTTTTCCAAAAAATAAAAAAATAAAAAAAAATAATTTAACCTCCAATATTTAAAATTAAGGTTTCTTCAAATTTTATTTGGAAATATTTTTCTTTTTAATAATTATTACTTTGATCATGTTTGGTAACATAATTAGCTTATTAGTCAATTTTGGTTTATTTGACCACCATTAATTGTTTGACTTGGTTAAATATTCAATATATATAAGTATTTGATTAATTAGCTTTTTCTAAAAGTTTGTTGCTCCAAAATATTAAAATTCAAAAAACTGTTCTTGGATAAGCTTGTATAGAAATTTGTTTTGCATGTATTCCGCTATCTGTTAATAACTATTTTATCAAACATTTTTCTACAATCAACTAATTAATAGTTAACAGTGGCGGATCCAGAAAACTTTCTCAGTGGGGGCGAAAAATAAACCAACGATATATTTTGAAAAAAAAAATAAAACAAAACACTTAGAGATCGAGTCATAAATATTGTTAACTAGAGATGAAAAATCAAAATACATCAAGATAAAAAATATTTTAAACAAAATATAAAACATATGGAGTAATTAAGTAGATAAAATAGTTTGAATATAAAACACATTATAAATCACTCATCTAACTATTAATATTAAAAAAAAAAAAAAAAAAAAAAAGAAGAAGTCACAATGTTACAAATAAAAAATCCAATTAGAACTCTCACTATTAATATTAAAAAATGATAAAAACAAAATTTCACTCATCTCACTCATCATTATTTTTTTCTTAGCTTGGTGATGAATAAAATCTAGGGTGTGTTTGGTTGGTGGGTTTAGGCATAAGAAATGAGTATGAAAGTCATTGTTTGTGTTTGGTTGATAGGTTTTGTGAATGCTACTATGGGTTTGGAATACCCCATTAATGGCAAAACCCATACCCTTATTAAATAAGGGTTTCATCTCCCTTCATCATTTCTTCCCCAACTATTAATAATCATTCCCATTCCACCCAACTACCAAACATGCTAAATATTTTCACCAAAACCCATTACCATTACCAAGGGTGCGTTTGGTTCGCACATGGGAATCGGAATCGGAATGGGTATCAAATACTTGGTAAGGGTAATGGGTTTTGGTGAAAGTATTTAGCATGTTTGGTAGTTGGGTGGAATGGGAATGATTATTAATAGTTGGGGAAGAAATGATGAAAGGAGATGAAACCCTTATTTAATAAGGGTATGGGTTTTGCCATTAATGGGGTATTCCAAACCCATAGTAGCATTCACAAAACCTATCAACCAAACACTAACAATCACTTTGATACACATACCTTATGCCTAAACCCCCCAACCAAACACACCACAAGTATTTGATACCCATTCCGATTCCGATTCCCATGTGCGAACCAAACGCACCCCTATATTTAATAATCAAGAGTATGTATAAATAAAAAATTCAATGCATTGATACTAAACAATTTAAAAACAGAATTCAATGCTGATGGAAGGGTTCGAACGATAGACCATATGACCATTCCATTTCAATGAAGCCTTACCATCTAAGCTAATTAAACTTTGTTTATATATTGATATACTTAGTATATATATACTATATATATGGGGTGGGGGAAGTGCTAGATCCGCCAATGACAGCTAACAACTATTTACCAAACGTCCCTTTGTTCATAAGAGATTCATGTTTAATATTAAAATTTTTATAACGATAAAAAAAATATTTTGAAGTGAAATTAAATGTAATTATACATGTTGATTTATGCATGTGCAGTTCATCAAAAAATAGAAAGAAATTACCAGAGTACGTAATTTGAAACAAGAATTAAAGTTTTTTCTTTCTTTGCGTAATGTGATGATCAGGCATGCGTCTGCAGCCTAATCTTTCTATCCATATTATTTGCTAGCGGATGTGTATACGTGTACGTAAGAATATATGGATAATTCATATTTTCTGGTGTATATATGTAAGTATACCTGCACTATGGTCATATATGGACCGAAATGCGTGTAAAGGGTATTTTTGGTATTCTAATACAAAAGATATTCCTCGAAAATAGTTTTTGTGTGCGTGTGTGAGAGAGAGTTAGACAAAGAGAGATATAGAATAATAAATATAATAATAATAATAATACTTATTCCATATTATTATTATTATTATTATTATTATTTTTTGAGAATTATTATTATTATTAAAATACATATTTATATTAAAGAGTTTTTTTTTTTTTGGAAATATTAAAGAGTTAATTAAGGACAATTCAAATATAAACAAGTGGATCAAACTCCAGTTAGAAGTTAGAACATTAATTATTTCGGTTAAAATAAATTGAGAAGCTATAGAATAGATAATGACCTTGTTTGGTAAATAATTAGCCTATCAGCCAATTTTGGTCTATTTGACTATTATTAGTTTTTGACTTGGTTAAAAAGTGTTTGGTTAATAAACTTTTTGTAGCTCCAAAATACTAAATTTCAAAAGGCTACTCAAAACAACATTGTCAATTAGTCTTTTGAGAAAAGAAATTATACCAAACAACTATCAACTAACAGCTAATTTACCAAATACTTTTCTACAATCAGCTAATATTATCAATTAATTATACCTTCTATCTTCTAACACAATCAGCTAATAGCATCAGCTAACAGCCATTTATCAAACATGGCCAATACCTTGTAAAATATATTCGAGTGTTAAAAAAAATTGATAATGCAATGTAAAAGTTATGTTAGAATTGAAATTAAAACCCTAAAATTTTCTTTGTAAAATTGTTCAAGCCAACAAACTATACAACATACCACATAGGTCTATATAGTATAAGTTTGACCAACATACCACAAGATTGTAATAGTAAGGAATAATCATCTGAGATTTGAAGATGATGTATCGCTTATGTCAGCATACAACAATAAAATTGAGTATGTAACAACATAAGTTAATCCGGGGTGCTCCGAATATAATGATTTTGTCACGTTTAGTCTTAAACTTTTAAATTGATCACATGTGGTCTTTCGACTTTCAAATGGTTATCATCCGTGGTCCAAGTTAACCAATCATAGGTCCTGTTTGGTAAATGGCGGTTATCTGATGTTGTTAGTTGATTGAGTTAGAAGGTATGCTTATTTGATAATATTAGCTGATTGTAGAAAAATGTTTGGTAAATTAGTTGTTAGCTCATAGCTGTTTGGTATAATTTATTTTCTCAAAAGGCTAATTGAAAAGGTTGCTTTGAGTAACCTTTTAAAATTTAGTATTTTAGAGTTACAAAAAGCTTATTAACCAAACACTTATATTGATTTTTTAACCAAGTCAAACAACTAATAATGATCAAATAGACCAAAATTGGCTGATAGGCTAATTATTTACCAAACAGGGCCATGGTCTTTCAACTTTTAAAATTTAACCAGTTGTGGTCCTCCTAGAAAAACTATGACTGGTTAAAATTTGAGAGTTGAAGGACCATGGTGGTTAACTTAGACCACAAATGATAATAATTTGAAAATAGAAGGACCACACTTGGTTAATTTAAAAGTGTAGGACTAAACATGACACGTGGACGGCTGTGAAGCGTTCTCATTTCTTATCTGGGCGGCAGTTCGCATGGGAGTGCATCCCTATATATATATATATATATATATATATATATATATATATATATATACAACTTCTGAATTATAATTACACTGAGTTATTGAGTTATGTCTAATCCATTATATTTACATGGATAGAAAGTGAAAGAAGAAATAAACAAAAATCGTAGTTGTGGAGCTGTTTATGATATTGATACAACTGGAGACTGAGAGGAACTTTTTAAAAATATTCAGGTACTTTTGTTCTTTTCTTATACATAGTTTTTAAAATTGTTTTATGTAAAGTTACTTAAAAAGCATTTATGTGATGGTGAAAAAAGAAAAGAAAAAAAAAACAAGTAGAATCGCTAATAGAATCACAAAGAGGAGTTACAAATTTTTTTTCCATAAAATCAGAATCATTTAATGAAAATTTGAAACAATCTAAAGAAAATTTAAATGACTAAGGCCATGTTAATGACTATTTTGTGTATTGAGAAGGATATGCTAGAGAATGTTAATCTTGATGCAATTATTGATAATTTTGCATAGCACGTAGAAATTTTTTTGTCATGATTACTTTTGTATTTAAAAAATGTTGAAAATTTTCTAATAGTATTTCATGTTATTTGAAATTATTATTTTTTAGTATTATTACATTTAAATTTAAAATTTTCATATAAGGGGCCCATTTTTTTAATTTCGCCCAGAGCCTCTATAATGTTTGGACCGACCCTGATTATTATTATTATTACTATATTCATAAAAATAATGTTATTGGTTAATTAAGGGCATCATATACATTAACCAAAATAGGAATATATATATATATATATATATATATATATATATATATATATATATAGTTATAGATTAAATATTTATCGCTCATGAATTTTTGTGTTTTACCTAAGAAAATGAGTTAATTACCGATTTGGTCTCTCGACTATTGGGATTTTACCACTTTGGTCCTCGACAATTTTTTTTGCCCAATTAAGTCCTTGACTTTGAAAAAATTAACCAATTTAGTCCTCCGTTTATTTTGGTGTTAAACAACCGTTAAATCGGGACCAAATTGGTAATTTTGCTATAGTCAAGGGACCATTTCAGTAATTAATTTTGACTGAAATGGTCCCTTGACTATTGTGAAATTACCAATTTGGTCCCCTATTTAACGGATATCAAATGGTAAAATAAACGTAGGACCAAATTGGTTAAATTTTTCAAAGTCGAGGACTTAATTGGGCAAGAAAAATTATCGAGAACCAAAGTGGTGAAATCTCAATAGTCGATGGACCAAATCGGTAATTAACTCTAAGAAAATTTATTGGTAAATTAAACACATAAAAATTTTAATGATTTTTTTTTTTTGTATATAAATTTGATTTTTGTTGTAATGTATATGACCAGTGTGTACGTATGTTTGTGTAGGTATTGTTAAAAGTTTGTATAATGTAGCGTTAATGTTATTAAGGGTGTGTTTGGTTCGCATATGGGAATCGGAATCGGAATGGGTATCAAATATTTGGTAATGGTCAGTGGCGGAGCCAGAAATCTTCTCCAGTGGTGGCGAAAAATTAAAACTAACAAAATATTTTGAAAAAAAATGAAAAACTTAGATACCGATGCATACATAATTACATATTGTTGACTAGTGATGAAAAATCAAAACATATCAAGATAAAAATATATTTAAAACAAAATATAAAACATAATTAATTTGATAAAATAGTTCGAATGAAAAACACATTATAAATTATTCACCTCACTATTAATATTAAAAAATAAAAAGAACAAAGAAATTATTCACCTCACTATTAATATTAAAAAATAAAAAGAACAAAGAAAAAATATATATACATGGTCTGTTTCATATATAGAGACCATGTACAGGGACTTAGGATTTGAACGGTGGACTATTTCATACACAGTGAGAATGGCCTTACCATCTAAGCCAATTAACACTTGTTGAAATCTTGGTATAATTAATATATATACTTAATATGGGGAAGCAATTGAGGAGGAAGAGATGAAACTCTTAGGGTGTGTTTGGTTCGCACATGGAAATCGGAATCGGTATGGGTATCAAATACTTGGTAAGGGTAACGGGTTTTGGTGAAAGTATTTTGCATGTTTGGTAGTAGGGTGGAATGTGGATGATTATTAATAATTGGGGAAGAAAGGATGAAGGGAAATGAAACCTGGCCTTATATAATAAGGGTATGTGTTTTTCAATTAATGAGGTATTCCAAACTCATAGTAATATTCTAAAAACCTGTCAACCAAACAATAACAATCAGATTGATACCCATATCTTATACCAAAACCCCTCAACCAAACACACCATTGTTTTATTAGGGAATAAGTTTTACAATTTAGGGGATAATCAAAACCCATAGTAGTGTTCTAATAACCTGTCAACCAAACAATAACAATGACTTTGATACTCATTCCTGATAGTTAAACATGTCAACTAAACGCACCCTAAATAATACTTCGTATAAGATATGAAGACGTAAAGAATGCAAGTGCAATAAAGAAGACTTGTTGGTGAAGAAAGATAGCTAGTGTCGCACAAGCAGAATCCCGAAAGTCATGAGCAAAGTAAACTTTTATGATATATATCAATTCTTATCTAATAAAAAAAATAAAAATAAAAATAAAAATAAAAAGATGAGAAGCTGAAAAAGCTAGTCTAAGCCTTTTTTTTTTCGTAATACTACTGACACTGTTGAAGCTCAAACCCACTCCCATCATCTATATAGAAGTGTAAACCGGGACACGGGGTGCCACTAGACCACAAGGTCTTTGGCTAGGCTTTTTCATTTGTCAAAAAGTGTACAGTTTCAGTGTGCAACTAGTAGTTTATATACATCTTGTGAACTTCTCTAAATTGAAATTAAATAAACAATAAGTACTAATACTTCATTGTTACACCTTTTTTTTTTTTCCTTTAAAAGAATCTTAATTACATCCCAAGTTTATTTTATGAGTAACTATATATCATCAAAATCTAATTTGTCTCATTCGAATATACTGTTTTTAAAAATGAGTTAATACCCATTTTGGTCCCTCGACTATAGCGTAATACTTGATTTTGTCCCATAGAATTAAAAGTACCCAATTTAGTCCTCTAACTTGTAAAATTATGCTCAATTTGGTCCTCCGTTACAATTTCCATCCACCAGCCGTTATATAGAGGGGCAAAATCGTCATTTTCAATAGTCGAGGGACCAAAATGGGTACTTAATAGTCGAGGGACCAAAATGGGTACTTCTTATTATTATTATTATTATTATTATTATTATTATATTTAATATTTGGAGAATATCTCTTAGTTTAGTTTTGTATATCAACATTAGGGGTGTGTAATCTATTAATCGAACCATTTTAACCGAAGTTTTTAAAACTTTAACCGTTAATCGAGCCGACTTGAATTGTTTTCGATTAATCGGTTGGTTAACAGATTAACCGAATTTTTTTAAAGCAACAATTCTAAATCCTAAAAATAATACCTATTATAATAAATCTAATTAAAATAATACATATAATAAATCCATAACAAAATATAGAAAAACAATATCATAAAAGTTCAGTTAAAAATAGTTAACCGACAAATTCGAACCCAATTAACCGTTAATCGAAATTTTAAAAAATCTTTAACCATTAACCGAACCGAAAAAATTTAGTTAAAAATAGTTAACTGGCAATTTCGAACCCAATTAACCGTTAATTGAAATTTTAAAAAACCTTTAACCATTAACCAAACCATTGAATCAAAATTTTAAAAAGTTTAGTTAAAATTTTAAAAAACCTTTAACCATTAACCGAACCGAACGGTTAACCATTGTTTAACTGAACTTTTTCGGTTGGGCTAATGGCTAAATGTTTTTTTTTTTAAATTTCGGTTAACGGTTAATTGGGTTTGAATTTGGGTTCGGTTACTTTTTCAGTTCGGTTAGTCGTTAAAGGTTTTTTAAAATTCCGATTAACGGTTAATTGCGTTCAAAATTGTCGGTCAACCGAACGATTAACCAAAATTTTAAACATATATATAACTAAATAAATAAATATATAATCTAATATGTAAAATCTCTATAAATTTGTAATGTATTTATGATATTATTTTTGTATATTTTCTTATGGATTTATTACTATATGTATTATTTTAATTGAATTTATTATTATAGGTATTATTTTTAGGATTTAGAACTTTAGCTTTAAAAAGTTCGGTTAATAGACCAATTAATCCCAAAAAAATTTTAATTATGTTCGGTTAACGGTTAAAGTTTTAAAAACTTTAGTTAAAACGGTTCGGTTAATAGATTACACACCCCTAGCGTTGATATATAAAACTAAACTAAGAGACATTGTCCCAATATTAAATATAATAATAATAATAATAATAATAATAATAATAATAAATACTCATTTTGGTCCCTCAACTATTAAGTACCCATTTTGGCCCCTCGACTATTGAAAATGACGATTTTGCCCCCATTTTTAACGGCTGATGGATGGAAATTGTAACGGAGGACCAAATTGAGTATATTTCACAAGTTAGAGGACTAAATTGGGTACTTTTAATTCTATGGGACAAAATCAAGTATTACGCTATAATCAAGGGACCAAAATGGGTATTAACTCTTTTAAAAATAGATGGGCTAGAAAATTGTGTATTTTTTATTACACAAAAAGTTGATTAAAAGTTATGAACTTTTCAAAAATTTTGACCACTTTATAGGTGTTGAGTAGTAATTTATATCGTGGATCCTGATTCAATATACATAATTTAGCTTTATAAAGTACAGAATTCATGTTTATAATGCACAAAATTATATAGTTGAGGACACATAAACACTTAACGTAATACACATAATTCATATTGATAATGCACAAAACTTATGTTCATTATATCGTGTTTATGTGTATTGTGTATTATGAACATAAATTATGTATCTTATGGAGTCAAATTCTGTGTATTGGACCAGGGTTCATAGTGCACTGTGGACCCTGGTCCACGATATAACGATTGGTGGTAAGTGTTATCGACAACTTTTGATTGATAGGAAGTAATAGAAATGAATTTTTTGCTATTGTTCTTTTTTTTTTTTTTTTTTTGGAATCATCATATTGGTTAGAAACCCTATCTCTAACTTGCAAGCTCTAATAAATTTAGGAACAATACCAAAAGGTCACGAGTTCGATTTTTGTCAACACCTTAACATCAAATATTGGCTACGAGTTTTTATCGTCACCTAAAAAAAATTGATGATTTTTTTATAGTGACAATGAAATACTAGGTAATTCTTCACAATTATAGCTATAGCTAGTTATTTATCCACTAATTTAAATTTTCAAGTAATATAGTATCACCCACGTCCACCAAATAAAGCTTAAATTTATCAATATCCACAGTAATATAAAATCTATCTTAAGCTTAACAAAGAATCCAAATATTAACTCAACTGCATGATACTTTGTTAAAAAACGTTTGATTTTAGACTTGGTAAGTTAATTTCTCAACTATATACTTAGTGTTAATTATGTTAAAATTTTAAGGAATTAATCTTGAGAAAAACTCAATTTACAAATTAAACCATGTAGCGGAAATTTTAACTACATTCTAAGTTTTTGAAAGATAAACTCAGCAGACTATATTTTTATGGTTTGTTTGAGTGAAGATTCTGTTCAAGTCTCTTTGAGCTTGAAGATAATTTGATGCGTATGTTAAGTACTTTGAACTTGATCTTTCAATTTGCAAATTTCAACTTCTAGTGTCTCTCTCCTTTTATAGCCTTGTTCAGCATCTTCTTGTTCAATATTCAATTGTATTTATACTATATTTTGAATTTGTTCGTTGAAGAGAAGACAAAGTTAATATATATTGATTAAGGCTTGACAAGTTAATCTCTCCACTATATATTTGTAATGTTGAAACCTAAGCTAATTAATTATTAGAGCAAATTGCCATTTTGCTCCACTGACTATAGGGGTCCTCTTAATTTCAGTCCACGACTTTCAAAAGTGTTAATTGCATACCATGACTTTTCAATTTGTATCAATTTTGGTCACTCCGGCCAAATTGCCGGTCAAATTTCGCCAGAAAATTTTAAAAGTTAAAATAATGAGGGTATTTTAGTCATTTCACATTTTTTTTCTTCTTCTCCGGCGAATTCTTCTTCTTCTCCGGTGACTTCTTCTTCTCCGACGATGCAAACTTAGGTTTTTTTTTAATCTTGGTTATTCATCCATGTGAAATGACTAAAATGGCATGGTGCTTAAATTTGTTTTGATTTGAAGATCTTTGCACTGATCTCTACAGTTTTTGATTGGATTTACTGAAAATTTGTTGTGATTTGAAGATCTGAGGCCTGAATTTGAGGAATTATTTCTGTAATATGAAATTTGTGTGTTGAATTCACTTGATAAACGGAGATGTCGGTGTCTTCTACGTATTGGTGTTACAGATGCGATAGGTTTGTGCGAGTGTGGGACCAGGAGGATTCCGTGGCTTGCCCGGATTGTTTCAGTGGGTTTATCGAGGAAATCGATACTCCGACCCGATCCTTGCTCTCGGAGTCTTGCCGGAGCCGTTTCGCGGCGTCGGCTGCGTTCGTGATGCAGAGCTCGGATCAGAACGCGCCGCCCTCTAGTCCAGGCGTGAGGAGGAGCCGGAGGAACGGCGGCGGCGACCGCTTGCCGTATAACCCGATTATTGTGCTCCGCGGCGGCGCCGCCAAAGGCGGCGGCGACGGTAGTCATTTCACATGGATGAATAACCAAGATTAAAAAAAACCTAAGTTTGCACCGTCGGAGAAGAAGAAGTCACCGGAGAAGAAGAAAAAATGTGAAATGACTAAAATACCCTCATTATTTTAACTTTAAAAATTTTCCGACGAAATTTGGCCGGAGTGACCAAAATTGATACAAATTGAAAAGTCATGGTATGCAATTAACACTTTTGAAAGTCGTGGACTGAAATTAAGAGGACCCATATAGTCAGTGGACCAAAATGGCAATTTGCTCTAATTATTATTGAAGAAAACTTGAGTTTTAAAGTTATGCAGTGAAAATTTTAATCATGTTTTAAGTATTTGAAGGATTATTAGCGCACAGTTTTTATAGCTTGCTTGGGTTTAAAATAAAAATGGAAAATACTTTTAAAGTGAAATTATGTAAGTAAAAGTATATATGAAGGGATTTTTATAGTGTTTTGAAGATGATGTAATTCCTTCATTTTTATCCTTTAGCACTATGAGGAAATACACTATGTCACCCACAAATTACAAAGTGAATTGACACTACCAAGTCAGCCTCAAGTTTGCTAGTTTTTTGATAAGTTTCATTAATACTTGCTACATACTCAAGCCTTTTCTACTTCAATTCACATGTAAAGTATCTCCTAAGTTGACAACAAAGTTGTACTTCCTTCAGCTAGATATATCCTTGTAACTTTGCTTGAGTTTTCTTTGAGCAAGAAGACAATTTTATTCTTCTATGAAGCACTTAGAACTTGATCTCTCAGCTCTTAGCTTTTGTTCCTCGATTTTTAACTTAGCTTACACATTTCTCCCTTGCAAGTTTAATCTTCAGCTCTTTTTATACTTGTTTTTTAATTTGTCCATTGAAGAGGAGACAAATTTAAATTTATCTTTTACCCAATGAATCCGATATTGACTGTTGAATGTAATATCGTCCAATTAGTTTGACATTTGGTAGACTAGGTGGTTCTTACTTGCCACTTGCTCTATGAAATTTGACATTTCTCTTTTTCTAATAAGACTTGCCATATCTAGTAAGAATTTTCCTTGACTTCCATGTCAACAGCAAAAAACAACATAGAGATGCCTTTTGGAGCATTATATTCCTTGGTCCTTGGAATCATCCTGTTCATTATTTTTTGAGAACATTTCTTCCACTGTTTGTCTCATACAATAATCTCTTTGCTTGTTATACTTCTTTGCTACATCAAGTTCATGCGTCTCATCACTCCACTATCCATATTCCTTCCTAAAAGGTTGAATCTCCAACCCCAAGGGACCGAAAGAGCATCTAGGAGGATGTAAACCATGGTAACTCAACTGAACATATAGGCTAGACATTTGCTTACTGCACATAAGGAGCCTTGCTTACTGCACATAAGGAGCCAGCCCCTCACTTTAAGAGGTTGTTTCACACTATACTGACGCGCACTGGTGATTGAGATCAAACTCGATCTCTGGTCTTTTTTTCCAATTTTCACCCTTGTGACCAACGTAACTGAACTGCCTATGCGGGCTACTTTCCATATTTCTATTAGACTTATATGTTCATGCTTCTATCTCACTATCGTCTTCTTCTCTTTAGTCTTTATTTTTCTAGTTCATTATTTCCTTGTAGGTTTTAACGATTAAAGCATGTGCTCCATCTCAACTAAAAGCCTAAGCTAATAATAAGACTACACATATTATATTTATGCTCACATTAACTACTATTTGGCTTAACCTGGCCTCCCCGTTGAACCAACTCTCTTGAGATAGTTTTTGAAAACTTCCATGTTCAACTCTTTGTGTCTTCTTCTATTGTCTTTTGTGTATACCTCATATGCTTTAAACTTTTGCAATATTTGAACCCTTAGACAATTTCTTGCTAGCTAGGTCATAGGGAATTTTAGTTCGAAATATATTCCCATATTAAAATCCAGTTATGGTAATTCACGAAATTAATCCAAGTCTTGCGCCACACACAATTTTATTAAAATTGATTCGCTTCCTCCCGATGGTGCTAAGAGCGCAGCGTTGAAGCATCGATTTTGCAGAACACAATGGATTACTACGATTTATTCACACACTCAAATAAATCATACGGCGAACTTGAACAAGGATGAACATTTTGAATTTTAGAGAACTTGCCGCTAATTTAGAAAGTAGAGAGAAGTGAAAATAAAATTAGAATTTTTAGGTGTGTCAAAATGTAGAAAACATTATGCCCAACACGATATTTTTATAGGAGAATGGAATTTATTAACATTCAAGCTAAGCTTTCAAAGTTATATATTTAATTAAAATTCAAATTGTAACTCCGATCCCAATAAAATTGATAAATTAATCAGAATAAATATAATTCTAGAAAGTTAATCTTAGATATAATTAATAAGAATTAATTATAATTAATACTAAACAAATAAGAATTAATTTAACATTTCCAGTAACTTACAATTAATAGTAAGCAATAAGCAGTAGGAAGATACAAAAAATGATTCTCAAAAAAAAAAAAAAAAAAAAAAAAGAGAGAGGAAGATACAAATTAAACAATGAGATGAGAACAATAGATGCTTATAAGGTCATGATTTGTATTAGGTATATATCAGCATTTTTTAATATTATATCCAACAATAATAATAACAACAAGAATAATTAGCAAAACTGAAAAAGAAACCTTAAATAATTAGCATGAAGGCGAGGAGCGAATGAGAACATAGTACGACGTGTAGTGGGAAAGATGTTAATTCTGTTTTAAAAAGGATTAATATAAAGAATGAGTTGCTTAATTAAAAAGAAAGAGATTTGGCAGTGATTAGGTAGATTGAAAACAACGTTGCTTGTCAACCTCTTAAAGCAACTCATATTTTTTTTTTTACACTTTATAAGATGAAACTTATCTAGTTACTAATTTTACACGCGCATTGCGCGAATAGGTTATAGCTTAATGTTTATATTTAAATAAATTTTGCAAGATTATATATGAGAAGTTTATACATAGGTAATTGAATGTCGAATTTGTTTATTTAGATATGTAACTCAAAGTATATTAATCCAAGATAATATATGAAATTCATTATAATTGTCACTAAAATAAATGTTTGCAACTTTGTAAAATCGATAATTTAAATACTTGGTCTAAAAATGATTGTCTAAATAAATACTACTTTTGGTTTGAATTTTTCTAAGTATTCTTAATTCTCTTTTGAGTAACATTGTCAGTATCTTCATCTTTACTCTTTGTCCTCTTCCTTTTTGTCGTTAGTGTGTTATTTGCAATTGGGTTACTGTTAGTAGCATAGATGACAACGTCATGCAATGAGATTAGGATATAGAAGCTATGGACTTTCCTTTAGGTGTTCTGCTCGGGGTTCATTTGGTTCAACCATTATTGTTGAATGTCTTATTGTGGATAAAGAAATCCATAGTTTAAGGAAAACAGATTAAATAAATTAGTAAAAAATTTGAAAATTTTAAATATGAGGTATTCCAAAGGTATCAAAAGATAGTTTATCGCTTCAATTTGTTGGATAATAGGTTATTTGAGTACTTTCATTGTCAATAAATTTCCCAAGTAGTTAATATGATTGGTTTCAAACTATCATTTTTTTTTCATGGTATTAATAAAATACTTGGTAAATAAATATATAACATTATTTTGTATTATAACTTTGATATCTAATTACAAGATAGTGTAAAAAGAACTTAATGGACAATGTAATGAATATCAATTGATGAATTTGAATGTACAGAATCTTTGCATTAGAGAAATAAAGACAATATAACTACTAAAATTATTTTTCTTATTTAATTTATTGATAATGAATATTTTTTTTTAAAATAAAGGTATTGTATACACATAATTCTAAATTAAAGAAATGCACATGTGTCATTTTTTGTTGTAACTACTAATTTATTTAATTCAATAAGAGTAAAATAGAGTAATCCCGCTTCAATTTGTTGGGTTGTTTGAGTACTCTCTTTGTCAACCAATCCCAAGTAGTTAATATAATTAGTTTCAAATTATTTTTTTTTAATTTTTTTTCATGGTATTAATAAAATACTTGATAAATAAATATATAACATTATTTTGTATTATAACTTTGATATTTAATTACAAGATATTGTAAAAATAAGATAATGGAGAATGTAATGAATATCAATTGATAATTTTGAATGTAAAGAATCTTTACATGGGAGAAAATAAAGACAATATAACTAATGCAATTATTTCTCTTATTCAATTAGAAATAATAATAATAATAATAATAATAATAATAATAATAATAATAAAAACAACAACAACAACAATGGGCATTTTGGACTTTATACTACTTATTATCTCTTAATTCTCATGTATACCAAACATTGAAATTTAAATTTCTAGTAATTTTATTCCTGCAAACCAAACACTGGAATTTAAACTATCACTTTATTCCCGCATTATTCTTTTCCCATGGAATTGTAATTCTTTTCCCACTTAATTCCTTCCATCCAACCAAACGGCCTAAAATTCTCATGAAAGTTCGAACTTTCCTAACCACCAAACACCCACTAAATTTTGTTTCTGCACTAAAATAATTTTTTATCTTCATAAATTCAAACTTAAGTTTTGTTACTTTAATTATTTTAATATAATATAAAATATAATTTTGAATATACTCAATTAATTTTCTTGAAATTATGTGTTACATAATATAATTTTTATTTAATTTATTATACTCAATATTAGTCTTGTTTTAATCATCTTGATGAGATCTTTCAATTGATATAATTTTTTAATAAAAAAATTATGTTTAAGTATTTAAAAGATTATGTAATATATATTCTCAAAAAAATAAGATTATGTAATATATAAAAACAAAATACAAAGGGAATTTACAAAAGAAGAGTAAGGACAAAAAAAAAAAAAAAAACATACAATCCAATTTGTCATTGATGAAGAGTGCTTCACCATATTTGGCAACCTTTATCTTGTTCGTTGGAGGAGAAAAATGTTAATCTTCCACCATTTTTGCGCTTTGCCATCTATGTTGGAGGATGAACAATGTACTAGTAGCTATAAATAATAATCAATAAATTTTCAAACAATAAAAAAAAAAAGCTATTTTTCTTACTAAAATTGATCACTTTGACAATAAAAATCCACAAAATAATTAAATATAAAAATATTACTCCGTATAATAATCACACATTATAAAGTGAATATTAGAGAACGAAATTCATAAATTATTATATAAGAAAAAGAATTTGAGTTAAAAGAGTATAGACCATCTTGAACTTAGGGCATACGCAATTACACATTTCAATATCATATGACATTGCATTCTTACATGTTTCTAAGTGTGAACGTGAAGAATATTTAATTTTCATTTTGCTCTTTTCTGTCTTTAGTCAAGTCTATTTGGGATTTCTCTTTCAAAGACGTATTGACTGCATGCACATGTATTCGGACTTCAAATTAAATGTTTAAGCAACGTAACTCACATTTCTTCTACATAAATCAACGCTTAGGTAGACATTTAAGTCAAAAACCTTGTGGTCTAGTGGCACTTGGTTGCACCCCCACATGGGAAGGGGTGGATTTGAGCCTCAGTTGGTTGAGAAAGTAACTATGAATAGATACTACATTGTAACAGAGTCAACAGTACATTAGTACTCACAAAAAAAAGGTAGGCATTATAATATTTTAAAATCACTGTTCAAATACTTTGTTGTTGAAAATATAATTTATTTATTTTTATTTAAAACGGGTGTAATAAAAGGTAACAGTGTGTCAAGCACCTTGTGCTTGGATAGTATCTCAGTGGCTCTTCTTGAAGGAAAGTCAAGGGACCGAACCTTAGTTGAACTGCAACAGATAAAGAAAGTATAAAACAGATACTACCTTGTACAATGATTGCGAAAAATCTTTTACAGTAGAAGCGGATTAGTTGTTTTGTACCGCCAAAGACTTTGTGGTCAAGTGGCATTCGGTGTCCCGATTAACACTCTCACATGAATGATGGGAGTGGGTTCAAGCCTCAGTAGCGGTAACTGTTGACTCGTTGTGCTTCAATAAAAAAAAAAAAATTGTTTTGTACCAGTGAGTATGGGTAGGGAATGAAATGAGGCGTCCGCCCATAACTTATGGAAGATGAATTACATAATAATGGAGTTTGAAAGATGTGGGGTTGGGTGAAGGAAATTATTGCTTCATTTGATTCCAAATTTGAGAATGTCATATCGTCCGTCACTCTTTTACAAACGTTACACACAACACAACTACATCTACCTACGTGGACAAACGAAACCCTAGGCCTACAAAGCGCGTGTTTAGCTCAGTATTTTGATTTTATTTTTTTTCGTTATCTAATTTCCTTTTCTTTTTGTTTAGAAAGCATGTTAGCTGCACCAATTCTCTAAATTCAATTTTAGGGCCATAACATTATAAAATATAATCATAAATTCAAAATTAGAGTTTGCTTTTAGATTTGGTATTGAAAATACAAGTATTTTCACATGTGCAATGCACATAATGAATTTGTTATTACTACATTGAGGAAGGAAGGAAATTAAATTTATGATTGCATTTTATACAAAAGAAAATAGGCGCATAGGCTACTAGAAAAAATAAATTTGTTCACCATTAAATTTCGTATGGACTGAATTAAATGCTAAAGAACCAACAATTGTTTGCAATACCGATTCATTTTCTAAAAAAAAAAAAACATAAAGGACCAGTATTTAGACGATTCTCATAGAATGATTCGTACTTTAAATACACACCTACGGATGCATCTCCTATTTGTAATATTAAATCTTATATATTAATTGCATATATATTATTTGGTTTGATAACCACTAAAATACTTTTGAGAAAATAATAAAATAAAATAAGTACATAATAATTAAAACATTTGTATAAAATAACAAATAAATCAAAATTTGTATATAATAAAATGTAAAGGTTATTAAAAATAATTTGAATTTGAGTTGTATTACCATTCCTAGGCATATTAATAGGTGTTATTGGAGAGCAAACCATAAATCCACCGTATAATGTTTCACTACCCGTCATTGCAATTATTTATACCCGAATTAAACTGAAATAAAACTGAGGAAAAAGTCACGTATAACTGATCGTGATTAAACACAATTTTTTCAGCAATAACCCAACATGAGTTAGTGTTTGGCCTTGGCTTTTATTGATAGTCATGACATATGCGAGCATCAATGAGAATTATTTATGCTGGAACTTGAAGGGCAATCTCGCATCAATGAAAATTTTTTATCAATGGAAATTGTTTATGCTTTTATTGATAGTCATGACATATGTGAGAAACTTTCGGGGATAAGAACTTTGGTTCCTTCATGTGTCTCATTAACTATTCTTCCTTCGATAATGTGATCTGTCAATCTTGTGACGATGAAGCGCGTACCGTTGTAAATATCAAGAGAGTGGTTTATGTTCCGCAATAACATAACAGGTACACCAATCTTTAATGTCAATGAATGATTTAACAGGGAGTCTAAACAATCTCAAACTATTTAGGAATTCAGGACTATGTACTTCTGATAGATTTTCACTGTCTGATTCTTCCTTACACAAAGAATCACAACTTAAATATGTTCGTCATTCTACAATGTTCAAGTCGCACATGTACTGATTAATTTGAACAATGATATCTAAAGTCAAAGAGAGGAGCGCTCATCCTTCTAGGTGCGAGTCATCAAGCATGCCATATCTCGCGCTTGGGAAGGTGTTAGAGTTGCTATGGGATCGCGTCCACACTTCAACAAAAAACTGTGCTTGAATATCGATCCTAGACAAACCGTTGTATACAACTCCTGCAATTTCATCTCCAATGTTTGCAATCCATTTTGAAAACTAATCAACCGTCTATATATCTTCCTCTGAAGCTAAGCTCCGTAGTCTCAAGATCTTTGTGGGCCTGAATACCTTGCAATTCGTCTAGAGGTAGGAAGAACTAATAGTGACTTCGAGAACTACTGGTCTCGTTGCTTTTGGAATAATGGGAAGAATCTATCTAAAATCACCGCCCAAAACTACTGTCTTTCTACCAAATATCTTTTCAGCACTACCCGGTATGGCGAACCTCAATAGATCCTTCATGGTATTGTCCAACGCTTCAAAATAGTGTTTGTGTGTCATCGGTGTCTCATCCAATATAATCAACTTGCTCCTTATTATAAGCTCAACAAGGTCACTACCTTGCGAAAATTGTAGGTCCTTCCATCTTTGCTTCGCCTACCTATTAAATTCATCTTAACCTCAACAACTAGGTTAGATTGGATCTCAGTTCTTGCCATTCTAAAACAATTGACCAAGACATTGTTTTGGTCTAGCATGTTCTTTAATTCGACGACAATCTCTTCATTGATATCCCCTAAGTTACTATCTCCTCTGCATAGGAAAAAAATGGGAATAGATAAATAATAGTTGAATATCTATGTGAAATGCGAACATAAAAGAGTACATATTTGTTATTTTACCCGACAGAATTGATGTGATTGTTAATTAATCTCATTATCTGTGTCATAAATATATAGTTGCGCAAATTTTGGCGGCAACCCTTCTATTGGAACCAAGCTTCAAATCCAGTGATAATTTTGACCACTAATCGTAAATACTAGAGGAGCGTTACCAGTGTTGAGTGACTTATTGACTCTATTGCCTAGAGACGTGAAGCAGAACATGTTGTTATACCTTCGAATATTACTGAGGAAGTGTCTATTCCATTCAGTATCACCAAAGTTTACGCACTAGAGCACATGAGGATGATCCTTCATGCAAGGTAATTAGATTTGCCCTCATTAGCAACACTTTGTGTATTTTGGCAATGCGCATGTTACATTTTGATTTGAGTGTTCTTGTCGTAAAAATAAAGCCTCACAATAATTAAACGAATGAGCGGCATCTCCAAGGTCAAAATACCAATCTGGTAACGTAAACAACTTACAATTGACACACATTATTTATATTGTGACAAAAATGAACCGAACGAACTTTTGTATTTAAAGAAACGAAAATTCACCATATCCATTATTTTGAGCCTCGACCTGTTTGAAATTCATGTTTAAATTACTCACATTTATTCTTGACGATGACCTACTAGAATTTCTTATAATTGACCATGAAACACGATTACGCCGACGATGCGATTCTCTTTCCACTTTAATAAAATACAATGAATTGTTAAAAATTGTTTTTTAGTAATGAAAAAAGTTGTAAACACACAGTGGGAATAACAAAAGCAAAAATTCGTGAATAATGAAGTATAAATTACCGTTCGTAACATCAGCTAATGGTTGGCGTGATGAAGACGTTGAACATGACATATTTGGCATATTCAATGAATGTTATGTTCATTGAACGGTGTAAACGTGTTACGCATATCAACTGCAATTTGTTTTATTCAAACATATATAACATCACATTGATCGTAAAGAATTTGTTTCTATTCAAGCATTTATAACAATACATTTATCATATAGAACAAATGAAGAAATAGGTTGTGAACTAATAGAGAATATTTTTACCATCTGTGACAATAGTCGAAGTTGTGAATGACCCAATTATATTGTTCAATTCATATAAACATAGGTTGCTAGCAAATGCAATTGTTTGCAAAACAAATAAATGCATCAAATAAAGACAAAATAATATTTATACGTAAAATAAAGCAATTACTCAATATATAAAATAACATTAAAATATTACTTTAGTCAAGATGAGAAATAGAATAATTTGAATATAATATATACCATTTGTGATTGCACTTAATGATGTTCCTCTAGTGTCCACATTATTCTCTTTGAATGGACTTTGACGAACATTAACTACAACAATTTAACCGAACAAATAAATCAAAATTTGCTTATATTTTTGAATAGTAGTACCTTTGCTAGGTATATTAATAGGTGTTGATGGAAAGTAAACCATAAATTCACCAAACAATGCTTCACTACCAGATACTGCAGTTATATTTCTATTGAGGAAAGATAATTTATAACTGCATTTTATACAAAAAAAAAAAAAAATAGGCGTGTAGGCTATTAAAAAAATTAATTTGCTCACCATTAAATCTCATATGAACTTGATTAAATGTTGAAGAGCCAACATTTGTTTGTAATACCGACTCATTCTCTAAACAAACAAAAAGTATCAATACATAATATTAAATCTTATATATTGATATATATGTATGTTATTTGGTTTGCCATTACAATATTTTGTAGAAATAATAAAATTAAATAAGTACATAATAACTAACACATTAATTGGAGTAAACTAATAATTTAAAACAACAAATAAATCAACTTTGTATATAACAAAATGTAAAGGTTATTACAAATAATTTGAATTTGCAGGGAAGTATATATATATAGGGGCGCGCTCTAATGAGAACGGGTTCCCAAGAAAGAAATAAGAACGATCCACAGTTGTCCACGTGTCCAGATCAACGAATCAGATGTAATTTTTAAAAAAATGATGCATGGCATTTTTGTAGATAACTCGAACTTTGGTGCAAGTAAATGTGTTATAAGTTCAAGTAGTTGGTGCACATTTGCAAGTAAAAAGTGCAAGTAAAATCACTTACAAGTGCACATATTTTCACTTACAAGTGCAAGTAATTTACTATGTTAACATTCGTGCACCTAGGTGCAACTAATTATACCATTGGGTGCAACTAGTTATATCATTTGGTGCACTTAGTATTTATGCTCAGTGTACATTTTACTTGCACATGTAATACATTTTACATGCACTTGTGCACCTATTTTAATTTACAAATGCAAGTAATTTACCTTGTTAATATTAATGCACCTAAGTGCACCTAGTTATAACCTTAGGTGCAACTACATCTGGACACGTGACGGGCTACGAAGCATTATGAGTTCTCTCCTAGGCGCATTGTTCTCATTTGAACGCAATCATATATATATATATGGGTCACACTTGTGTGAGATCGTCTCACGGATCCTTATATGTGACGAGTCTAGTCAGATCGAGTCAATATGCAAATATAATACTTATACTAGCATATGTAATAATAAATCATGGATAAAATGTTTTTTACTTATAAGGAAAAACGTAATACTTTTGAGGACAAATGTAATACTTTTATATTTTGATGTAAAAGTATTACTTTTTTCATAAGAAATATTATATTTTCCCTTATAAATAATGTTGCACTTATAAAGAAAAATGTAATACTTTTGATAAAAATGTAATACGGAATACTTTTTACATCCAAATGTAAAAGTATTACATTTTTCCATATAACTTATATAAATAATAAAAATTTTATCGTTAATTTAGTATTACATTTACTAATATAAGTACTACTTTTATATTGACCCGACCCGGCTCACAGATTCGTTTCACTCATTAATCATGTAATTAGTCAATATCTATAACGCTTCAAAAGAAAATCAAGAAGGTTATTCTTAATAACTACTAATGATTTACTAATATATCCCAACACAAGTTGAAAGACAAATATTGTCATAAAACAGAGTTAATTTCAAATTTTGTCTATAAATTAAATTATATTTTTTCACTTCTAGTTTTCAGTTTTAAGTGTAATATATCATCAAATTTAATTTGGTTCACAGACTATATATTGAAAAAAAAAAAGTAATACATTTAATACTGTGAGGATTAAAAATTATACATCTTCAATAGTGGAAAAACTAAAAATTAATCAATTTTGAATTCAAAAAATGAAAAATGAAAAATGAAAAAATGCCGTTGATAGTCAAGGGGCCAAAACCATAATTATTAACCGTAAAAAATAGTTCATATAGTATTCAAGAATTTTGCTCAATTCTCGTTAACCAAAGGTCAAGGGTTCGATCATTGGCATTGGTATGGAGCAATCTTAAATCTACAACCCAGTTGTCTCACCTAAAGAGGTACCTACAATTCAGCGAGAGAATTAGGGGTCGTTTAGTAACTTAGAAAAATGGAGGATTTTCTAAAAAATTGGAGAATTGGAGAGGTGAAAAAAGAAAAATTGGAGAAGTTATTTACTATTACTTATTATTATTATATTTATTATTATTATTATTATGTTTACCTTTTTACTTTAATTATTATTATTACTTATTATTATATTAATTATTATTATTATATTAATTTTTATTATTATATACTCAAATTACGTACTAAAATGACTGGAATAGTTGTAATTTATTTAGTACAGAGTAATATGTTCTTATCGAGTTTTGTTACATTTTGTACATTTAATTAGTATTAGTGTAATTGAATTTTTTATTTAAAAATTAAATTTGTAAAATGATATTATTATTATTACTATTATTATTATTATTATTATTATTATTATTATTATTACTACTTGTGTTCGGTATTATGAAATTAGAAAATTGGAGAAATGGAAAACTGGAAAAAGAAAACAGAGAAATGAAGTAAACGACTCCTTAGTCACTTTGTTCGACGGTTAAAATCCTAGGTATATCCAAAAAATAATAATAATGTTGCATCAACGAATAAAAATTATGAGATAATTTTACAAAGGAAAATAAAAGAAAATACACATACTACTATTATAAGAAACTTTTTGTTTTTAAAATTATGAGATTATGTGATTTAGTTGTAGAAAAATTGCGAGACATTTTCTTAATTGAAACTTTTTAACTTTTTGATGAGGATAAGGATAAACACGATTCGATCAGGCCGGTTAAACATTTGGCAGCTGTAATAGAAATCTCAAAGTAAAAATCTTATTATTCCCCAACTATATGGAAGATTTATAGGTAAAATTAGCAAGCTATTTCTTGTTCACAATAAACTATTCTTGTTTTGGTATCACTCTTTGCCGTACAGTATTCATACTTACTTTTTAAATAAACTCTAATATTTAAATTTTGACTTATGTGGTTGATGCAATCTTCATCAGAGATCACAAATCTCTCTTTGACTTAAAAATCTTGCCGTAGATTTTGGGTAATTCACATATACCAATATACCATTATATTCCTCATCTCCTGTGATTTTATTATGATAATTTTTTAATATTAGATTACTGTGAATTTCTTTTTAATTTGTAGTGGAGTAGTCTACTACAAATTGTTCTTGTTATCAGTGATTCTTTTGAATTTTAATTTGTGTTTCCTTGTAAGCTAAGAGTCTAAGACTGATATTTAGGGTGCGTTTGATTCATGGATTTAGTTATCATAGAATGTAATAAAAGTTATTATTATTGTTTGGTTGATAGGTTTCTAGAACACTATTATGAGATTTGATTACTCCATTAATTAGAAAATTTATTCCTGAATAAAATAAGGTTTTATTCTATTATTCCGTCCCCATCCTAATTTGTAATTTTATTTTTAAGTTTGGATTAGTGCTTTTAGATTTTTGTTTTTATTTTTTTTGTTCATATTAGTGCTTTGGATGTCTTTTATATTAGAAAAATTCTCTTGATTTTTTATGGGGCGCGGTCTAATGAGAACGGGTGCCCAGGAAAGAAATAAGAACGATCCACAGCCGTCCATGTGTCCAGATCAACGAATCAGATGTAATTTTAAAAAAATGACGCAGTGGCATTTTCGTAAATAACTCAAACTTTAGTGCAAGTAAATGTGTTATAAGTGCAAGTAGTTGGTGCACATTTGCAAGTAAAAAGTGCAAGTAAAATCACTTACAAGTGCACCTATTTTCACTTACAAGTGCATGTAATTTACCTTGTCAACATTCATGCTCCTAGGTGCAACTAATTATACCATTAGGTGCAACTAGTTATAATGTTAGGTGCACTTAGTATTGATGCTCAATGTACATTTTACTTGCACATGTAGTACATTTTACTTGCACATGTAGTACATTTTACATGCGTTTGTGCACCTATTTTCATTTACAAATGCAAGTAATTTATCTTGTTAATATTCATGCACCTAAGTGCACCTAGTTATAACCTTAGGTGCAACTACATCTAGACACGTGGTGTGCTGCGATTCGTTCTCAGTTCTCTCCTGGGCGCACCGTTCTCATTTGAACGCAATCCTATATTATATATATATATATATATATATATATATATATTTCTAATTATTTACAATGTAATCTTGTAGTTTGTGCTTATTTTCTTATACACTTACAAAAATTATATAAAAGGCAATGGTGTTAAGGTTCTAACACGAATTACATGACTAAAAATATATATTTATCTAACCAGTAGCAATAATAACTTGTAACTCATGTTTACTTTTATGTACAATTATAAGTTATTTTTCTATTTTAGCCCGCCCTCCTTTTTCTTTGCTCCATAAGTGGGTTACGTCATTAAATATAATACATGTACATTATATTTATTTATTTGCACGCTTACAAATTATTTTAAATTTTATTTATTTTTCATGCTATATATATTGATTACTTATATTATTTTTATATTCTCATAATATTACTATTTTTCATTAGATATTTTTTAATTAAAATACGATATTTAACTAGTTACAAAAGTAGAAGAAAACCAAACCAGAAAAGAAAAAAATGGGGGAGCTAGGGGAGCGGGGGGAGAGAGAGAAAGAGAGAGGAGTCCAAAATCCTTAGTCTAAAATTGCCACGTTTACCAGAGTGTCTCAATACTCAATTCATTAGTTAGTTTCTTTATTGTCATAATTAATACGACTATCCAAATCATTAGATGCCTTTGAGTTCACTATCTTAAAATGCCACATTACCCTACTATGAACATTTCTTAGGTCATGCCCCAAAATAATGTATTTGCCATCATTGGGGTTCTAATACGTGTCACTAATAAAATGAATATATATATATATATATATATATATATAGATTTTGGTTCAGGTGCGGCCGTGCTCTCCCGTGCGGCCGTGCGATCACACACCACTCAATGTTACGAAATACACCACTCAATGTTAAGAAACACACCACAATGAAACACACCACAATGTTAAGAAACACACCACAGTGCATATTTGTGTGGTGTGTTTCTTAACATTGAGTGGTGTATTTCGTAACATTGAGTGGTGTGAACCGCACTGCCGCACGGGAGAGCACAGCCACACCTGAACATGACCCTATATATATATATATATATATACAGTCTCAATCAAAGTTATATTCCTAATTTATGTTTATGTTTTTAGTTTTAACCATTTTGTATATTGTGTTTTAGAGTTGTACTATACAATTTTTTGGACAAAAATACTCTTACCGTTATAACTTCCGTTATCTTTTCCATTAACTTTACCATGCAAATGCATGCACCATATCTTTTCTCATATTCTTTATTAATAATACGTACTATTTGTAATTTTGTATTTTCAAAAAAAAAATGTTTGTAGACATTATATATTGGATTAATATAACAAATATTTTTTTTTCATTTAGATTTTAATTAGTAAAAATTTGTTAATTATTTTTTAGAATATAAATATTGGCATATGTTTTTACGCATGGCACATTGAAAAGACGAGTATATATGTGTGTGTATGCGTGTGTGTATACACAGTAGAGATGGAAACAACAAGTACACCCATACTCAATTTAGAAAGGATATGAAACATTTCACTATTTAGATTCCACCATTTTAAAATAAAAAATCCATTTTCATCCTCTTTGACTCACTCAAATAAATTTGCAACTCTGTTTTCTTGTTCCCTAATTCCCCATTCTCTAACCTTTGCTTTTTCAATTAAGCTTTGAATCTAGACTATGGCCTCCCAATTGAGGAAGATTTAGACTGGACAGGGGTAATTTTCATAGCAATAGCAAAAACAACTTGGAAAGGAGTGGACATATAATCATTAAACAATGCTTTCAAACCAGTCATAAAATTCTGAAAATATGATTACCTCTTTCATCACAATACATTTGTGTGAACTGGTATGAGATGTGCTCATTTTTATCCCTTAGGTCCAATATGTTGGTATAAAAGATTTTAAAGTTCATATTATCAAGGTTTTTCCAATATTTCTCAAACTTTACTTCATATTGATTCCCATTAACTTAACAGATGCGCATATTGAGCTTCTACTATATCAGAAAAGATGCATGACGAATTAGAGATTTCAAAGAAGAAGTTATTGGCAACGACATACAAAGAACAAGAAATCTTCAAAGTCATTTCATAAAAACATTGCAAGAGGCTAATCAAGCTTTCCACAAAAATGCCAATCAAGAAAATTAGATACACTTGCACCTAAATCAGAACTAAAGGAACTGTCATTTTCCTCATAGGCTTCAAATGTCTTTGGATAGGTGACCGTTATTTAAGCATCAAGTAAGTAGAATTCCATCCGATTGGTACATCTATACTCAAATCAGATTTGGCTTCAACTCCTTTCAATTACAGAAATATCCCTGAATTTCTTAAACTTAGAAAGTGAGTTTCTCATATACCCAACTGCATCCATAACCTTCTTAACAGAACTGTTAGTCTCTTTCAAGACATCTTACACTACTAAGTTGAGTATATATATGTGCAATGCGTCCCATATGTGATGAAGAGTCATTTTTAGTAAGTTCTGTGAGAAAGAGTATCCTCACACCGGATATTATTCTCAAATGATTGGCAATAAGAGTCAAGCCATTGTCTCTCAAGCACAAGATATTAGCTCTTCTATTGGAAATCTAACCAAATGTAAAGGGTTTATGATAAAAATGATGAAAACAACTAGCGAAGGAATTGGATAACAATAAAAGAGAAAACGGTGGGGAATAGGAACTTAGGTTGGAGCAAGGAAACACAATCGAATCGGGAATAATGGAAAGAGTTAATTGATTATATAATGGATGTCATATAACTTGGATGAAGGCTTTCATAAGGTCATTCCACACTTTTAGAACACTTAAGAACATTCTCATGACTCATGAGTATCTAAGAGGCATTTCATCAAACACTTCCCCTCACACTCTAGAAATTAAGAAGCGTCAAAATTGGAGACACCATTAGGGGAGGAGTGACTTAAAAAGCTAGGGACTTGGAGACTTAAGAAGGGGCTTCCCCTCACACTATAGAAATTAAGAGAGAAGTTGGGGACTTGGCGTGGAGACTTAAGAAGGGGCTTCCCCTCACACTCTAGAAATTAACAGAAGAGAGAAACTCTAGAAACTAAGTGTAAAAGTATATAGAGAACTCATTAAGAGCCCAATTCAAAATTGGAGACACCATTATGGGAGGAGAGTAAGTATATAGAGAACTCATTAAGAGCCCAATTCAAAATTGGAGACACCATTAAGGGGGAGTTTCTTTCTATACTCGAAGGGGGGAGGAGTAGTTTCTCTCTATACTCGAAGTTGGGGACTTGGAGACTTAAGAAGGGGAGGCTTAAGAAGCAGCTTCCCCTCACACTCTAGAAACTCGAAGCGGCTTCCCCTCACACTCTAGAAACTCGAAGTTGGGGACTTGGAGACTTAAGAAGGGGCTTCCCCTCACACTCTAGAAATTAAAAGAGAAGTTGGGGACTTGGAGACTTAAGAAGAGGCTTCCACCTCACACTCTAGAAATTAAGATAACAGAGAAACTCTAGAAACTAAGTGTAAAAGTATATAGAGAACTCATTAAGAGCCCAATTCAAAATTGGAGACACCATTAGGAGAGGAGAGTAAGTATATAGAGAACTCATTAAGAGCCCAATTCAAAATTGGATACACCATTAGGGGAGGAGTTTCTCTCTATACTCGAAGTTGGGGACTTGGAGACTTAAGAAGGGGAGGCTTAAGAAGCGGCTTCCCCTCACACTCTAGAAACTCGAAGCGGGGGACTTGGAGACTTAAGAAGGGGCTTCCACTCACACTCTAGAAACTAAGAGAGAAGAGATAAACTCTAAAAACTAAGAGAGAAGTGAGAGTTGAGAGTTTGAGACTCTGAGAATTGATGGAGAGAACTCAGAGAACTAAAACGACATCGTATGGTCCATTTACATGTATATGAGCTTATAATATTTTGGATTCTTGAGCAAATCGGATATCAAATTGAACTACCCGTACCCAACCCAATATCCACAACTTAACATACATGCTCTCATTTTTACCAAATATCATCTCCTATTATATCAGGTCGGATATCCGACATGTGTCACTTTTGTCATTTCGGATTATGCATAGGCCTATTCATACTAGATCAACCATATATATTATTGAAGCCGGACTATTGATTTGCTTGGTGTACTGTAAAGACGTTTTTATCCCCTTGAAACTTGCATGTTAAATGGCTATGTGACAAATAAGAATAATGTTTAATTAGATTTGGGAGGTGAGTTCAAATAGTAATATAATTGATTGAGTTTAGGTTCGAATTTTCTTAATGATATGGTGTGGACACCTACTCCCATTTCATTCAAGTTATTCCATATTAGTAAAAGAAAATGGAGTCTCTATTATGTTGATGTTTAATTTATAGAGAAATACTCCTGAATAAGAAACCACCCCTATCCATATTGTCATCACCCATACCCAATTATTATCATTCGTCGATTACGTAGGTTGTGACAAACAAGATTTGTCCTCACTGAAAATTATTGGCATAAAAAGTTAGAGCGCAAGGCTTGGGCCTTGGTGTATTATTCTGCTCTTGAAAAGATATGTTGAGTGGATGACCACTTAGTTAAGATATCATTGCGTGATTAATTAGCATTAAATGCTTAATCCGTGTGGCTCAAGTTATATTAATATAATGTGATTGATTCAACCAGGATATATACACGCCCTAGCACAGGGGCTAGCTCACTGTAACGCGGGAGACTACAAAAAACAGACTTCAATCATTAAACTATTTGGGGATAGCAATTAACCCAGCAATCTCGAATAAGCTTCAAATTTATCTATGAACTTGAAAAAAAAAAAAAAAAAAAAAAGAAATTAGCATTTTAGCAGGTTAACAACATGTTTGTGCTGATTGAGATGTCATGTGTATTTTTTATTTTTTATTCCAGTAATACTCTTTCGCTTTTGAAAAGAAACACTACATACTATCATATCCTCATATTTATATTTCTATCATCATTTTCATAACATCTCAACAATTTTAACACACTTTAAGACATTATTCAGTGTCTTGTAATACCATTACTCAAGTCTCAATACAAACTTTGTCTCCGTGATCAATGTTCTTGTATTTACACACTTTATCTTCGTCTTTATGTATTCATTTAATTATTGAGTTATTTGAGTCGGGCTATCCAGTCAATTTAATCCATTAACATTAAAATATTTACATTTATTTGAATTATTTTCACTTTTAATTTAATCTTATGAATGTAGGTCGTACATTTGATTCGTAAATATTATTATTATCAAATTTTGTATATGAATTTCATCTTTAAACTTTGCTAGATTTATTAGTCTTTCTAACCAAATCTTCTATAAAAGAAAGTCAAAATGTATCAAATTTTCAGTTCAAAACCATGCATATAGTTAGTGCATGCAGGTCTTAAACATCCTAATACATTACCAAACACTTTATGCTCAAATGGCACTTTTGTGGCTCTTCTTAAGAAAAGGTTACACGGGATCGAGTCCTGGTAGTCAGTTATTGATTCATTGGGTTATAACATATAGAAAAATGATATAACAGATATTACCTTGTAATAGAACCAATAGTGCTAAAAAAAATCCTAACACATTTGGAAACAGAAGGTATGATTTTGAACTAAGATTTTGATACATTTCAGCTAGTTTTTATCAGAGGTTTGGTTTAACTAACCAAATGTCGACCAAAAAAATGGAAAAAATAATACCTAGAGACTAACAACATGTTTGGTTCAATGGAATTTAAAAATTCTTTTCCTTAATAATTCTTTCAAATTGTGAATTCTCATATTTGGTTTGTGAAAAAAAATAAAAATAAATTGTAGTTTCAATTCTTAAAATTTAAAGAATTAGAATTTCACGAGGTCTAACCACAAAAATTTTTATTCTCAGTAATTTTTCTTTCATACTAATTAATAATAGAATATAAACTCTACATTTATTTTTTAATAAATTTAAATTTAATTTCTTAAACTCATTTTATATCAAGTAAACAAATGTAAATAGATGAAGGTGAGATGAGATGGCGTGAACCTCTTTCAAATTAGGCTATGTTTGGCAAACCTAGTTGAAGAGGTAGCTGAAAGCTGAAAAGTAGCTGAAAACTGAAAAGCTATAAGCTCGAAGCTGATATCTGAAGAGCTGTTAAGTTAGCTGTTATGCTTAAAAGTGTTTGGTAAAATTAGCTTTTTGATAAGCTGATAAATGTAAAAAGACTAAAAAGAACATCTTCATACAATTTAAATAGTTTTAAATTTAAATAGGTTTGTTTATATATTAAAATATAAAATAGTGAAATCAATATATTTTAATAAAATATAAAGTAAGAACATATATTTGAAAACATATAAAGTAAAACAAAATGTTATAATTCATAAGATTAGTTCATACAAAAATCAATGCTCAAACACAAATGTCAAATTGAAATTGCAACCAAACATATTGAAGAGAAAAAGTCAAAAAGGTTTAGCCAAAAATGTTTTAATTGGGAAGAGTAAATGATGTCATTTCTTTAAAATAATAAGGTTAAAGATGGAAAAAAAGTTAGGAAGCTACTAGCTTATTTTGAAACGCTACCTTAGGTAGCGTTCAAAAATAAGCTCTTATTTTAGGAACATTACCAAACAGAGCTTATAGCTTATTAGTAGCTTAAAATAAGTTATAAGCTCCTAAATAAGCTCTGTCAAACACAGCCTTAATCGGAAGTCTCTAAACCTGTTTCTCGAAAAAAAAAAACTAAGAACCAAACTCAGTAGACCATCTGAAAAATCTAACGGATCTTATTTAATTTGACAAAAATAATATGATGAAATTCTGATAATTTTTGTCTAATTTCAAAAGTACAACTTCTAACACTAAAGAGTACAATTTTTAATAGTATACAATGCATTTTTTACTAAACCCTAAAAGCTAAACCATCATAAACATAAAGTCATAAACTATAAATACTCCTATGCAGTAAAAAGTAAACTCATAAACCAAAATAAAATTGAAACACTAAACCAAACAAAACAAAAAAATTAAATCGCAAACTCATAACTGGCACTTCTAACTGGCCAAAAATGCACAATATTTTGTTAAAAAGTACATGTTTAAAATTAGATAAAATTACAAAAAATGTCACTGCAAATTTTTCCTCCTTAATCTAAAATTGTTATATCTGTCCAGATGAATGGCTGAGATTAGTTCTTACTTTTTTCTTTAGAAACAATTTCTTTTATATATATATATATATTACATTCACGTAGTAAATACCGGGGATTCTTTCAGTAGTTGCGTTACATTCACGTAGTAAATACCGGGGATTCTTTCAGTAGTTGCGGTGCATTCACGTAGTAGTTACGGTACATTTGTATAGTAGTCACGCAATTGGAGTATTTGCCTGCGATGCATTCATGTAGCAGTCGCGAAACTGGATTAGTTGCAATGCATTCGTGTAGTAGATGTGGTGTATTCTTTTCACATGCAAAGCCTAATTCACATCTAAGTGGGACCATATATATATATATATATATATATATATATATATATATAAAAGCTACAGCTACCTTTACAAAGTCCCGTGACCAATCATTTCCGCGCAACTTAGATTCCTTAATGATAGATCTACAAAGTTTAAACTATATAGAATAAATTGTACTATACGCCTTTAATAAGCTAGTTTAATTTATTCACGGCTTAATAATAATTTAGGACTGGTAATTTTTTATTATTGTTATTGTTGTATTAGAATGACTAAACGTAATCTCCAACTAAAACATGCATGCACCTAAAAATTAAATAAGCGAACTAGTTAGGTAGTACAAACATATAAAATAATAACCTACATTTAGTGATGTAGGTTTTGTTGATGATTGTACAAGGCTCAATTCATCCCTGTAATTTTCATATTTTTAATATGACGAAGCCAATCTCAAGTCATTTTTTTAATCATATATAAAATGAAAGGCTTTCATTCTTAACACAAGGAAGTGCAATTCACAATCCACACTGAAATATTCGGCAATTTAATTTATATCGTGGATCTAGACCCTGATCCAATACACAGAATTTGACTTCAGTATAAAATTCATGTTCATAATACATAGAATTTATGTTCATAATACACACACATACAATCATACATATAGGAGATGGATCAAGTTAGCGCCATATGCCTAGATGAGAAAAATGAGAACCCATCGCAGTCGTCCATCTGTCCGTATCTAATGGATCATAAACAATTGTTTTTAAATGTGGTGGCATTTTTTCTAAGAGTGCACCTAAATGCAAGTAAAATGTATACAAGTGCAACAATAAGTATACATCGAACAACAATATTAAGTGCACATAACACTATCATTAGGTTCATTAATGTGTAAAGGTAAATTACTTGCACTATTAAGTGAAAATGGTTGCACTTTTAAGTGATTTTACTTGCACACTTGTCCCCGTTACTTGCACTTTTAATACATGTTACTTGCACCAAAGTTCGAGTTATTTACAAAAATGTCAACGCGTATTTCGTTTAAATTACATATGATCAGTTAGATTGATCAAGACAGATAGACGGTTGTGATTGGTTCTCATTCCTCTCATATGCGCACGTTCTCACCTTAATGTGCCTATATATATATATATATATATATATATATATATATATATATATATATATATATATATATATATATATATATATATATATATATATATATATATATATATATATATATATATATATATATATAATATAATATAATATAATATATGCACTAATGCACAAATACACCACAAAACGCACAACACACCCCAAAAAGTGCACCATACCTACGCACACCTATTTGTGCATTTTCGAACATTGTGTAATGCGTTTATGCATACCTAATGGTGCATTTTTGTGATGCATACCTAATGATGCATTTTTTTGTGATGCATGCCTAATGATTTTTTGGTGTATTTGTGTATTTTTTGTTGTGCGTTTCTTAAACATGCGCAGATATATATATATATAGGGTGATGTTCTAATGAGACCACCTCCCCTCGTGAGACCATGCGTGCGGACCAACATTGGTACAAATAAACTACTAAACGAATGCACACAAACTACTACATGATAGATTGTGTGCATTGTATGGCTGGAATTTTAGATTTTATGCATTCATGTAGAAGATTGTATGCATTTATGTAAAAGTCTACACTTTCTCACGGGGGAGGTGGTCTCATTTGATCACTAATATATATATATATGTGTGTGTGTGTGTGTGTGTGTGTGTGTGTGTGTGGAAGGGTTCAGGTGTCGATATAGCTTCTTGTGTGGTTGTGTGGTTGGCACACCATAAGTACACAAACCACGCACCTTAAGCACACAAACAAAGCACCTTAAGAACACAAACAACGCACCTAAAATTTTAAAATGACGCACCTTAAGTATACAAACCACGCATCTTAAGCACACAAACAAAGCACCTTAAGAACACAAACCACTCACCTAAACTTTTAAAATGGCGCACCTTAAGTTTCAAATACTGACACACCTTAAGCATACAAATCACGCACCATAAGAAGGAAAACAACGCACCTTAAGAAGGAAAACCACGTACCTAAAGCTTTAGTTGACGCACCTTAAGTACACAAACCACGCACCTTAAGGAAAACCTCGCACCTAAGCAACCGCACAGCTACACCTAATAAAGCCAACCGCACAGGAACCCATTATATATATATATATATATATACATATATATATATATATATATATATATACATATATATATATATGTACGTATGTATATATGTATGTACGTATGTACGTATGTATTGGATCATATGAGAACAAGTCCTTAAAACAAAAGGATTGTACTAAGAAACAATTTCAGCCTTACATCTGAAAAAACCAGACGGACCAAATTAGATTTTGTAAAAATGATGCGGTGGTATTTCCATAATTATCACCAGCTTTACTATGCAAGTTTGAACACTAAAATTTGCACCATTCAAAATTTTTTAGGTTTGCACATTTAATTAATTAGTATTAACCTATTGCACATTTTCTTTTAAAAGATTGGACTTGCGAAAGTGCACTGCACTTGGGGTTTCAATTTTAGAATATATGACTGCGTTTTTTGTTTTATTTGGTTTAGGAGTTCACTTTTTACTACTTAGAGTCTAGCATTTACGATTTAGATTTAAAATTTAGATGTTTCATTGATTTTTTAAAATTTATCCAAGTTTGCATATTTAGTTGTTCATATTGCATATTTATGTATTCAAGTTTTCAAAGTGAATATACGATAATTATGATAATGCCACAGTATTTTTTTTTTTAATCTAATTTGATTTGTGTGATTTTTACAAATGTAAAGATGAGATTCATAGGTGCACCATAGATCACTCATAAGTGTACCACACCTCAGCACTTAGTGCACCACTGAAATATATATTGTGCAGGAAATTACTAAAACTCTACCGCCTTTTTTTCAATAGTGCACTATAGACCAGCACTTTGTGGGACACCACAATTCATTCAAACGTGCACCATAGAGCACTGATAAGTGCACCACACCCCAGCTATTAGTGCACCATCGAAATATACATTGTCTAGAAAATTATCAAAATGTCACTGTATTTTTTTTAATTAGTGAACCACATACCGACACTTTCATGTACAACATAATTCACTCAAAAGCGCACCACATATAGCACTCATAAGTGCACCACACTCCCAACACTTTGTCACCGTCGAAATATACATGATGCAAGAAATTAAAATGTCACCACATTTTTCTTTTCATCTTTATTGAAGCACTCATAAGTGCACCACACTCCCAGCACTTAGTGCATCGTCGAAATATACATGATGCAAGAAATTAAAATGTCACCACGTTTTTCTTTTCATCTTTATTGATTTTTAATCGTTGAGTGTACATGAGTGCATGGGATAGCAATATCGCATTTGAACCAATCTCACCATAAAAAGAAATAATAATAAATAAATGTGTTTCTGATGGCTAGTCTGAATCCCAACCTCAAGGGTTGGCTGGTGAAACTCTATCCCTGATCTCTTCTCTCAAACTTTACCTTTGTGACCAGTTGAGCTGCTCATGCAAGCAAAAAGAAGTTTGTAAAGTTTATTAGGCAATGACAAAAAAGTGTATACATCGAGTTTACAGAGGAAAAAAAAAGGTTTGATAATGAAGAAACAAATCGTCTATATATAGAATTGTAGTAGCTTAGGGTGAAGAACAAATAGTCTAGCAGGTCTGTAGATGATGGTTTTTAGTGGACTGAATTTAAGTAAGGAAATAAAGTTTGTAAAGTTTATTAGGCAATGACAAAAAAGTGTATACATCGAGTTTACAGAGGAAAAAAAAAAGGTTTGATAATGAAGAAACAAATAATCTATATATAGAATTGTAGTAGCTTAGGGTGAAGAACAAATAGTCTAGGTCTGTAGATGATGGTTATTAATGGACCAAGCTCATCATAAAACTGGGATACTACCAGGGAATAGGTGTAGGAAATAAATGCCAAAGACCTTCTAGTCAAGTGACATGAAGTGACTCTCCCAAATGGGAGGTCATGACCTTGAGTCTTAGTTAAGGCGATATTAATTAACTCGTTGGGCTTCTGTAGGTTGAGAATCTATATACTACAAAGTCATGATTGAGGATTTTAGTAAAAAAAAATGCGAAGTCAATTTTATAATTATTATAAATTTAAAAGTTTACAATATTTATAAAATTGGCTCCGTCCCTTTTTCCCTTATTTTTCAACAATCCTCAACTGTTGATCTATGCAAATGTATGAACCCTCATCACCCTTGAAATATTGTAAATGGACTACAAGTGCCCTAGTTTAAATAACTAAAGACATAAATACGGCTCAAATTAAAGGGCCTAATAACTAATGGGTTGGCCATACAACGAGGAAGCTAGTTAGAAGTTACCAACCAAGCAGGCAAACCAACAAGCCACAGCCGCACACGTGCTCCGATCCCTGTCAGTCGTCACATTTCCCACTAGTAAGTATATCATGTCACGCAAAGAAGTCGGAAGACTACCAATTGGCCATCCACTACATGCACTAATTAACCAACCGATCAATAATTAAACTGCCCACAAACTAACCAACTGCCTAAACCTGCCCTCGCCAGCCCACCATGGTCCAGCCAGGATCATGGTGACCCGCTATACCAAAGTGGCAAATGGCTAGTCGACTGAAGAACCAACTATCGATGTGCAAGGGCCAAATTGCCACACCCATCCCAAAAAATCCAAAATATTATCAAAATGTATGTTGAATTTATTTAAAATTTACTATGAAATGGGACATGTCAATTCAAATAAGACTAGGAAATTTATGCAATAAAAGTAAAAAGGAGAGTTTTGGAATGGAGTATTTGGAGGTTTTGCCCAAAAACTAGGATTTGGATTTGGATTATCCCCATTATAATATAATTAAAGTGCATTAAGTTTTCTTTCTCCCCCTTGAAAAAACAAAGTTGCTTGTGACTTTAGATTTTCTTGAAAGTTCCAAGTATGACAATAACGAACTATACAAACGCAAGCTACATACTATATTGATATGCTAGCTACATGGAATATAATTAATATAAACAAATAATTAATAAAATGAACGCATCGCATCATCTTACGTTATCATATTCCATGTGGCAACAAAGGGCGCCCTGTATGGGTGGCGCTCTCTCTCTATATATATCATCCCATCCAGAATTATTTTATCCCACAAATTAAAACCAAATAATTCATGAAAACAACTTTCCTTGTTGTTGAAAAGTGAAAAACCCATAAAAAGAAAAAAAAAAAAAAGGAAATCAAAAAATGGGGTTAAGAGACATCGGAGCCACACTGCCTCCTGGGTTTAGATTTTACCCAAGTGATGAAGAGCTAATCTGCCATTATCTGTACAACAAAATTGCTAACCAAAATGTTTCTAAGGCCACTCTTGTCGAAGTCGACCTTCACACCTGCGAGCCATGGCAACTTCCCGGTACGTATTTAGCTTCTTCTTCTTCTCATCCTTAGCTTGCTTTTTTGCCGGTGACTGAGAATCATGTCGTCAGGTTCTAGAGCTTTTTTTTTTGGGTAATTTCAAAATTTTAAGACTTTAATTGATAGTTAAAACAAGGGTAGAATAGAATAACGATTCTTTTGTTTTTGTTCATCAAAACATCCCCTATTTTGTATAGCTAGACTAACTAGGGTTCTTCTTCTTCTTCCTTTTTTTTTTTTAATTTAATTTTTTATCATTTAGCTTGCACGAATAAAGACACACAATTCATATAGCCGGATCAAGTTTCATAATAATAATAATAATAATAATAATAATAATAATAATAATGGGAACAACCTATTCACTTTATTAATTTGAGCCCATCAGCTATAGGTAACTTAGGCTGGTTTACCTCCTTATGGTCCTTTGCCGGCTAGGGTCACAGGGCGAGGGTTTACTCACTACTCACACAGTCAGGAGTGGGGTTTACCTTGTTAATCCAAAAATAATTTGAGTCAGTTAATTTTGAAAAATCTAGATTGATTTACCTCGGTCTTTTGCTGGTTAGAGTCAGAAAGTGGGGTTTACTCAGCACACACCATCGAGCAGTGACAGCGGGTTTTCCTAGTCACTCAAAATAATAATAAAAATAATAATAATAATAATAATAAATGAATAAATAAATAAGATTGTGATGGTAGGAAGCGTAGGGTGTTTGATTTATAATTTGATGGATAAAAGAAAATTATGAGATTAAAGGTAGGGAGAAAATTGGAGGAGAATCTTGGTAAAGAGGCTATCCTAGTGCAGTACGTGACTTGAAAGAAAAGGATGTTTGTACACATTAATTGATTGAGGTTCAATGGATTTACTTCCAGATTTGTAGAAATTGGTATAATTTCACAGAATTAGAATTTAGAAAATATGTAAGTAAGAAAAAGAAAATATGTTTTGGGAAATATTTTCTCTTTCATACTTCTTTACATATAGCCATTTATAGAAAAGTTTCTGTAATAAGGAAATTCAAAACAAAAAACTCTTTTGTACATATATAAATAAAAATAAAAATTTTAATATATTGTACTAATCTGTCATGTTTTAAAATATATTTTTTTTAAAATAGTTTGCATTTTTCTCAAGTTATTGAAGCACAAAGAGTCAATATTGTCCCTCTTCGAACTCAAACCCATGCTCTCCCATATAGGAAAGTCACTTTTTGTGCCAATAGACCACTAGATCATTAGCAATTAACATTTTGTTAATATTCACTTTGTTTTTTATTTTTATAATAACTAGTTTTTCTTATGCGCGATTCGCAAAAAATAGGTGCCCAATATTAATATTTTATATTAAAATTTTAAATTTATTTAGATTTTAGATATTTAAATTATTGTAAATAATAATAATGTAAAATATTTTTATAAATTTTATATTTCTATTTTAGAAAATAACTAACATATAACTCCAATATATAATATGTATATATTATTATTATTATTGAAGAAAATAAGAAAATATATAGTAGATGCATGTGCATGGTAACAATAGTGGAAAAGATAACGGAAATTATAACGATAGGGATATGTTTGTCTAATATATTGTAAAGTACAACTTTTATAGCATAATGTACAAAAAAAAAAAAAAAAAAAAAACTTAACAGACAAAACATACATAAATGAAGAGTATAACCTTCATTCACACTTATTATGTTTTTAGATTAGATTAGAAGTGTGATTCATAACTATGTCTACCTATGGTTATTTTCTTTTGAAAATAAATGCTTCTCTCTTCTCCTAAATGTTTGCATCATTAAAACTTTTTATATTTATTGATTACTTGTGAATTAGCTGACTCACCATGAATTTTTTATTATGTAAAAAAAGTTACATAATAATCAAATATAAAAAGAATAGTTTTATATATATTAGGTTTAGGGGTGAATATTACAATAGAAATTTTGAAGAGAATCTAGCATGACTCATTTTTGTTCAAGCTTGATGGATTATGGTATAACAATGTAGAAATTCATATAAATATTTTTTTCATTTTAGATTATTTATTGTTATAAAGTATCCTTAATTTATACACCATATGAATTACTAGGTAATTACATTTATTAATACTATTATTAAATAAAACATTATGCTTGAGCAAATTGATTAATGACAAAAAATAATTTTTAATTTAATTTCTTCAAATTCCCCTTTTGTTAGTGCAGCTGTTTTCCTAGTTAATTCACTTCCAAATTAAGTATTTCTCTTAAAATTCCTTTAATAGCCAACTTTCAATGAACTTGAGAAATCATATCGTAATTCAAAAATGGTTAGTAATCATGAAAATTTATGTACAAATCCTTTAAGATAGCACCAGTCCAAGAATATCTTATTAGCCCAAAATCAGTAAGGAAATTCTCACCCCAAAAAAAAAAAAAAAAAAAAAAAAAAAAAAAAAAAAACCCACATTCAAATTATCCTTTTCTCTGTAGGCACAAATGCACAATTATTCTCATACATTAAGACAAAATCGTTATTCTCATACTTTCTCAACTTACTGAATCATAAGGAGTCAATACACTTATTGAGTTCGAATCTGATGCCTCTTATTTCTTTAAAAATAATTTATAACTTTCAAATTTAGATTTTTTGTTTTTAATATAATTTTTAAATATATATAAAATTTATTTATTAATAGTAATTAAATTATTTGAGTAAAATGTGATTAATTGAAAAAAGGAGTAAATGGGATTTGGATGATAGTATAATATATTTAAATTAAAAAAGAATTGGAATAGTATGTACGTATAGCACAGGCAGCTTAGGTGAGGAGAGGAGAGGACACGTAGGGCATGAAGTGAAGTTGATGGAAATGGACTGCCTGCCCACCAGATGAGATGAGCATTAATTTTAAAAAGCTAATTAAGGTTAAATAAAATAAAATAAAATAAAATAAAAGCTTAGCTTGTGAATATAATTTTGTCTCTTAATTAACTAATATATAATCTTATTAAGAATTTAAGATAGAGTAGTACAATATATAAGCTTTGGTGTAAAGGAAACATGTGAGTGTAGGTGTTTGTATGTAGAGATTCTGTTCTGATCTGACAACTACCTAAACGACCAAGCTTTCTTCGTCATTTCCTAATAATTTTGTTGGGAGGATTCTCGTACAAGACATACATACATTGAGAATTGCTAAACATTTTCTTCTCTTTATTCACACCTCACTTCTCTCCTCTCTCCTGTCATGTCCTGTCCTCTACTCCTCACATCAAATTCTTGATTGCATGTCCTACACAAACACTGTCAATGTGCTGGCACAACCATAATAACCAAAATACTTATCATATTTTTCGATCCCTAAATAAGTATATATATTTTTTATAGTTGATTTGATAAAAAAGAAAGGAAATAAAAAGTGGGTCACTTTCAAAATCAATGATTAATCGGTAAAGTAAATACAGTAGGGCACCCCCAATTGATCAGGTTGTTAATTTGGTAATCAGAAGGTTACAAGTTTAACTATTAACGGAATAGTCTATTGACCCTCTTGATTTGAGTCGATCAGCTATGACCTATGATGACAACCTGGGTCAATTTTTTCATTGTGATCCTTTGTCAGATAGGTTCACAAGGAAGGGTTTACTAAATCCACGTCCTCGAATAGTGATTGAAGGTTTTCATCGTCACCAAAAAAAAAAAAAAAAAAAATAGATGCAATATATATCTATAAATGAATTAGTAAACTCTTTAGATTATTTTACGTGTTCGATTTAGTATAGAGAATATTTATAGATTTAGAGACCTAATATGATATGCATTTTTTAACATTATTGATCATTTGATTTGTTCGTTAGTTATTATTATAATGATAAGTTTATATTTTATTTTTAATTTCTTCTGGGTGTGCTTTCTTGAAATCTTAAATTAAAGTTCTTGATAATATTTAAGATCTGTTTCTTTCTTCTTTTAAAAAAAAATTACATTTTTGTCCGCGAATTATATATATGATATAAACTTAGTTTTTGAGTTATATATTTGATCTTATCTGACTCTTAAGTTATGCTGAAAATGAAAATTTTAGTTTATTAGAGACTATTTTTATCACCAATATGTCATGACATATTTGATCCTTTAAGGACTAAATTGGTCACTTTGCACATAACTGGCAAATTATATCGAAGTCTAACATATTAATGTTTGAATAAATAAAGAGGTGGCAAAGCTGAATTCGAGCGAGTGGTACTTCTTCAGCTTCCGTGATCGGAAATATGCGACGGGTTTCCGTACCAACAGAGCCACCACTTCCGGCTACTGGAAAGCCACCGGCAAAGATCGGACGGTGATTGATCCCACAACTCGAGCAATCGTAGGGATGAGAAAAACTTTAGTGTTTTACAAGAATAGAGCCCCAAATGGCATCAAAACTGGCTGGATCATGCATGAATTTCGCCTGGAAAATCCTCATATTCCCCCCAAGGTATATATTCTCTTCTCATTTCTTTTTCCTTTTTCCTTTTTTTTTTATAATTAAGTTAATGGTTGGCAAATTATAAGTTTGAACCCCAAACTTAAAGGCCCTTCGCGCTTATGTTATTGGGTTCTATGAGGAGAAGTAAATCGTTGTTGGGCAGAGGCCATAGAAAGGCCAAGTCAAGCAATTGGTGGCTAGGAGATTGTTCGGCGGAGATCGGAAAAGGGTCAAGTCCAGCACCCTGTCTTTTGAAAATGTGGTGATAGTATATAAGGAAATACAGTTGTGCATTGCTGTAAGATATATATAGCTTTTGGCATAGTGGGTAAGCACTAACCTAAGGGGTGTAGTTGAGTGGAAGGACTCATATATCTTTAACTAAATGTTAAGGGTTCAATTATTGGCTTTTGAGTGTATGGAGCAGTCTTAAATCTCCAAGCCAATTATCACACTCAATAGAAGTGCCTACAATTCAGCTAGGGGACTAGTCACTATATTTGACGAACCTAACAGCACACTACACCCTTATATTAGAAGTGCCTACGTGGGACACTACACTCTTACCTTCAGACTTTCGGCCAGAGAATCAATCGCTATATTTAACAGTGAAAATTCTTGATCTATGCGGGACACTACACCCTTACACTCAAACTTTTGACCACTGAGGTATGGTCCAAACTTAATGGTTAGTTTGCTAATTATGAATGCAGGAAGATTGGGTACTATGCAGAGTGTTCCACAAATCCAAAACTGAGACCAACAACGAAAACAACATCACGTACGACGACATCGCAAGTGGCAACTTGGAGGTTTGTTTGCCGTCCACCGCCGCCTACCGTCCGGTGGCGGCGGCGTACTCTCACTCCCACAGTCCACCCAACCAAACCCAAACCTCAACCACTGCTAACTTCTTCACCGGCGCGCCGGCAGATCAACGGGGATTTCCCCAATCCTCGCGCCACAACACCAACGTTGCTCCCTCGTCTAACGATTACGAGTTCTTGTTCGACGACATGAATTTCGAGGATCATCCAAGCATGCAAGACGGGGGAGTTCATTCCAGCATTGAGGATATGCGGTTTGATGATGAAAATGGGTTGGCTTTCATTTGATCCCATTATTATTTATTTAGGTCATTATGCAGAAAACTAAAAGGGGGAAAAAAATAGTTGAATTAATTATTTACTAAATTGTGATATATCAATCGTGTTGTGTAGTGTTTGGAAATTGTGTTTGATTGCTTTTTTTTTTTTCTCTTCAGTGGTAGGGTTATGTTTCTTCAATGGTAGGGTTATGTTATTCAAATTAAATGGTAGGAATATTGTGTGTACATAATTATTTCTATTTTTATTTAGTCTGGATTTGGTGTAAACTGGCAGTCATAATGGTATTCTTTCCTCTATATCTTTGCTTTTCTTTTTTTTTTTTGGTTTTACCACGAGCAGTCCTGATCAATTCTAATTGTAGGAGACATTTTAAGCGGAAAATTATACCATGGACCAGGGTCTACAAGTAACCTTCAGATTTTGTATACGTGGTTGACACATTCTGTACATGCAGTTCAGGGCCGATTTTTTTGATTTGCGTGGCCCTGTGCTGGTAAATAAGTGAGGCCCTATCAAAATATAAATAAATTGCGAATTAAAGCAAAATTGCAAAGAGAAAAATGTAAAAAATTTAATTTTGGGCCAATATAATCACAAATATATATATTAACTATTAGGTCATGGCTGGATTAGGGCGGTTGCACAACTTGCACGCCCTAAAATCCAGCCCTGATGCAGTTGACAGTTTTTGTACTAGTAACTATTATATTATGTGTTAGCAATTACCAAGTTATTTGTTTACATGTACATCAATGGTTAATTATAGGTACAGAATGTTTTAACTGAAGGTACATAATTTTTGTATCAAGGTTCACAATGCAATATGAACCCTGGTCCATGCCTCCACGGTATAACAATTGCCTTTAAGCCCGTATCATACTCAGACTAATTCCTGTTCGCACTGGGTCAGACCAATTAAGGGGTTAACCGTTCACACTAGGCCAGCCCAATTAAGGGGTAAAGTACGTAGTGCTAGCCAAATTGGTTTTTCCATACAAGAGGAGGTTTGAACTCCCGGTCTCTCTATATATAGGAAGGGGTTCGGGTGCGATAAAAGCCTCAGGTGAGAAGTGAGATAGAATCTCAGCCGCAGATAAAAAAAAAAATTGCCACCTGCGAACTTCAATAATCTGCACTAGAAGAAGGGAAAATGTGCACTAGAAGGCAAAAATACGCACGGGAGGCACAAAGATGTGAAATAGTTATTGAAAAATTAAATTTAATATAGGATCTTCAACACAAATCATAAACGACCATATATAAATAATAAACGCACAAACAATATTCAACTCAAATTAGTAATTAGTGATCAAGATTAATTGATCTTTCAAAAAAAAGTTCGTCATCTACAATTAAAAAAAAAAAAAAAAGTTCTGGAAGGCACAACAATGTGCACTGTATGGCATAAAAATGTACACTGGAAGGAGAAACAATGTGTACTGTATGGCACAACGATGTGCTCTGGTAGAAGGAATAATGTGCACTGGAGAAGAAAAATGTGCACTATATAGCATAACAATGTGCACTAAAAGAATGAACAATGTGCACTGTATGGCATAACAATGTGCACTAGAAGAAGGAAAAATGTGCATTGTATGACATATAAATGTGCACTGAAAGAGGAAAAATGTGCACTGGAAAGCAAAAAAAAGATTAACTTACTTACACAAAATTACAATAATGCCACCGTATTTTTTTTAAAATCTCCGATTTGGACCCTTGAAATTATATTCGTAGATTGAGTCTAGATCAAGGTGGACCCTGGTCCTAAACGACATTGAATTGTATATTTTCAATATTGGAATTGTGAATTTTCATAATGTAAATTCTATTTTTAAGTCAAAACACATAACAGCTGTAGAAGGGAATTTGTGAATAGAAAAGATTAAATTGTGTTTTTTAGTATTTGACTACAGTATTTGAAAGGAAATTGTGAATATAAAACAAGGTTATTAATTACATATATGTTAACATTATGTGTTCGTAGTATACAAATTGTGAATTTTTTAAAGGTAAATTGTGAATATTTAACATGTAAATTGTGTATTTACGTTGTTTTAGACCCAGGTTCACGGAATAATTTTCCGTCTAGGGACGTGTTGGGCGAGCTATTCAATTAGGCCGAGGCCGAATCTCTAATTTCTATAATTGCCTAAGTATTTGTAGCCCGTGGGCCGTGGCATACTGGCATACTCTAGGCCCAAGAGTTCAAGACCTTATTAATATAACATTATTTTTCCCTACCGATTTTCCCCACTCATTATGGTCCACACAGCCTTGTGGATCATACTATCAAATAATTGACATTCAATATAAAAATAATGTACATTCAATATAAAAATAATGTACATTGTATTAAGGGAATATACATTATTTGTGTACTGATTGTACATTATTTTTATAGTATAAAAATAATGTACATTCAGTACATTAAAAATGTACATTTTATTATGGTGTACACAGCTGTGTTTTGCCGATTTTCCCATATCAAACCAAGTTTTATGTTAAATCCTGTCCATTAAAACCCATCACTAATATGAGCTAAATTTTTTAAGTTTAACAATTTTATTTCAATCTTTTCAATTTTATGAAATTTTAGCAGGGTGTATTCAATTTAAGCATTTATAGACTTTCATCATAATTGAATACGCCTTTACAAACTTTCATTACTTTTTCATGATATATCATATAAAATTCTTATGAATTGCAAAATGATAAAATTTTAAAATTTCCCTTTCTGTTCTGCAAACTTCAGACACCCGGACAGACACCATCCCACATTTATCTCAGAAGGAAGAACGTTTCGGAAAATTCTCAGCATCATCAAGATTTTAAGCCCTAAACATGCTTATATTTGTAGTATCATTCACCATCACCAAGATTTTTGGCCATAAAGCACATAATTTGTCCAAATTTAAATAATACCTGAAAGGAAATCACATAAAGCCATCCTAACTACTGCAGCCATACAATGTTTGATACAACATTAGGCAAAGCAGGAAACAACTCAGGTGCAAACTAGAGATGGAAAAATGTTGATTCTGAGGTGCTTTTAGTTGAATGGCCAATGCTTCCAAACCTGTAAAATGTAGTTAAACCATTAAGCATATATTACTGCATTAACTTTCATATAGAACATACAAAAGAGTGTAAAATAAGAAGGGCAAGACTTTTACACTGCTCTTTTTTAGCAAAAAGTCATGGTCTTTAAATCAATAAATCCAAAAAAAAAAAGGCAAGCAATAAAATTCCTAGATTCAAGTTCTTCACTACAGAAACTTGCCCAGAAGTTAAGAACACATACAGTTTTTCACCCTTTGAATTGCCATTCCCTGCGGCACATGGGGCAGTGTGCCTGAGAAGTCTGTGAATTCACCCACTTCAAGATACAGTGAAGATGAAATGCATGGTTGCAAGCACCCCAAACTGCAAGACAACATTTAAACCACTTAAGTATCAGAAGTAGGCGCCGGCACAGGCTTAGCTCACTAGTTCAGTAGACAGTATTTGGGAGAAGAATCAGAAGTAAGCTACCCATACGAACTATAAGATTAACATTTCGTCATTCCATCCTTGTAACATAAGCATTGAAGGTAATCTTTCATAAAAGACATTAATTGAGATACCACTGACACTGTCACTCTTTATTAACCACTGTCATTCTTTATTAATTATTACTAATCACTTAGTGGACCAAGTGTCATACAGTTGCAAGGAGAGATTTGAATTGAAAGTTTAAACCAAGAGAGTGTTGGTAAAAACCCCAAAATATAATGACTGTCACTTGTCAATAAAGGCTATGAGCTTCAAATTGTATAAAAAAGCTAGATCACTCATCTTCAGCAACTATCTTGGAAGCTTTATACCCCAAAAGCATTAAGCAAATGCTTGCTAATTTAGGAATATCTGGAATGCATCACAAACATATTTGAAAAATTTCGCACGGGGCAGGGGAAAAGGGTATCAATATCAATCCCACAAGAATTAGAAGTCTGAACTAGACAGTATTGTGATAAACTGCAAAGAAAAGTTAGACTTAAGGGCAATATAATGGTAGATATAAAGAGTAACCGCTTGGAATCCTAATAGAATTAGAAAACTAATGGCAATACAATGGTAGGCGTAAAAAGAGTAACTACTTGTCACCCTACTAGAAATAGAAACAAAGCTTAACAATTATGGTGGACTCATTAAAGGCATAACAATAAGTACTACACATTTACACAGCCACATGACCATATAATCAAAATGTGCACAAAATACACGACAATAATAGCAGACTCAGTCACACAGACAAAACATCCTTAAGAAACAAGCACATATAGATCAAAACATCCTTAAAAGAATAAATATGCATTATGCATATGATGCAGAAACTTGAAAAGTGAAGAAAAAGTGTCACATAGGACAGGCTCTAAGGCTTACTTAAAGGGCAATCATCCCCAGGGATTTTACAATCAGGACAACAGCCATCAAAGGCCATCCTACAAATTCCACAAGTCTCATCCTGTGCATCCCATGTCCATGAAGCAACAGCATGCCACCTATAGTTTTTATTGACAAAACCAAGAAAAGAAGAGAGTATTAAAATCCCCCACAATTTAAATATTAGAAAGTTGAGTAGTATCAAGCTGAGACAAAAGAAATACTCTGTTTGTAGCCGCGCACATTACAACGCGAAAGAATTGGTCAAGTGAAAACTGATTACACACAGAAAGTTAAGCCGGATAATCAATGCAGAACTGACAGGCCATCTCAAGTATTTCTGGCATACTGAAAATTAGTCCAGCCGTACAAACAAAAAAAAAACAATAAAGAAGAATAAAAATGAAACAAAGTTTGTATAATTGTATGCATATCCAGATCAAACTTCGCTATTGGTCAAGTTAGAAACTAATAATAAAAAGGTTAAGACTTCATGAGTTCAAGAAATTCATACAGAATATCGATGCATTGAAATGGCGGCCAAAGCCTTAACTAGAAAATTATAAAAAGCCAAATTGATTTGAGTTTGAAGAATTCGGGAATTTTGTTAATATTACTTTTTGAGTCAAACAAGAAAATTTGGGACAACGAAAAGCATCAATATAGTTCCAGTAGATCATAAACAGCAGCCAAATTATTCAAAATGCATATGACAAGAAGGATACGTATAATCTTGACTTTCATAGTCTCTTCCCTGCAAAATTAGAATTACAGTCACAATTACTCCTATATTCACAGACACTTGGGACTTATAGTGAATTCGAAATCAGGCAAACCCCCCAATGAGAAAGAAATGTGATTGATGAAACTACATTTCGCAGTGTAGATGGACACTTGGGACCTATTGTGAATTCGAAATCAGGAAAACCCCCTAATGAGAAAGAAATGTAATTGGTGAAATTACCTTTCGCAGTTCAGATAAATGGGAGTAGAAAATTTGAATTCCTGAAGAGTGAAGCTTGAGTATGAATGATTGTGAATTAGGGCTTTTTAAAAAATAATTATAATAATGATGAACAAATGTTTAAAATGGTGGCGGCTGGAATATGATCTTTTTCCTCTATTTTTTCCCTCCATTAATTAATTTTTTTAAAAAATAATTGCATATAATATATTTATTCAAAATACGAGTTAATTCTAGCAGAGGTTCTTTGTCTTTAATGTCAGTTCCAAATTTAGTCTCAAATTATCATTTTTATCATTTAACACCATAGACTATCATATTTTGGACACTTTTAGTCGTTTCGGACTTTCGGTGACTTTATCTGGCGAAATCCTATTTTAAGAAATGGTATTTTCGTCTCTTCAATTTTTTTTTCAATGAGTTAATTCAAATGAAAGTCTCTTATCTTTGGTGACAATTTTAAATTTAGTCTCAGACAATAATTTGTCTTTTAACACCCAAAACTATCATATTTTGGACACTTTTGGCCATTCCGATGACTTTTCTTCCGGCGAAACCCTATTTTAGAAAATGATATATTCCAATGACAAAGAAGATAGTTCTTTCTTCTTCTTCTTTTTTTTTTTTTTTTTTTTTGCTCTACAACTATAGTAAAAAATTCACATAATCATTAACTAAAGCAATAGCGATCAGACTGAAGCTGACTAGTGGCAACATCATGAGCTTTCCAACTACGTTGCAAAATGATTCCCCAACGCCTAGAGGCCCACACATACTCAGTATTGCCATTGATGAAAAACAATTTGGGGTCGGGTTGAAGGAGATCAGATGAAGACAAGAGTTGGGTGAAGGAGATGGTGCAATCCACGGCTGAAGTGACGAAAATTGAAAAGAAAAAAAAAACACAAAAACAAAAATATTGCACAAAATCAAAAAAATCCTCGTGGGTTTTAATTGTTGCTGGTGGCACTCTGGTCCTTGATTTTAATTTTTTGTGGCCTTGTTTTCTTTTGAGTTTTTTTTTTTTTTTGGTTTTGACCCCTTATTTATCCTTTCATGAAAATTGGAGCCTCAAAGAGAGCTCCAAGATCATACATCACATCCAAATAATCATAGTTAGACGTTTGGGCATAGGCCACTTACTTACCTTAGTATTTGTTTGTGTTAGCTCCAATCCTCGTCTGTTCTGTCTATGCCTAAACAACTGTTGGGCTCTCCTGCTCACCCACCACATTGTCTTCTTCTAAAGCCAGGCCAGAAAATCTATTCTTTGGCATTCTTGGTTCTTTATTTTCTTTCCTCCATTGCATCTTTCCTATCAACATGTACTCTGGGTACATCTATTCATCACCATCTAAAGCCCATGTTAGAGAGATTTGTGATACATGGGAGGTTGAGAGATTAACTCCTAGCATAGGGTTTCTTGAGTTTGAATGTGTGGTTATCATCCTTCATTTCTCTATATAAATAGCCTAAATTATACAGCTTTAGAGTATTAGTAAACACACTTAAATATTCACTCGTACAGTGTTCTCTCTTATTAACTAACATGGTATCAGAGTCATCGACAGTGGGGTAGTTGTGGTCGAAACTGGGAGACGACACCGGAGTATGGGTTTCGCAGTCGACGGGGTCCTCACGCGCCACTGATGGAGTCTCCACACGCCGATGCGTGTGGTAGTTTCCAACGTCTTCTCTAGTCACGATTTATATAGCTTAGCTTGTCTTCCTATGCTGAGTTTGCCCAGGTATGGTTTGGGTATAAGGTTGTGATGGGGTATTGGAGTATTGTTGAGGCAATACAGGCGTACGATATTTTTTTTTCTTTGTGCTTTGCTGAGTTTTATTTTGCAGAATGACTGAAGGAAAAACCATAACTATAGTATCTACCCCTTATAAATTAATTGATATAATGCTTGCTTTAGATGGGTCTAATTTTGTTGAGTGGAAATTTTTGTTTAAAATAAATTTGGATAGCATGGGTAAAGACGAGCATCTAACTCAAGAGTGTCCAACAGAACCTAATGATGCGAAAGAGTGGAAAAATAATGATAAAGCTCTTTTGTCTCGTATAATTAAAAAGGTGTTTGGCTGACTATAGTGTTGCATCTGGCCAAATGGTGAACTTTGATAAGTCTAGTATCACTTTTAGTGCAAATACCAGGACTGAAGTATGCATGCATGTGGCAGGGGTGCTAGGTGTGCGACAAGCAAACGACTTTGGAAAATATCTTGGTCTCCCATCTTTCCTAGGTCATAATAAGTCAGCAGTGTTCCGCTACATTGAACAAAGGGTCCAAGATAGGATAAATATGTGGCAAAAGAAGTTCTTGTCGAGGGCGGGTAAGGAAGTTTTGATTAAATCTATTGCTCAGGCCATGCCGATATACACAATGTCTGTTTTCCTATTACCTAACTCTGTCTATACTGCCATCGAGAGGACTCTTAATAGGTTCTGGTGGGGTAAGGCTTCGAGTGGTGGGAAAGGGATACACTGGCTCAGCTGGACTCGAATGACTGTTCCGAACTATAACGGAGGGTTAGGGTTCAAACGTCTTCATGAGTTTAATTTGGCGCTTTTGGCGAAGCAGGGCTGGAGGTTACTTATTAATCCTACATCTTTGGTTAGCCGTATCTTGAAGGCCAAGTATTTTCCAAACACTTGTTTTCTCAATGCAACTATTGGGCACAACCCAAGTTATTTGTGGCGCAGTATATTAGCTGGCCAGGATCTATTACGTGATGGTGTGGTGCGTCGAGTGGGCAACGGAGAGGATACTTTGGTCTGGGATTGGCCTTGGCTTATTGATAAAGAAAATCCGAAGCTTCAAACACCATGCGTGGAGGAATTAAGAGGAACTCGAGTCTGTAATCTTCTTACACCTGATGGTGTATGGGATGAGGACTTACTACGAGACCTTTTTGTTGAAGATGATGTTGCGAGAATCCTACGTACTCCTATCTCAACTAACTATCCAGACTCATGGTGTTAGAGTTATGACATGCATGGATCCTATTCGGTTCGTACTGGTTACCATACGCTCACCCGTAATTATATGCAGCAAGAATCTTCGCTGGAATTTACTGACTGGAGGAGGCTGTGGAATCTTAAGGTGCCACCCAACATCAAGAACTTTCTATAGCGCTGTGTTCGCAATCTGTTACATGTTCTAGAGGTTTTGCGTACTAAGCATGTTTCTGTCGGTGGTGGTTGTGTGTTGTGTAATGCCACGATGGAAACATTGGAGCATATTTTGTGTGAATGTCCCGTGGCTAGTCAGGTTTGGGGATCTAATAGCATTCTGCATGGTATTTCTTTTGTGAATTTTGTGAAAGCTGAGTTGGCCAACCAAGACTGTGATCGTGGCATACGTATGGCTGCCATCTTTTGGTCTTTGTGGAGGGTGCAGAATGATCTGGTATGGAATGGCAAAACTTGGGCACTTAGCATGATCAAAGCTCATGCCAATTTTCTTATGATTTCATGGAAGCAGACTTACAATTCTAGGATGCATTATTTACAAGGTAATACCCCCTCATCTTCTAGCAATTGGCTATGTCCTCTGCAAGATCGTTTGAAATGCAATGTTGATGCTGCTCTTGTGGATGATAGTGTGAGCTTTGGAGTTGTGCTTAGAGATCACAGTGGCAGATTTGTTGCTGCATGTGCTGGTCAGTTGAATTGCGTTCGGGATCCCTATCTAGCTAAATCCATGGCGGTGAAAGAGGCTCTAACTTGGCTAAAGAATCGCGACATGGCTAATGTCATTGTCGAGACTGATTGTTTAAATTTTAGTTCCACTTTTAATTCACTATCTACAGACTACTCTTATATTGGTTTGATCATTAAGCAATGTCGTTTAATTGCAAGGGACATTGGAGACATTGTTGTTTGCCATGTCAATAGGTCAGCGAATCATGTGGCTCATGTGCTTGCACGGACGGCTAGTTCTTTCCCTGTCCTTTCTATGTGGGACTCTGTTCCGCCGAGTTGTATTTCGCATTTGGTTTCGTTTTGATGTATTATGAAGTTGTTGTTTTCAAAAAAAAATAAATTGTATTGATAGGAATATTATATTATCAATGCAATATTGTATGATTGTGAAGAAGCTTGGAAGTTGATAGATAAATGGTTTTGTGGAACACAAAACTTAAAGAAATGTGTTTTTTCCTTCTATGTTGATTTAGCAAATCGTCATAGTACAAAATAAAATTAACTTAATTACTTTTCAGGTAAACTATGGTCATGTCAATTAACTCTTTTTAAAACAATTTTAAATATTTAAAAAAAAAAAAAAAAAAACCTCATCTCCGGGTAAGTAGTTTTTATTTTTTATTTTTTATTTTTTAATTTCAAACTTTTTAAATATTTAAATTTTTATTTTCATGTGTAATTTAGCTAATTTGACTTTTATTTTAAATTTAAAAAATGCTATTAAAAAAATCAGATACGTCGGTGGAAGGGTCGGAACTCGGAAGGACTCATGTCTACGGAGTACATTATGACCCAGAAAATGAAAAATAAATTCCATTGAAATTTCTCTTCTCCATTTCCAGTGGAAGCAAGGGTTAATCGAACTCAAAAACTACAACAGATTCTGGGAACTGCATCAACTGCTCTTCACTTCATCAATACTGTACTCAGCTGAAACAAGCAAGGGTTCTCAATCATCTGAAAATGGATAAATTTGATAAGCTGAAACTGGCCTCATCGTCTCTGGGTGAGAGATTGAAAACCGGCGGCGCCCAAATGAGTCGGATGTTAAGCACGAAAGTGAAGGAAATGCTGCAAGCGCCGACGCCGGAGTCGAAGATGGTGGAAGAAGCGACGTTAGAGACGATGGAGGAGCCCAACTGGGGGCTAAATCTCCGGATTTGCGCGATGATCAGCAGCGAGGAGTTTAACGGGACCGAGGTGGTGAAGGCCATCAAGAGGAAGTTGCAGCAGCAGGGGAAGAGCGTGGTGACTCAGAGGCTGAGCCTCGATTTGCTGGAGACCTGCACCTCCAATTGCGACAAGGTCTTCTCCGAGGTGGCTTCTGAGAAGGTTCTGGAAGATATGATGCGGATGATTGATGATCCGAAGACCGACCATGGGAATCGGGTGCGAGCTATGCAGTTGATTAGGGCTTGGGGCGAGTCTGAAGACCTCAAGTACCTCCCCGTTTTCCGTCAAACTTATATGGTAAAACCCTCATTTAATCCTTTATTCTGTTTTCCTTTTTTGTTCGTCTTAAGGTATATTCTGTTGTTGTATGTATTTTCTTGTTCATAGTTGCAATCTATGAGATTTGTCCTTGCATTAGAAACTATAAATCTAGAAGACTAGAATGCTTGTATTGGGATACTTTGGGGGACAAAAACTGATTCTTGGGGGTAACCTTTTACCTCCTTATGATCCTTTGCCAGGCTAGAATCACAAGGCGGGTTGCACACCCTCGGGTTGTGGCTTCAGGTTTCCCTTGTTACCCAAAAAAAAAATTCAATAAATATGTTGTGAGGTATTGATGAGTTCCTTGAAAGAATGATGTTGGGGTTTAAATTAGGTTTTGTCCATTCCCATTTACTTGACTTTAGATCAAGGGTGAACTTAAATATGGAGTTTGAGGCTCTAATTAGGTTAAATACTTGGAGATTAAATTCATTAATTGTGTATTTTGTCCCATGTATACCTGAGTTTAGATTTAGATGACCTTTACTCTGATGTTCTTCTTTGCTTATTTAGAACTTGAAGACAAGGATACCTCTAGAAGTGCAGGATGGGAATGCTTCTCCCATGCAGTACCCCTTGGAGTCATACGTCAATCAACCGCCAATATCACCACCGGGGAATTACCCTTTTCCTGAAGCAGGGTTGCAGAACCAAGAGCATGTAAGTTCGATTGATTATGGTGGTGGGTCTGTTGAAGAAAAGAGAGAATTTCTCGTAATAGCACGCAACAATCTGGATATTTTTTCCAGCATACTGAACTCTGAAGTTGAACCAAAACCCATCAAGGTTAGGCTACTATCTCCAAACCCCTATCATTGGTATTGGTATCTATTCAGTTATTTGGTAATACTCCTCTGCTAGTCTTGTTTCCCCCGAAAATTCTGCTTGCTTTCATTGTTTTTTTTGGGGTGACGAGGGAAACCCACAACCACTACCCGAGGGTGTGGACTGGGTAAACCCTGCCTTGTGACCCTAGCTGGCAAACCTAGGTTGCTCATAGTTGACCGGCTCAAACCTAGAAGGCTGGGATTCAAACTCGTGAACTTCTGGTTACAAGTTTGTATCCTTAGCCATCTTGGCTAGGGTTATCCCCTGCTTTCATTGTTTTTGGTAACATATTCATTTGTCAGTAGGCCTTTGATATTTGTCTCATTGCCTAGTCTCTTGGATAGTTTTGATTGAGATCCTAGTGTGCTAAAGGAATCAGATTAGGGAACAACATTTGCTAAAAAGATCATTTGTGCTTTCTCAGGACGATTTGGCAGTAAGCATGTTGGAGAATTGCAAGCAGTCTCTTGCAGTTATTAGAAGGATCATAGAAAGCACCTCTGATGATGAAGGGATGCTGTTTGAAGCTCTGAACCTACACGATGAAATTCAGAAAGTCATTTCCAAATACACAGAAATGGAAGCAGCCCTGGATTCAGGAGGCGAACTGCCTAAAACGGGTGATGTTGAAAGTGAAGCGACTAAGGATGCCTCGGATTCCGGTGGTGATGTTGGAAGGAAAGTGTCTAGTGATGGTGATGTCAAAGAACCCCATATACAGTTGCCAGTCCAAGCTACAAGCACAGCCGATGGAGTATATTCCTCAGAAGAAACGAGGTTTGGCCATGAAGCTGATAAGCCAGATTTCCCAGGGAATAATAAGGTTTAATGGGGCTAATTGCACTCTGATCCGGTTGTCTAATAGTTAGTTGTAGACTTGTAGGTGCTAGCTTTAGACAAACTAAAATAAGATTGAACAGTCTGCATTAAGTAGTTGTCAAATAATCATCACAATGCCCTTTAGTGGAACTACTAGTAGTGTAAAATCTTCTTTTCCATATCATGAGTCTTATGGAGTTTGGACTCCCATATATATTTATTTTTGTAATAAATCAAGCGGATTTCCATAGTTCTCTCATTGCTGATTTCAAATGCCCAGTCCTTTTTTCTTTAGGATTTGTATGAGAATTATGCTTTACTCAATTGGACTAGTAGAAAATATATACTCCTTAACAACATAAAATGAAAAGTAGAATTTACTGTTTACTTTCTTTTTCCAAATTTACTTGGAAAACTAGGACCTTTGGGCTTCCACCACAATCAAGCTTCAAGCCTTCAAAATCCCACCTAGTCACTGGTCAGTGGTCACTTGTGTATGTATTTCTCCAAATCTCACCAACTCACGGAGTACCACCTAGACCTCTAGAAGAGTTGAATCAAATAGTGAGAGTAGAGAGTATGGGTGTGCATTCAGTTAACCGAACCGAATTAACCAAAAAATTTAAAATTTTAACCGTTAATCGAACCGATTTTTTTTTGAAAATCGAACTGAGTTGTTTATTATTGAATTAACCAAATTGATGTTTTTTTCGATTAACCGATTAACCAAATTTTTTTGTAGCTAAATTTTAAATCCTACCTTGTGGTCTAGTGGCATCCGGTTTATATAGGTTCCGACCTGGTCATTCTCCCCAAACTTCAGTTGAGCTGTTGATACGTACACCCATGTTCACTCCGAGAGGTACAGGAGTTGTGGGAATTGAACCCGTCACTTTGTGGGAATTGAACCCGAGTTATCCCAGAATTCCTCCCCACAAAGAAAGCTCAGTTGCCACTTGAGCTACCCCATTGGGTTATATTTCATATTATATTGAAAATATAGTTGGTATTTTGAGTAATATTTATGCTATGATTAATATTATTAAAGTAAGAATTTTAGATATGAAATCAAACTTATATTTTATATTACTGTAATATATAATGTCTATTACCATTAAAAAATACAAGAAAATATATTATATATGCACGTGAATGGTAATAATAATGGAAAAAAACAAAAATTATAACGGTAGAGATATTTTTTCTCTAAAAAAAAATTATATATATACTTTTTGAAAAAACCAAGGGAGAAAATGCATTAATCAAGAATATGCAAAATACAACTAGGAGGGTAAGACTCTCAAATACCATAAACATAGGAACAACTAGTTACCCGTGGAGTTACCTGATTCGTTGACCTAGTACAATTCTTATAACATAATAATGTGTATAAAAAATTAACAGAAAAATTGACATACATAAAAGATATAATTGAATTGAGACGTATTATATTTTTAGATTAGAAATTTTCATATTATTATTTAATCGCGAATGATATATATAAAACAATTTTATGATAAAAAAATAATATAGTAAATAATAATGAGATTGTGTTTGATTTATTTTAATTATATTTTGTAACAACGTTTCCTTTTATGCACATAGAAGAAACATAAAAATAACTTTTTCAATTACCATAATACGGCTTAGGCGCTTGGCCTACACGGCGCTATCCTTAAAAATTGAGCACTACCATATAAGTGATAAGTCCGTATTTCCCTCTCTGCGCTTCGAACTCGAAGATGGTAGCTACTTCCCTCTCAGTCCTAAATTTTCTCCCAAATATCTACCCGCCAAAACCCTTGTACGATTTCGAGCCCTAATTTCCAATTTTACCAATCAAATTTCCACTCTCAATCTCCATTTTTCCTAAACTTCACACTTCTCTGACGGCCTAGGGTTTCTACGTTCAGTTCCCCGACCGCAAGATGCCGTCTCAACCATCCCCCGGCAAAATCCACCGGTTGGAGCTCGAGAATTTCAAATCCTACAAGGGATTCCAAACAATTGGCCCGTTTTACGACTTCACGGCCATCATTGGCCCCAATGGCGCCGGAAAGTCAAACCTCATGGACGCCATCAGCTTCGTCCTTGGCGTCCGCACTGGCCAACTCCGTGGCGCGCAGTTGAGAGATCTTATTTACGCATTTGATGATCGTGAGAAGGAGCAGAGGGGCAGGAAAGCTTTTGTCAGGATGGTCTATCAGTTGGCCAGTGGTACTGAAATTCAGTTTACTCGCAGTATCACTAGTGCGGGTGGCAGCGAGTACCGGATTGATGGAAGGGTGGTCAACTGGGACGAATACAATGCCAAGTTGAAGTCCCTTGATATTCTTGTTAAAGCACGGAACTTTCTTGTGTTTCAGGTTGTTTTGCGCATTACCAATCATATACCAATATCTTCGCTTTTGAAATTTTCTACTTATCATTATTCATTTTTACTTGGAACTCATTATACACCTGTATTTCATTTTTGGCAATTGAGCTTTTTTGCCTTCACCTTGGTCATGAAGTTGGAAGACATAAGGTACATAAGGATTGTGGTACTAGTTCCTTAGAGTATAATCCAGAGAGGGTCTTGTAATACTGTGGAGGGTTGTGAAATAACTGTATGGTTGAGGAGTAAGGGTGAAAAACTTTGAATCTGTATGTTCAGATGGAAACAAAGAATAAATTAAAATTTTAAAGAAAATTAAAATTTCCTTGAATTAGTGATTGAGATATTTATTCTGCAGCCTAATATTAAAATCCAAGGTTTTCTTGCTTTTGGTTGAATGTAACAAGATGGGATTTCTGTGAACCTGTGTGTGCTTGATTAACTATTATGTTATACAGGGTGATGTGGAGTCAATTGCATCTAAAAATCCTAGAGAGCTTACAGCTTTGCTTGAGCAAATATCTGGGTCTGAGGAATTCAAGAGAAGATATGATGAATTAGAAGAGGAAAAAGCTAGAGCTGAAGAAAAGAAGGCACTTGCTTATCAGAGGAAGAAAACAGTAAATATGGAGCGGAAACAGAAGAAGGAACAGAAGGAAGAGGCAGAAAGACATCTTCGCTTACAAAGGGAGCTGGTATGGCTTCAGAGTTTTATTAACACGTTTTGCATGCAGACTTCTTGATCTTTTATCAGAGGAAAAAGCATCATAGTTGTGCTTTGCTACTGGTTATGCTGTTTGATTGCTAACTGCTTCTCCTAACATAAGTTTGAATGTTTGGTTAGTGTTTATAATGAGAGATTTAACAAATTATTTTGGCATCAATTCATCAAATACAATTTATTTGGGAGCAAATACCAATTTTGGTCCCACGAGTATTAGCAAAATGACAATTTTAGTCCACATGTTTAATTACTACAAACTTTCATCCACTTCTATTGTTTTAGTACCAATTTTCATCCACAACTATTGATTTAGTGCCAGAATTCATCACACTAGTCACCCCTTTGTTTAAGACATGCCGGAATCTAAAATATTTAGGGGTATTTTTGTCCTTTTCAACTTAAATCCCAATTTGAGTATGAATAATTGAATAAAGGGATTTAAGCCCTAAGATTGATTCCAATTCGCAATTCTCCTCCTCATCCTACCTTAATTTGAGGAGGAGAACTGCGAATTGAGATCAATCTTAGAGCTTAAATCCCTTAATTCATGCTCAAATTGGGATCTTAATTTGAAAAGGATGAAAATACCCTTAATAATTTCATATTTCGGCACTTCTTAAACGAAGAAGTGACCGGAGTGATGAATTTTGGCACTGAAACAATAGTTGTGGATGAAAATTGGTACTAAAACAATAGTCGTGGATGAAAATTGGTAGGAATTAAACATGTGGGACCAAAACTATCATTTTGCTAATACTCGTGGGACCAAAATTGGTATTTGCTCATTTGTTTGGTTATCTATTAAAAATATGCTAACATTTTGGTGGTTATTTACGGAAGAATTTTTAATTTTTGCTCATGGCTACCTGTAAAGCACAGTTGTATGCTTTGTCCAAGAGTTGGCTTTGAAGTGTTGTACTTGTCAAGTTTCAAATATAAGCTTTAGGTCATTATTCAACAGCTGTGCATCGTAGATTTTGTATAGTGGTTTTTTTTTTTTTTTTTTAGAATTAGTTACTATTCAACTTTGCATGGACTCAAAAGTGTCTAATCTGCAAAGCATGAAGGTCGGGCCTATACATGTTTAGTCCTGTTCTCTGCCTTAATATCCCTTGCCCCATGCTGTTAATCTCTGCCATTCCTCTCTTTTGCAGAAAAATTTGAAGCAAGAGCACTTTCTATGGCAATTATTCAATATAGAAAATGATATTACTAAGGTCTCTACAGACCTCGAAGCTGAAGAAATAAGAATAAGGGAAATTGTTGATGAACTAGAAAAGTATGAAAATGAAGCAAGAGAAAAGAAAAAAGAACTAAGTGGATACATGAGAGAAGTGGCATTGTATGAGAGGAAGATTGCAGACAAAAAGAGTAAACTTGACAAGAGTGTATGATTACCTAATCTTCCTTTTCTCTTTTCTGCATTTTGATTTATATGCTCTTGTACTTGAAGCTTGATTTAAATCTTTGCTCTGCATATCTAATTTGAGGCCATACCTCTGTAGTGTATGCACACTCCAGTCTCCACTCTTCAATTACTAAATCAAGTGAAGGGTGAATGCCTAATGCTTTTGTAAAGTCTTGCACTAGTACTTTAATACATGGATGTGAATTATTTTAAATTTCTGCTATTTGGAACTTTTTAGAATTTTGATAGATGATGCATCGACCTCACTAAGGGCGTGTTTGGTTCAAATATTGGAATCGGGATGGTAATGGGAATTAAATACTTGGTAATGGTAATGGGGTTAAGTAGGAGGAGTTACTTTGTTTGGTAGTAAATAGGAATTGGAATCAAAATAAATAAATAATTAATTAAAATAATAATAAATAAAAATATAAAAATATATAATACATATATATACACATAAATATATGTATGTGTGTGTGTATATATATTAAAATTCCATATTTAATGCATGGACAATGACCTTATTTATTTATTTCATTTTTATTTCTCCCTTATTTTTGATTCCATTGTTCAAAAGTAGAGGAGCAAAAGGGTATTGGATTTTGTAATTACTAAAGGATTTGAATCCAATAGTAGGATAACAAAAGTAGGCAAACAAACATGGTAATGGGTATCAAAACCCATAGTAAGGTGCACAAGTCCCCAACCAAACACCACCTAAGTCACTATGCAACTTTTAAGTTGTTATTTTTGCATGGCATGTTTTAAAATATTTTTAATCGCCAGGTTTCTGTGTTATCAATCTTGTTGTAAAATAATGAAGTTTAACACTAATAATTCTTTTAACTTTTTATTTGTATAGCAACCAGAAGTTGTAAAAAAGAAGGAAGAAGCATCTCGCATTAATTCTAAAATTAAAAGCACCAGTAAAGAGCTAGAAAAGAGACAGGGAGAAAAGAAAAAGCATGCTGCTGAGGTTCAGAAACTTGAGAGAGACCTTCTAGATATCACTGAGCAACTGAATGAATTGCGTAAAAAAAGTCACGATGCAGGTGGGAAACTTCAATTGGCTGACAGTCAGCTGGAGACATATCATCAAATGTGAGTCCTGATTTTTTTGCTATATTATCATGCATGTATCAGCATTTTTTTTAGTCAGAATGCATGATGCCATAATGTGAAAAATGCCACTTCAAAATTTATCTTTTGCTTACAAGGATAATATCTAGTTAAAGATGCATTATGGGAATCTTTCATCTGGTTAAAATTTCAACTGGACCAGAATTGGAAAAGATTTTAAGGAATGCACCTTTCCATCAAATTCTACAGTAGTGTTAATTAAATATGATAAAAGGCTTTGTTGTCAAGAGGCACAACTATATCAGTGTTTTAATAAGGGACTGGTAGTTTACACTTATTCTCTACTAAATTTCTAATTTCAAAATGTTCTTCTACTGATCTGAAGGCATTTATTTATGCCACTAAGAGTAAGTTAATGATCTATTAAAAGACATCGCGTAGACTTGTATAACTGTAGTTTTTAAAATAAAGCTCATCTAATTTAACTCATAATATGTTGACTAGATAAGTGTCGCTTTGACGGTTTTCATTTCATTTATGACTTCTAGAAAATGGGTTAGTATCACAAAGATTGAGTTCAGTATAGAAGCCGCCACCCCCCCCCCCCCCACACACACACACACAAGAAAGATGCACTTCAAGTGATATTTTCAAGTTTTGGTATCATGTTTTAAAGTTGTATTGTTTAAACAAAAATCATTAAACTTAGAATATATATTAATGATTTTGAATTCCCTCTTATTTTCAATTCACATGCTTTATGTATTGTATTTCTACTGCTTTTGACTGTGGAATGGAGTTCAAAATCCAAAAAGTAGTGCTTTTGCTTTACTGCCTAATGGAGTCATGTTAAAATTTTGTTCTGTTTTATTTATATTCATTTATTGTAATGTCCATATTTATTTTCAATCCTCTTACCTCTTGTTTCATCTGAAAGAATCTAATATTATGATTATGACCATCCTTGTTTTAAATTTGAAAATAATCAAAATATACCTTTGTCATATCTCGCCACTATTGGTGGCTTTTGATTCCCTGTAGGACTGTCAATTTTGAAACTTGTAGAAGTTACCATTTTGCATATAATGATGTAACTTTATAAATCCCTTTAGAGTCTTAGGCTTTTTTTTTTGTTAGGTATAATGAGTGCATCACATATAGGCGGATCTTGTATTAGGATATAAAAATCCATAGGTTTTTTCTTTTTTTTTCAGCAAGGAGGAAGCTGGCATGAGAACTGCAAAACTAAGGGATGAAAAGGACATCTTAGATAGGAAACAAAATGCTGATATTGAGGCTCAAAAGAATTTGGTAGAAAATCTTCAACAGTTGGAAAATCGGAAGCAAGAGCTGGAGTCTCAGGAGAAACAAATGCGAAGTAGATTGAAAAAAATGATTGAGGAAGTCAAACAACACAAAGAAGAACTAACACTAGCAATTAAGGAACAGCGTGAGATGAGAGATAAACATGCAGATTCCAGGTCACTCATCTCAATTTTCCAACGGTTATTATTTTCTTTAGATAGTACAATGGCTCTAGCTGCTTATTGATTTCATAATCTCTATTCATAAAAAAAATGACTTGTGTACTATATATCCTCCTTATTTGTTAAATGTGATCTTTCTTTTGTGGTGAAGACGCAAATATGAAATGTTGAAGGCGAAAATTGATGATGTAGAAAATCAACTACGTGAGCTGAAGGCTGACCGACATGAAAGTGAGAGAGATACGAAAATTTCTCAAGCAGTTGATAATTTGAAGCAACTCTTTCCTGGTGTTCATGGTCGCATGATTGATCTCTGTAAGCCTATACAAACAAGATATAATCTTGCTTTAACTGTTGCTATGGGCAGATTTATGGATGCTATAGTTGTTGAAGATGAACACACAGGCAAAGAATGTATCAAGGTATGGGCAGTAACCATACTTTCCTAGCAATCCTTTGCATGAATGCTTTGTGCCTGGACTCACATAGTCACATGGTGGAAATCATCTAGAATAACTTCATTTACTAGGAAGGTGGTACATGTTACTGTTGAGTAACTGTCTTATGTAAATGATTAATTCTGTTAAATTTATGGTGTCTACTTTCCTGCCTACAGTATTTAAAGGATCAAAAGCTTCCTCCCCAGACATTTATTCCGCTTCAATCTGTACGTGTAAAACCAGTAATGGAGAGGCTACGTGCATTAAATGGAACTGCTAAACTGGTGTTTGATGTAATCCAGTATCCTCTTGCTCTAGAATTCTTTTTATATGCTAGGATTTATACCTTTATATACATTCTTTTTGTTTCTGTGTTTATACCATCCAGTTACTTCTCACTGTTATGTGCCTTTGCTTTGTTATTTGACTATCCATCACACTCAAGATCTCTTAGTCTCAGTGAATTTGGTAAAGTCATGCTCGTTTTATTTAGTTATGGCAATAGTATAAAAATTTGTGCATGATGCCCTGAGCCCCTGACCAAGTTCTCTAGTTTTATTACATGAGACAGGTAGGAGTCTCTATATGTAGATTGTAGGATTCTCTATATCTTTTTTGTTTGATTCATTGTAAAACATATATCTGTTCTATCCTTCCCTATAAAATATAAAATCAAAATCCAAACAGATGCTATGAGGTTATGTGCTTAACAGTACCAGATTTGATCCAACATTGGAGAGGGCAATAGTATTTGCCGTTGGTAATACCTTAGTTTGTGATACACTTGATGAGGCCAAGCGTCTTAGCTGGAGCGGAGATAGATTTAAAGGTAAAATCTTAAATGCATTTGTTTTTTGGGTAATGAGCCTTTTATTCCTACTACCATAAATCCATTTATACTAATATCTTGCATTGTGCTTGTAGTTGTGACTATTGATGGGATTTTGTTGACAAAATCGGGTACAATGACTGGTGGTACAAGCTCTAGTATTGAAGTACGCTCTCATAAATGGGATGACAAAAAAGTTGATGGTATGTGCAATGGAGTTAGGGGTGTCAAAGTGGGTTGAGGCCTGTGACTGGCCCTAACCTGCCCCACTGTGGGATGGGTTAGGGTTGAAAATTTTTGGCCCGTGAGGAAGCGGGCCTCACAGGCTCAACCTGTGGGCTGGCTAATATTTAAAAAAATGATTTTTTTAATAGAATGTTATAACTCATTATTAGATTCAAATATTTATAACATATTCATTCTTTTTAAAATCTTATTATACATTATTGTTCATTGTATTGTATATAATATAAATATAAATTAACACTTTCGTATAAAAAAATTAGTACAAATTTATGATTATAATTAAAACATCATTATCCATCAAATTATAGTATGTATAAATTAAAATTTATATGAATTTTCCTTTTTTTTTATTATATTAAAATATAGTATGTAATATAATATAAGTATTTTTTTAAAGTTTATTATTATTATTATTATTATTAAATTTAAATTCTAAGTTAGCCTGTGGGCTGGCCTGTGAGGCCTACCAACCCGCATGGGGCGGGTTAGTGCCAAAGAAGTTTGGGCTGCAGGGTTCGTGAGTTGGCCTGCCAAATTTCTAGCCCGCTGCTGGGCGGGCAGGCCCGCATTGACACCCCTAAATGGAGTGTATCTAAATACCTTTGCTTTAGTTGCAAAATGTTTTAATTTTGGCCTCAGGACTGAAGAAGAAAAAGGAAGCACTTGAATCGCAGTTGGAGGATCTTGGTTCAATTAGAGAGATGAATCTCAAGGAGTCGGAACTATCTGGCAAAATCACTGGGCTTGAAAGGAAAATTCACTATACAGAAATTGAACAGGTTAATGGAGTAAATTGCGCCACATTTCTAATTTCCATGAATCTTCTCATACTATGCATTTGGTGAAGAGAAATGTGCTGCTAGATATTGGTTTAATTGTAAATTAACATTGCCAAGTGCTTCTAATTCATCGCACTTTGACCAGCCTAGTATTAAATACTCCATTTGTCCCATTTTGTTGTATTTAGTGCTTTAGGTTGATTGGACTAAAAAGTTTTAATACTCTTAAGCTCAACTTTTGAAATTAAAAATTAGATATTATGAACTATACATTATGCATCACTTATTTTAAGAATCACAATTCAGAGTTTTAAAGAAATATGTTTTAAAAAATTGGTCAAAAATTAGATTATGTTGACTCTTGAGAAATGAAACTAGGCAATCTTTTTGGAATACAGGAGTAATAGATAAAGTTTAGGGTTGTTGGTTAGTTTCCTTGCTGTCACCAACTTTATTTAGTTTGTAGTCCATGTTGATATTTAGTTCAGACTTCAAATGTAGAATTGAATTTAATATAGCTTAGACAAGTGATTCGGTTCTTTTATTAGTATGTTGGACTTTTTTGTTGGATGAGAGATTGAAGATCAAAGTTTTCACTCTGGATATTTTCAGTCCTCAAATCTGTTGATGATTAAATCAGTTGTAACTCTTCATATATGGTTAATCTCTTCCTAGAAAATATTTTTTTCCCTACTAGTTATGACTATTTTTTTTGCAGAAAAGTATTGCTGATAAACTTACAAACTTGAATCGTGAAAGGGAAACCATTGAAAATGAGATTGATCGCATGAAGCCTGAACTTAAAAAGGTCTGTAGTGCTCTTTTTCTTCGTCTCTTTAGGAGCATGATCATGTGGCAGCTATTATACTACACAACTCGCTCTTGGTTTTCTGCAGTTGGAAAACGCCATCAGTGAAAGGACTAGAGAGATCCTGTCTCGAGAGAGGAGGATCAATGACATTGTTGATCGCATTTATAAGAGATTCAGCGAGTCTGTTGGGGTGAACAATATTCGTGAGTATGAAGAAAACCAGCTCAAAGCTGTAGAGCAGATGGCTGAAGAAAGGCTTAGCCTGCACAATCAGCAATCAAAGATTAAATATCAGTATGTTTTTTGCCTGAGTTTTATATGTTATGGTGATGCTAGCCTTAATCTTCTATTTGTGATCATCCTTGATTTAGTTGAACTCTGTACTTTCTGATTAGTACCACAAGTAAAATATCAGAGGAGAGAGGAGATTGCTGCTATAAGCAGTCCAGGAAGCTTTTATGACCTCTGCTATAAGGATTGGTTTACATACTTAATTGATGTACACATTACTATATAACCAAAAAACACATCTCTACTTGACCTAAGCAAAGGCTCCAATTCCTTGATTGCTTTATATTTTTATGGATATGCACAACCTTGCATAGTGTCTTAGCCTTCTGCTCATCTATTTTTTCTACATGTTCTATGTACTTTTGGGTTGTACCCTGCATTGGTGTAGACTATTAAACATTATACTGTAACCATAAAACTTGGCATAACTACCCACAAATTGGCAGAATTATTCTGTTGACTTAGTTCATGAGTCCATCTATGCAGTTGAGGTTCAAACAGGGATAGTCAAGAGTGTAATAATTGTCCCCCTTGAGACATAGAATAATAGAATAATAGATCCCCACGCAACTTGTTTGTGGCCATTGATTTGTTGCACTGCTGATCATTCATGCATGAGAAGTTCAAAGATGTGCAGCAATGTTGTGTAAACTAAGTTTTAACTTCACATTAAGGATTGTTTTCGTGGTCATGCTATTGATTTAAGAGGTATTACTTTGCTTAATGATTAAGTGTTTAACCAGTTATATTGCAGTTTGTCGTCTCTCTCTCTCTCTCTCTCTTTTCATGCAAAATCTGTGGGAATGGGGGATAGTTTTAACCTATCATCTTAAGAACACTTGGAGAGTTTGCAGCTTTGACATACTGATTTCTTACTGTAATGCTTATTAATAATATATCAATTCCCAGATTGGAGTATGAGCAGAAGCGGGACATGGATTCAAGGATTACCAAATTGGGTGCAACACTTATCAAGTTAAAGAATGATTTGTCAGAGGTTGAGGAGAGTGAGAAGGAACTGAAATCAACAATAGAAATGGCAATTAAGGAAATTAAGCATTACAAAGAAGAAGTAACAGGTATGTAAATCAACTTTAGAATTATTTTCACTTTTGGTCCCATGACTAATACGTCACTTCTACGTTTGATCCTCAAGTATTACTTTTGCCACATTTGGTGCACTGTTGGTAGAAACCAGTCAGAATTCATCACATTTCTAGTTCAGAACCATAACAGCTTGAACACTTTGACACTTCTGGGGAGAAACTATATGGTTTTGAATTGGAAACATGATGTAAATATGTAATTGGGTTTTCTATTAGAGATTTGGTTAGAAAGACCAAACGTGGGTTATGTGGCAAAAATAATGCTTGGGGACCAAGTTTGATGGCAACCTAAGAGTCATGAGCTAAAAATGGAAACAATTCATGAACTTATTTATGTTGCTCTGAGCAAGGTTCTTCTAGTTATATCTTAGGCTTTGGCTATTGAGATCTTACATATATGCATGTAAAAACAATTGACATTGAAGATATATAATGTACACAAATGCAAGCAGGTGTGCTTCTGATGTACTATGAATAAGAGTAGGAGATTGATGCTAAAAATACTCCCTACAGATCATTCACAGTTACTTTAGCTATTTTCTTAGTTAATTTGACCAAATTTCACTTTACGTTTTGATATTGGTAAATTCAATTTTTGAAAACTAACATAATTATATTATGATACTACAAAACTAACAAAAGTACTATTTGTCTATTTGACTTTGCTCAAAAGTTAAATCTAAGTCAACATAAATGGTACATGAGTGAAATTCCTCCTTACTAAATACTCCATACTGGCAGTTTTCTAGAATGACAAAATGATTGAGGAGCATAGATTCAAGCAATGGATGTAAAATGTTTTTTTCTGTTTATACTAATTTTTTTTCCTGAACTGTTATAATAATTTTAATTCAATAATCTTAATCATAAAAGGATTTATAAGTCCTTTTTTGTGTAGCGTGGAAATCCAAATCAGAAGATTGTGAAAAGGATATACAGGAATTGCAGAAAGAGATATCTGCTAAAACAACAACCATTAGCAAACTTAAGCGTCAAATAAATTCAAAGGTTGGTGTTATTAGTTGACTGTCTTGCAAATTTTCATGCATAAACTAACAGATGCAGATGCATTGAAGATTCAACAATCATGTTTTTCTGGCTTGAAGCTACAGATGGAAAAGGGGTAAAAAGATAATACTAATACATTCTTCCTGGGGGATTACAGGAGGCACAGATTGAACAGTTGAAATCAGGGAAGCAAGAGATATTGGAGAAGTGTGAATTAGAGCATATTAGCATTCCGACTATCTCTGATCCAATGGATAGCGATGAGACAACTCCTGGTCCTGTTTTTGATTTCAGTAAACTCAGTAGAGCTTGTCGGGAGAGTAATGGACCATCTGATAGAAGGGGGAAACTCGAAGAAGAATTTTCAAAGAAAATATCTACACTAATGTCAGATATTGAAAGAACTGCTCCGAATCTGAAGGCCCTTGATCAATATGAGGCTCTGCGGCAGAAAGAAGATGCTGTTACTAAGGAATTTGAAGATGCAAAGAATGAAGAGAAGAAAGTAACTGATGAGTACAACAGAGTGAAGGAGACAAGGTATGTTTCTTCATCTCCACTGTTCTTCAAAATGTTCTGATGCATTTTTACATTAAACTTTGCTACTTTATTAACTTCTCACCAACTTTGCTTTCCCATCTTGGTGCAGAATAGTAAATGGGCTGTAGAGTTGCCCATCTCTGGGGGTGGAATATGAAAATATCTGTGTAGTTTTGTATGGTATAAAGGTGGTCTAATTGGGAATCCTTAATGAGGCTGGGGCCTCCCACTTCACGGAAAAGTAATCTGTTTCAACTCTTTCAATTAGAAAGAGAGTACTTGGCACCATCTTTCTGGCAGGGTATCAATGTGTCACCTAGGCGGATGAAATTGAGATTGTCTTATTTCAATGCTAAAATTCAATTTTTTATCAATAGTGTGTGTTTTCTAATGATACCAAACACACTATTGAAATTTAGTCATGAGATAAAAATTTGAAATTGCGATTATTTTCCAATAGTGTGTGTTTGGTATCAACTGTTGTCCTATTTCTGTATTTCAATCTGTTTGAATATTGTAAATACCGAGTCTTTGACTCTCATTGTCAGGTATGAATTGTTTATGAAGGCTTTCAATCATATATCTGGCAATATAGACAAAATTTACAAACAACTCACAAAGAGCAGCACACACCCCCTTGGAGGCACAGCATATCTCAACTTGGATAATGAAGATGAACCATACTTACATGGCATTAAGTACACTGCAATGCCACCGACAAAGCGCTATCGTGAAATGGAACATCTATCTGGTGGAGAGAAAACTGTAGCTGCACTTGCATTGCTCTTTGCTATCCACAGGTATGCTTCTCCTGACATGGAGTTCCTTGTGTCGTTAAAAAATGACCTACTCTGAGTGAAATGTTGGGGTTCTATCTTTTTTACAAGCCAATCTGAGTATTCATCGGTTTATTTTAATTTTATATATATATATATATAGTAGAGTTCAGGTGTGGCCGCGTCTTAACGTGCGGTTAGTGCACAACACAAATATGTACCATTAGGTACTCGACACCGAAAAATACACCACTAGGTATGCAAATATACACCACACAGTGTTCAGAAATGCACAATTAGGGGCAGGGGAGTTATGGGGTATTATGTTGGGTGTGTTGTGTGTTTTTTGGTGTTTTTGTGTATTTTCATTGTTGTGCATTTTTTAATATTGAGTGGTGTATATTTGTATACATAGTGGTGTATACTATGTAGATTTGAGCAGATTTCTATATATATATATATATATATACCTTGTTTGAAATTATTTCTCACATCCAAGTTGCAATGGGAGTTATGTTATCTATGCTTTGATCTACATGTTGTCTAAACTGTAGTTTGATGTGTTTCTGCTGTGGAATTTTCAGTTTTAGGCCTTCACCATTCTTCATATTGGACGAAGTGGATGCTGCATTGGATAATTTAAATGTTGCCAAGGTTGCGGGATTTATTAGATCAAAATCATGTGGGGGAGCCCGGCTTAATGTGGACACCGAGGAAGGGTGTGGGTTTCAAAGTATTGTCATATCTCTCAAGGATAGCTTTTATGACAAGGCTGAAGCTCTGGTCGGTGTGTATAGAGATTCTGATAGAAGGTGAGGTTCTCTCGAATCTCTACTAGTTTCATTTCATTCTTTAACAAAATATACATACATGCTCAGTGATCTATTTTTCCTTCGCCCCAGTTGCTCAAGGACGCTGACATTCGATTTGACCAAGTACCGTGAATCATGAGCACATTTTATCAGTTCTGACGAGCCATGCTCGGCATGGTGTATATACTAGCAGGGTTATTTGTGAGATAAGGAGAACTAGGAATAGAGGTCAGTGGTAGTAGTAATATCATTTAATGTCAGTAGTGTGCCAAATTAAGTACTTGTTTATTGTGTTTGGGCGTGATACTAATTACTAAATATTTGGTTCATCTCAGACTCAGAAGGATATTGAAACTAATGCTGTATTATATTATTAATATAATGGGATTTGGATAAAAATGCATGTTGGATCTCGGAATTTATAAGGGTATAGTAATTCGCTTCTACTGCACAATTTTAATGTTCAAAAATTTATCATTTCAGTGCTGTGACTGAAAATGTCAAATAGTGCTTGTTAACCTTTTCGTCTACAGTGGTTAAAATTTTGATAATTTTTAATCTCTAATTTCAAATTTTGTTTTGTTTTGTTTTTTTGTTTGGGGTGAAATCATTCAAATATGAAGTTACTTCCGCAAAAGTTGGGACTTGGGAGAGAACTTTTTGAGAGTACTCTGCCATTTTACTTCAATAGCCAACTTGTATAACTAAGAGCATCCTTATCAGTTGGAGTTCTTTCACAGTTTTTTATGGATCCACAATTTTCTATTCTATATTTTAATTATTTCTTTAATTATTTGAACTATAAATTTATAATTATAAAAATTAATTAAAATAAACATACTTAAATTTAATTAAAATGATAATTATTAACATTTAAATTAATTTACATTGTTGCTCTACTTATTTTAATCATTTTAATTTTAATTGTAATTAAATCATTCAAAATTTAATTCAAAAATATATATTATATAATTAAAATTTGTGATAAATTTATAATATAAATAATAAAACAATAAAAAAACAAACAAATTAAATGTTTTGTCAAAAAAAGATTGCAGTGTGCGCCTGTGTCCCAACTCTCGCAATGTTCATTAATTTAAAAAAATAAAAAATAAAAACAAAGAGATTGAGAATGGCCGCCAGCTGGCAGCCACTCTCAATCTTCCAAGCGGGCGCGTGGGAAGCACGCGCCCGCTAGGGCAGCAGTGCGCGCCACTGCTGCTCTCTTTGTTGTTGTTTTTTTTTTTTTTTAAATTTATTTCTGACATTATCTTGGCATTTGCAAGAAGAACCAAGCATGAAATAACTCCTTTCTACATCAGTTTCAAAATCATGAAGTAGTTATTTCTCTGCTATGAACCCGAAAAAAACTATTGATAGAAATACTCTAATTGGTCAATTTGTATAACTCTCCTTCCCCCTTCACCGTTGCAAAATGGAAAATGATTTCCCCAAAAAAAGGAAGTCATTTTTTTTAAAATATTACGGAGTAGCTATTTTTCATTGACCAATCCATTAATTTTCATTGACTTTAAATTTTTATTAAAAACGCGGAAAATGATATCTAGAAATTATTTTTCAAGTTTTTAAACACGTAAAAAAAAAAAATACCAGCTTAATCTACTTTAGGAGGAGGCTAAACGAGCCCAACCATGACAGGTTAAACTCATTTTATCATTTCTAAATTTTGATATACTCGTGTCATTTTTTCATGCATCCTTGGATGACGAGAGTGTCCGTGCGCTAGTTACTATTTCCCTATGCTTTGCAAGCGCACCAGGTCAATCCGAAACCTTTTTTTCTTTACACCTTTGCCCTTTATAAATTTTCACCTTAGCCCCTTTTTTAAATTTGCATCCCCTCTCATGTTTAAATTCTACCAGCTTTGGTCCCACGACTATGATTTTAGTACCAATTTTCATTCATGATTATTATTTTCGTGCTAAAATTCATCGCGTTGGTCACCCATCCGTTTAAAACGTTCAAAAACCTAAAATTGTTAAGGGTATTTTCGTCATTTTCAACTTAATATCTCAATTTGAGTATGAATAAATGGATTTAAGTCCTAAGATCGATCAAAATTCATAGTTTTCCTCCTCATTTTACATTCATTTGAGGAGGAGAACTGTGAATTTTGATCGATCTTAGGGCTTGAATCTCTTTATTCATTCTCAAATTGTGATATTGAGTTGAAAATGACGAAAATATCATTAAAAATTTTAGATTTCGCCACATTTTAAACAGATGGTGACCGGCGCGATGAATTTTGACACTAAAACAGTAGCTTTGAGACCAAAATTAGTAAAAATTAAACATGTAGATCAAAATTTTCACTTTACTAATAGTCGTGGGATCAAAATATGGTATTTGCTCACTAATATAACAGTAAAAAAGTGAGAAAATTGTAAGGCGAGGTAAAAATAACCTAACCAGGTGAAGATTGACAACTTTGATGACATATAGTATCTCAAATGGATCGGAATTGGTATGTAATAACTGTACATATTTTCTAAGAGTTTTTTACACTTTTGGTCCAGCGAGTATTGTGTTACTAATAATTTTGATTCACAACTTTCAAAACTTGCATAACTGATCCACGAGTATCAATTTCTTAGTGCAAATGGTTCTTCTGATGAAATTTCCGTCAAATTTTCACCAGTAAAGGAGACATTTATTTCTAATTAGTTTCTTTTTTCATACTATTAACTTTATTATTAGTGTATAAAATTTATATTTTTAGAAATTACATTAAAAATATTATTAAATACAATAAATCAAAGTTACAAATAAATTTAAAATATTAAAGAAAAGAAACAAAAAAATTATGTGATCAATGAATAATAAATAGGGACAAGGGTCAAATAGGCCTCTAAACTTTACACTAAAAGTCAATTAGGCACCTAAACTTTTAAAAAGGTCAATTAAATCCTTTAAAATGTCAAATTGAGTCAATTAAGTCCAATAACCGGTAAATAACAGGTCATTTCAGTTTCGGCGACATATTCCGGTGGCCGGCAACATATTCCGGCGACTGCCGAACCGTCGCCAGTCGCCATCTCCGGAATAAGGCGACCAAAAGGTTGGCTTCTCGGCGGAGAAGGGAGAAGGCGACATTTCCGTCGCCTTCTCCTCTCGTCGCCTTCTCCGGGAGAAGGAGACGAGATCCGTCGCCTTCTCCTGCGAGAAGGCGACCTTTTGGTCACCCTTCCGCCGGAGATGGCGACCGGCGATGGTATGGCCGTCACCGGTAACCGGAATATGCTGACGGTTATCTAAATCTATCATTAGAAAAATGACCTGTTATTACAGGTTATTTACCGATTATTGGGCTTAATTAACTTAATTTGACATGTTAAATAGTTTAATTGATATTTTAAAATTTAAATACCTAATTGACTTTTGATGTAAAGTTTAAGACCTATTTGACTCTTTTCCCTAATAAATATGATAGGTAAAATAAGAAAGAAATGAATATTTTGCTTTAAAATTGTAGTAACACTCCTCCTTGGGAGTGATGTCATGTGAGCTTGTCGGTTTGTCCCCACTTATGCGTACTTGCTTTCAAAGTCAACAAAGATAGATTCGTCCCTGATTCATTAAAATATGAGAAATATTTCGTCCACAAACAATAATAAATAAAGTATTTTCATGTGAACCCTAAAAGTTGTTTATATCAAGAGTTTGTATATAAAATTAAAATTTGAAATTATATTCAGTAGAACTCTCATATGTGTGTATATATATAGACTATAGAGAAGGCTGAGAAGCTCATTGATAAAAATAATTCAAGATTTTGTCCACTATATCTAAACTTTTAATACTCTCAAAAAAAAAAAAATCTAAACTTTTAAAATTTGGATGAAAAAAATTAAAAGTTCTATTACTTGTATTTTCAAATCTTATTTTTTTTAATTTTACTTCCGGACTCTAATATGATAGACACATTTTTTCTAGGTATTTTTCAAAAATTTATACCTAATGTATTTTTTGTCCCTAAATTATAGAGTAATTGTAGAATTCGTTCATAAGTGTTGTTTATATTCACCTTTTGTCGCTAAATTATTATTAATGTTGAACTTTTCGTTCATTTACTAATAAAAATTTTCAATTTTAATATAACTCAGGAACGAAAAGTAAGCAAGACAAGCAAATGATAACTTAGGATAGAATTCTACAATTACCTAGAGACGAAAAATACAATTTTTAAGTTAAAAGAGTTTTGAATTTGCATCAATTACGAGGGCGACCGAATCAGCCCAAACATTACAAGGATTTATGCATACATTCTGAGAATGGAGGCTTAATTTAGCAGCTCCGATCGAAGCGGAGGATTTGTGCCGCCATGAATAACTTGCTCCTCCTCCTACTACTACTTGTCGCTTTCCTCTACTGCTCCGGAGCTGGAGCAGCTACGCCTACGGCAAAGCAGCAGCGACGACCGGGATTTCTCTTCACTCGTAACAGAGGAAGATGCACTCCCCAGTAAGATCTTCCTTTCCTTTCGCATCTCTTATCTCATGAATGCAATTAAGTGTTTATGTGGGAGTATGATTATTATTATTAGGTATTGGAGCAGTCGGAGGGAGGCGTGGCCGAGGATGGTGCCGGAGATGTCGACGGTGTCGAAGGTGTTCGGATCCAGGGCGTACGAACGGTACAGATACGATCTGACGCTGCTGGAGGCGGCGTCCAGGAACGACGACGGCGACGACGTGTTCGCTAGCCTGGTGAAGGAATCCACGGCGGCGCTGCTAAATTCGTACGCTAGGAAGCCCTATCCCTTCACTGCCTGGGAGGTTAAGACTCGCCTAATTCAAGCTTTGGTTTCTAAAGATGCCGCAGCTAAACAGGCTCAGAGCTTCGCCAATGCCAATCAGGCTTGCAACTGATCACTCTGCCCATTTCCATTGGAATTAAACTACTGTACGTGTGTTCAGTTTCACTCCTAATCTGTATTTATTTGCTTTTCACTGAATCGATCTCAGCCAGCCCAAAATGTGAAACAATTTTTCACTTCACACTCAAGTAGGGTTTCACAACACAAATGTGCTTCTTATTTCTCAAACACCATTTTCCCCAAATTTCATGGGGAATTCTAGAATTCTGCACTAATTACAAGGCGTTTGGTTGGTAGTAATCTTAGTACAATTCCAATGAAATTCTTTAGCATTTGCATTGTTTGGTTGAGGAGAAAAGGAATTGGAATTCATAGCCAGCAGGAAAAGGAAAATTGAGTTAAATGACAAAATTGCCCTTGATTATTATATTATTATTATTATATAAGGGCATTATAGTCTTTACAATCCGTTTGATTGACATTAATTGCATTTCAATTACAACGCAATTCTTTGGCATTTTCAATTACAATGTTTAGTTGGAGCAGTTCCCTCCATATGTTGAATTAGAATTCATACACCATGAAAATTCCAATTTAGTGGAAGCTAGAAAAGGAAAAAACAGGAAAATTACTATATTGCCCTTTATTATTATTATTATTATTATACAAGGACATTTTAATCTTTATATCAATTCCTCCCTCGCTATCAACCAAACAATGTAATTTGAATTCCTATTTTATTCTCACCTTATTTTTTTCATAATTTACAATTCCTTCCCCTTAATTCCTTTATTCTAACCAAACACCCTAATTATTCCTCCAATGGATTCCAATTCAGCAGTAGTTGGAAAAGTAAAATTGAGAAAAATGACAAAATTGCCCTAATTATATTATTATTATTACTACTAAGAACATTTTAGTTTTTATATCACCTATATCCTTTCAATTTTCAGTAACGCCTTCTTAGATGCGGGGACTTTGCCAACTATGCATACTCAGTGCAGAAATTCCTTGATTGGATCGTCGTGATGGATCTTCTTCATCTTGTAGGCCTCCATTTCTTCTGGTGTCACCTGCAGGGGCAAAAGTAGTTTGTACAAGCCTAGCCTTGAGGGTGTTGGTGAGAAGAAGAATGAATACAGTGGCATACTTCATCATTATACTTCACATTATATTTCCGTTTTCTTTCATCCTTCTCCTCTCTTCTCCTTTCATCCTCCTGCTTGTTCAAAATAACATACACCACCTGAGAACCTAATTAGCTTGCTTGATGTGAAAAGGTCATTGAGAGAAATCATATTGTGCAGGGAGTGTGGTTGTGAAATGTGAAACTTCAGACATGCTAACAAAGCGTAAAGCGAAAGGAGAATGAGAAATCTTTCCTCTTTAAGAGCTTCAGTCACTTTACTCTGGTCCAGAACCAAATCTTCTGGTACATCACTTCCCCAGGTAGCAAGCCTCTTTTCCTTGGTTGGTTTATAGGCATCTGGATTTACGAGTTCCGACCATCAAAGTTCATGGAAGCAAAATAGACACAACATGAGTTTGCTGAGACGACAGTAGAATGTTATTACTCACCACCCTCAGTAGCTTCTTTGCGGGCAATATTGGCCCTCATAAGATCTGCCGCAGCTTCAGCTGCTTCAATTCCAGCAGCGCCAGTACAATAACTACTTCGTATTGTCTGCTTGCAACACTTATAACCCCACTGATGGTCCTTCCACCAGGAGCCCCAAATACTAGTGTGGTTGTTTATGTAAACATCTTCTTCATATTTACTTTTTGGAAGTGACATCTCCTGCACACAATAATGTTACTGAGTTAGACCCTAAAGAAAAAAAGATACCATCAAGGTTCTTCCTTCCTTTCCTATTAGTATCAGCACTTCATCCTTCACATTATGTATTTATAATATGATAAACACACACCAAAATCCTTGGAGTGACTCCCGTCTCACGGATCCTTATATGTGAGACGGGTCAGGTCAATATAAAAATATAATACTAATGAATAATAAATTATTTGTTATTTATAAGGGAAATTGTAATACTTTTGAAGAAAAATGTATTACTTTTAAATTAAAATGTGAAAGTATTACATTTTCATCAAAAGTATTTTATCACTTTCCCTTATAAGTAAGGCCGCCGTAAGAGACACTTTATTCTTAATTAGTACGGAGTATTACATTTTCATTTTGACTTGACCCGCCTCACGGACAAGGATCAATGTGACGGTCTCACACAAGTTTTTGCCAAATCCTTGACACAAAGAAGGTGGTGTAGTATTGCTTAGGAGAGTTAGATTCCATAATATGCAATTAAGGTAAAATGCATAGTACTTTCAATCAAGAATTCATAAATTGTCAATTCAAATATCACCTGTCCTTTTACAATCCTGCCAGCACGATCATACTCAACTTCTCTCTCACTTTGACCAAGTAAAAGTTCTCTAGGGAGTGCCTCATCATTAGCTGCATTACCATATTTCTCCATGATGGTCTCCTTGGTTTTGGACTTGAGTTTTTCCTTGTTGATTTTATAGTTTTTATGAAGCAATTCTGCTTGAGAGGGAGCTGCTTGCATATGGATATCATGACCCTTCTCAAATGATTCCCAAGCATGGATGTTGAGTTGCTTGAACTCTAATGCTTGGCCACTTAGTCTATTTTGGTTATCCCCCTATAACAGAGCCGAAACACAAGTAAATTTTTGGACACTCAACAAAAAATAACCAACCAGTAAGCCTCAATCTTACTGCATAGAACTTCTCGTTTGGATCCATATCTGGAAGGGGATCTTCACGCATGGACCTGGTTTTGGGGTCATAGTAGGCTGAATTGACGTCGAGATTAAGAAGGTACTTGGCTGTGTCTTCTCGGATACGCAAATTCCTAACCATAGAAATAGAAAACAGAATTGTAATGTTCAACACTTAGCAGAGCAGATATCAAACTCTAGATTATCACAGAAATCAGAAGCTGCATTTACAACAAAAGAATCCCCACCAACATTACCAATAACGCATAAAGAAATCAAAATAGAAATATCTTTCCCGGGCCAGAGAGATGAATTAAGACTAACCTAACAGTCCCGGTGCTACCACCACCAGTAGTTCGCACGCGCTTCTCAACCTTTGCGAAATCCATTTGGTTACTCTCATCAACCTTGGCTTCATCTACCTTCAGAGCATCTTCCAAATCTTCATCATCATCATCGTCATCATCACTGGCATCACCTTCCTTATTTTGGTTATTATTGTTTTTCTCCTCCAACTTCTTAAGCTGCTGTTCCTTGAGATACTTCTTTCTCGCTTCATCTCTTGCTTCGTATCTTTCAACGACATGGACATAAGAAGCAGCATCATAACCATTCCAACGGTCCCTTTTACCATCATAATCCAGCTCAAACTGCTCTATCTTCTCATCCGGTGCAATGCTCTTTCCCGTCCATTTTGCTCCCAATTTGCGAGGCCTTTCCATGCATGACTTTGCATTATGTGTCATTGCTCCACAACTGGGAAAAAAACAATTATGAGAAGACGACGAATTTTCATAGATAGGAAGTGGTTGGCAGGAGTGTCTGACCTACTTTTCACAAGCACCTTTTCTATATTTGTCAGCCTGATAAATCTTGGCACCTCGGTCATACCACGACTTGGTATAATTAGGATCTGATTTCCATTTCCTTTGATGTTTCAAACTCTAAGAACCGTTCAAACATACAGAAGTTACAATCACTCTATAAAACAAGAACATGCATGCTCAGGTAACCCCAGCCAAGATAGTTAATAATACAAACTTGTAACCACAAGATCACGAGTTCAAATCTCAGTATCCTAGGCTGGTTTATCTCCTTGGGTCTTTTGCCGGGAAGCTATGGACAATCTAGATTGGTTTACCTCTTTGTAGTCAAACAGGATTTACCCATGCACACCACCGAGTAGTGGCGGAGGGTTTCCATCGTCACCTAAAATAACTTGCATGATCCAAACACAATTAAAGGAATAACAAAAGGCACTCTAACCATTAAGGAAACATACCGGTCTCTCAGCATTGAGATACCAAGGAGCAGAGGACATATATTGAGGAATATGAGGGTTAATCTCCTTTCCATCCTCATCGACCTCAGCGGGAGCAAGCCCGGCCTTTCGAGCCTCCTCCAATTCCAACTGTTTCCGATGATCCTCCCTAGATTTGAAAGCCACTGCATTTGCCAATACTTAAACAAATTATTGATCGAAGACATATTCCAAAAGTGAAATGCAATTAGAAACCCTGGAGGGTAGCATAAAATCAATCTGAAAACCATAAAATAATCATATGGAGATTCAATTGATCGAAATTTTAAATAGAATGGTTAATATTACGCCCACAAAATAACAAAAACTAAATCCATTAAGGGAACGAAGAAATTTTTGGCGCAAGTGTAGAATGAAATACCTGACGCAGTTGCCATGATAAGAGAGTTATTGATGCAAATCCGAATAGAGACGAAGCTCAGCCGTTGTCGATAGGATCGATCGTCAGAGATCTCCGAGAGAGAGAATGGGGAAACGTTGCCAACGGTAACGAAATAGAGCTTGGCTATGAAATTGGCCTACTTCAATATATTATCCTTCCAAAATAAAAGAAGCAAAATCTCTCGAGCTAAGAGTCCACACTCCGATCCCACTATAGAGGAGTCATTTTAATATAATTGTTATACCAGGAATCATGATTCATATTGCATTATAAACTTAATACAAACATTTTGTATCATCAGTTAACAATTTTTGTACATATAAACAAATACTCCGTAACTTATAATTGCTTATACATAATATGATAACTATAGGTACAAAAACTCTCAACTGCAGGAATGGTTGCAGTAGGCGCTAGGCACTAGTCGGGCGGTAGACTAGCGCTTAGGGTCTAAGCGGTCTAGGCGGCGACCTATAGAAACAAAAAATTAATTCATGTGTGTGGGTGTATGTCATATATTATATATATTATATATATATCTCTTACTTCTCTTACTTATATAAATAAATAAATTTAATTATATATAAATATAATAATAAAATTAACAAGGCCGATTCGCTTGAGTTAACTCAGCTAACTTTGCCGAGTTAACTCGGTCAAATTCGGCCCAGTCGGCCGAGTTAGGCGCTAGGCGGCCTTCTAGGCGACCGGCCATATAGGCGGACGCTTAGGGAGCAATTCGCCTCGGTCTAGGAGCGCCTAGCGCCTAGACAGAGATTTTTGCAACAGTGACTGCAGGTACAGAATGTGTCAACTACAAATACAGAATCTGCAGGTTATTTTTAAACCATGGTCTACAATGTAAGGTAGACCCCGGTCCATGGTATAATTTGCCACTTTCATATATTATACAAACCATAAGTGATATTGACAAAATTATACTGTGGACAAAGTTGATTTTACATGGTGGATCCTATCCAAAATAACGTTGTTTTTATACCCGTGTCAATTAGTACATCATGTTTAATAACGTTACCTTATATTATATTCATAATATTTCTTGTATATGTTTATACATCTAAACATTAATATATATATAAACACTAACATTAATGTTCATCATATGTATTTTCAATCACTATATAGTAGACTCATAATATTCATTCTATATCTTCATAAAGAAAAAACTTAATGTACATTTTTTTTTGAGTACTACTGACTCTGTTACAATGTAGTATCTGTTCATAGCTACTTTCTCAACCTAATGAAGCACAACGAGTCAACAGTTGCCTCCACTGAGGCTCGAACCCACTCCCATCATCCATGTGAGAGTGTTAATCGGGACACCGGATGCCACTTCATAAAAATTAAATTACACAATAGAAATATCATGTTTGATAATGAATTATGTTTATAATATTTGTTCTATATGCCTTAATGTACATAAATACTAAACTACATGTACATCATATATATTTTCATTCACTATGTAGTAGATTAATAATATTCCTTCTATATATTTTAAAAAAAGTTTAATGTATATAAAATTACATTACAAGTAGTGCAACATTTTAATAACATTTATCTTGTATCATGTGTTATAATATTTCTTCAATATATGATCATAAATTTAAATCTTAATATACATAAACACTAAACTGTTGGTATATTATATCGATTTTCATTGTTAGAAATCTCGCTATTTCCGTCCAACAATAATGTTGGTCGGTAATTTGTAAAAAATCACAACTTTCCATCGCACGTTGGACATAATTTCCGTCCAACAATCGCACGTTGGACGGAAGTTCTGACCGACAATAAATGTTGGTCGGAATTTTTGTCCAACGGTTGCTTGTTAGACGGAAAACCGAATTGATCGGTATGTGAAATGCAAACTGGTAGGTATTATTAATTACTGTCCAACGACAATGTTGGACGAAAATTTAAATATTTAAGCATCTACCTGCGTATTTAAGCTCTTTTTCTTCAATTTCCTCCTCTTTTTACTCTCTTCTCCACTGTAAAATTTGGTTCTTGGTTCGAAATTAACATGGGTGACAATATATAGAATTATTTTTGACAAAGTATATTCCAAATCCAGGTATGAGTTAAAAATAATAACTTTTAATTTGTGTTTGTGTTTGTTTGTGTATATGGACATACTACAATTGCAATGTTATTATATCAAATCCTTTATTGTGGTTATATATATATATATATATATATATATATATATATATATATATATATATATATATATATATTCAAATGTGACCGCGCATTCCTGTGCGGTCGATGTAGTTTACACCACTATGTATACAAATATACACCACTTAATATTAGAAAATGTATCATAATAAAAATACACAAAAAAAAAATAATCAAAAAACACACCACACATCCAAAATAATGCACCATAACTCCCCTGCCCCTAATGGTGTATATTTGTGTTGTGCATTTTTTAACATTGAGTGGTGTATATTTGTATACATAGTGGTGCGGTCGCACTGACCGCACGTTAAGGGGCGACCACATCTGATTATGACTATATATATATATATATATATATATATATATATATATATATATATATATATATTTATTTATTTATTTATTTATATATTCGAGGTAATGCATATTAGGTGTTTGTTTATTTATTTATTTATTTATGAAATTCTATCCGTAGATTGAGTCCAGATCAAGGGTTCAAATTGGAGATTTATTTAAAAAATAAATGCGGTGGCATTATTGTAATTTTGTATAAGTAAGTTAATTTTTTTTTGCCTTCTAGTGCACATTTTTATGCCGTATCGTGCACATTGTTCCTTCTTCCAGTGCACATTGTTATGCCATACAATGCACATTGTTCCTTCTTCCAGTTCACATTGTTCCTTATACCAGAGCACATTGTTGTGCCATACAGTGCACATTGTTCCTTCTTCCCGTGCACATATTTATGCCATACAGACATATAGTGTACATTGTTGTGCCTTCCAGAGTTTAAAAAAAAAATGTAGATGACAAACTTTTTTTAAAAAGATCAATTATCTTGATCACTAATTACTAATTTGAGTTGAATATTGTTCGTTTGTTTATTATTTATGGTCGTTTATGATTTGTGTCGAAGATCCTATATTAAATTTAGTTTTTTCAATAATTTTGTCACATCTTTGTGCCTCCAGTGCGCATTTTTGCCTTCTAGTGCATATTTTCCCTTCTTCCAGTGCACATTGTTATGCCTTACAGTACACATTGTTGAAGTTCGTAGGTGGCGGATTTTTTTTTAATCTACGGCTAAGATTTTATCTCACTTCTCACCTGCGACTTTTATCTCACCCGAACCCCTTCATATATATATATATATATATATATATATATATATAGTTTTTGTGATTTTGAGATATTTAATTTGTATTTTTATACTAGGTGTATATAGATAGTATATCAAAACATCCAAAATGGATGTATAATCGATTGTTACCTGGAAAGAAATGATACACTGATGAGTTTTTAACTGGTGTTGAGGAATTTGTTAATTATGCATGCACACTTCCAGTATACGAGTCGACAAATACAATTTGGTGTCCATGTAGTAAATGCAAGAATAGAGTACACTTATCTGCTGATGAAGTTCGTGTTCACTTGTATAGGAGTGATTTGAATCGTATTATTGAGTATGTACGTGTCACAGTGAGCTTGTTCCCACAGTAAATGAACAATTTTCAGAGACACGTAACAAAAGCAATCATTATGAAACAATGGTGTTTCATGTAGGTGGTTCATCATTTATTGCATTTAATGTGCAGAATAACCAAGAAAAAGATCCACATACAAGTGCAAATCGTCGCCAACCAGGTGTTATGTGTCATCCTTCTGATAATTGATAATGAGGCATGACAACACTTAGATAGCCAATATCCTGATTTTAGAGCAGATCCTCGTAATGTCATACTAGGTTTGTGTGCTGATGGCTTTTCTCCATTTGGTTTAAATGCTAAATCATATTTTTGTTTGCCAGTTTATGGTTGTTCCATATAATCTTCCACCTTCAATGTGCATGACTCCCCAATATACATTATTAACTTGTATTATTCCTCGAGAGCACAACTTAAAGGCCAATATTGATGTGTGGGTATCTACAACCTTTAATAAATGAGCTTCAATTGTTATGGGAGACATGAGTTTTAACTTATGATGTCTCGTTACAACAAAATTTTATGATGCGAGTTATGTTGATGTGGACCATCAATGACTTTAATTTCCTGCTTATGATATGTTATCTGGATGGCAAACCGCAGGAAAACTAGCATGTCTTTATTGCAATCATTATACTAAATCTTTTTATTTAAAGAATGGGCGTAAGACATGTTGGTTTGATTGTCATCGACAATTTCTTCCAATGGATCATCGCTTTAGAAAAAAATTGTGATTCTTTCATAAAAAAATGGGTAGGGAAGTCAAGACCCCGGCCCCGAGAATTTGGACAGTGGAAGAATTGTTGGCTATTGTGCTGATGTTCCCAAAGATTACTGATAGCCCAATTGGTTGACTTGAAGGGTTTGGATGTTCACATAATTGGAAGAAAAGAAGTATATTTTGGGATTTACCATATAGGAAAGATAACCTCTCCCTCATAACCTGGATGTAAGCATATAGAGAAGAATGTGTTTGATAACATCTTCTACACAGTTATGGAAGTTAAAGGAATAAGAAAAAAACAAAAACACACCTGCTGCTCGTTTGGATATAAAAGATTTGTGTGATAGGCCACAGTTGGAATTGGTGGAACATAATGAATGATATCTTATGCCAAAGGCGAGCTACAGTTTGAGCCAGATCATCAGATTGCTGTTTATTGAGTGGTTAAAAATTCTAAAATTACCTGATGGATTTTCTTCAAATATAAGTAATTGTGTTAATTCAACGTGTTTTAAATTATGTGGGATGAAAAGTCATGATTACCACATTTTTATGCAGTGTCTTTTGCCAATTGCCTTTTTTCTTTTTACCAAAACCACACTGGAAGGCTTTAGTTGAGTTTATTAGGACTCTCTGAGTTTGAGTCACGTTAGGACTAGCTATCCTACTCTACCTGAGACTCTCCTTGTATATATATCTCCTATTCCTCATCATTGTTCAATTGAATCAATACAATATTCAGTTCTCATCTGGTATCAGCTAGCCTAGGTTTATTTTCCAATGGCTGACGGCTCTGTTAATTCTTCCGAATGGACCGTTTCTGATGCAGCTATTTCTTCTGCGGTTTCTTCAGCAGCCGCTTCTCTGTCTGCTGCGCATCACTATGTTAGCATTAAGCTAACGAACAAGAATTTCTTATTTTGGAGGACGCAGGTTATTCCGTTTCTTCGTGGGCACGACCTCATGGGTTTCGTTGATGGCACGAACTCTTGCCTATATATACAAGGGGAGTCTCAGGTAGAGTAGGATAGCTAGTTCTAACGTGACTCAAACTCAGAGAGTCCTAATAGAGTTAAACACTTTTTTTTAAAAAAAAAATCTATGCTCAACCAATCTCAGGGTTGACACGTTGAATGAAATGCAAACTTCTATTATCCTTATACTCTACAAGTTAGGGCGTATTTTCCTACCGACGATGTTTGATTGCATGGAGCACTTGCCTATACACTTGGCTGATGAAGCACGTTTAATTTAGGTGGACCCGTCCAATATCGCTGGATGTATCCATTTGATAGATTCATTAACCATCTCAAATCTAAAATGAATAAGAGATATGTTAAAGGGTCGATATGTGATGCATACTTGATTGAAGGGACAACATTTCGCTTCATTTTATTTTGAAGATCATGTACAGAGTAGGTGGACACGCATTGATCAAAATTTGAATGATGGTGGAATTGACCTGGTTTATAATCTTGTTTGAAATTATAGATTAATACCATAATTTGTAATTGTTCTTAATTCATTTGTTCACCTGGCCTACAAATAGGTGGCTTAGTTGACCAGTGAAATATTGCTAATTTTTTTAGTTCTCCCAAAAACATATTCTATCTCCTCTCTAAAATCCCTAGCAAATTGTTTTAACTTCCTATAAGTAATTAATTAGTATTCTACTTGAGTTTAATTCACCAAATACACACACACACACATTGAGTGCACATATTATATACTGTAAATCAATTCATCTTGGCCGCTGATTCTTCAAACATTTCTAGTACATCAGGAGAAGCAAATCAATTTTAAGAAAAACTGTGGGTACGATAGGTTGTGGATTATTACCGTAAATTAACGTGGCATGGAAATTAAAGAAATTATTTTATGATTAAAAATTCGTACTTCAAATTAAACTGTCATTCGAAATCGTTCCTCGAATCTATTGAATAAATGTAGGATTCTTAACTTTTTTCTAAAAAATTAAGAGCAAATTTTTTTATACATTTTCAATCTAATATATATATTTTTAATTTACAATTCACAATTTCGATAATTTAATACTTTATTATTTAATTTATTTTAACATTTGGAATTTGAAAATTCAAAAAAATATTCAATTTAAAGTCTCAACTTTCTAATAGTAATATATTTTTTTTTGTCATTGTTTTAGTATAAAAAAAATAGAATTACAAAATATGGAACAAAAAAGAAAACTGAAAAATAAAAAGGAAAGTTGAAAAAAAAATCTGAATTTGCTTGAAAGGTTCTTGAAAGTTAATTGAGAAATGCTCACAAGGGGCTTGGGACCAAATCAACACTGCCACATACATATAGGATCAGATAGAAATCCCTCTTCAAAAGTGGTTCAAAAACCGTCCAAATTAAAAGAGCTTCAGGATCAAACCGACCCGGCCTCCGATATGTAGGACAAATGTCAATTCCTTCTCCAAAATACCTACCTAAACCGCGTCCCCCCCTATTCCGTGCACCCTCTTTATCAATCTCCCCTCCTTCACGTTCCTACCCACAACTACTTCACTCTTCACTTGAGAGTTGAGATTATGGTTGAAAAAATTGCTAGCCGCTCCTCGGGCGTTCGAGGAGCGCCTAGCGCATAGGACGCCTAGGCGGGGATTAATCGGTGCCTAAGCGCCAGTGTATTTTTTTTATTTTTTAAAAATTTGTTTAAGTATTTTTAATTTTTTAAAGACTAATAATTATAAATTATATAATACTTTAATAGTTAATACTAAAATCTTAAGTATTAACCTAAAAATATCAAGAGTTTGTACAATTTATTAGGGTTCTTTCGCTCAAAACGATGTTGTTTTGAGTGAAATAACCCATTTAAAAAAAAGAACAATACTTAATTGCCCGACTAGGCGGCCTAGTCGGTGCCTAGGCGGTCAGCGCCTAAGCGGCCTAGGCGGTGGTTAAGCGGCCTAGGCGGAGCTTAGACGGCCTAGGCGGTCTCCTAGCCGGCCAGCCGCCTAGATCACCATTTAAGGTGTTACGCTAGGCGGTCGATCTGCGCCTAGCGCCTAGGCGGGGATTAATCGGCGCCTAGGCGGGATTTTTGCAACAATGCTTGAGATCTTCACTGTTAATTAGTGTGCTATTAAGTCATTTTAAAGCTACTATATGTAATACACGTACCAAATTAATTTAGCTCTCAATCCGTCTCTTTCACTTTCCATTATCTATCTCAAACTTGCATATAATCCCTTTGTATATATAATTTTTACCAACTTTTTTGTATATATAATTGTGTCCCTTCTTTAAATACGAACTATTTAAATGAATTAAAAATTGTGATTTAAAAAGAAAAGTTTGCTCGAAAATCACGTGAGAACTACAGGCAAGTAGCTCGGGATTAAATCGATCCCCAAGTATTGGATCAGATGGAAAGAGATTTGGGATCAAGCTGACCCTCCCACGTGTAAGAACAATCTCAATCCTTTATTTGAAATATCTACCTAAACCTCATTGCCCCTCTCCCATCCTCCTTAATTCCTTATAAATCTCCCCTCCTTCACGTTGCTGCCCACAACTACTTCACTCTACACTTGAGATATGCACTGCTAGTGTGCTATGAAATCATTTCAAAGTTACTATATATACTGTTGGTCCCAAGGGGATGGGGTACAAGTCTAGAGGGGGGGGGGTGAATAGACTTGTATAAGATTTTGCAAATCTTTTCAACCTCTCGTGTGTATTGAACTTAGGATGTTTAGGTTCGATACCTCACGAGGTGAAGACAAAGTTTTATGCGCAGCGGAAATGTTATCCCCTTTTAGTTAGCACGAGTTTGAGTTAGTTCGAGAAGTGCGTTTATATGCAGTGCAATCGAGAGGTTAGCGAGAGATAAAAACAGTAAGTAAACGCAAGAGAGATTTTTAAGTGGTTCGGCCAACCCGCCTACGTCCACTCTTCTTCCAGAAACTCCCTGGAAGGATTGCACTAAAAACTTCCCTTTTTAGTACAATATCGAGCGCTTGAGCTTTGATCACGAAGCCCGCCTCAAGCCTCAGGTTTTTCGCCCCGCTTCTTGTTACTCCACCTCTCGAGCACTTGACCTTTGATCACCAAGCCCGCGTCAAGCCTCAGGTTTCTTTCACTCGGACAGCTGCCAGGTTACTCCACCTCTCTTGCTTAATCCAAAGCAAGGTGTTTTTGGTTGTCACAGTTGAATGTAACAGGCTCCAATCTGACCACAAGCTATCGTTGAATCAACTTCGATGTAGAGCAGCTTCGGTCACCTTCTGGATGTATAACAGTTTAAGCTTTGTAACTCTCTTGAAACACTAAGATGTGTTTTCTCGCTATTTTGAATATCAGGATGATATTCCAAGTTAACCACTTGCACTTTGAACGTTTTAGACAGACACTTCTTAAGAATTTCGAACCCCTTCACTTCACTTCCCTTATTTTTTTTTCTTTCTTCTTATTCACTTCTTTTGTGTCTTTACGTCCTTATATATGAGAGTAGAGGAATAATTCCGTTGGAGGGAAAATTATTCCGTTTGAAATTTGTCTCCCATGCTGATCATGGGTCTTGCATATTTTCAGCATATTTCATGGAGTGGTGATCTTGTAACTTGAACCTCTTTGTCTTGTAGTGAATGTTCCATAGTTCACTTTTCTTGAGTCCATGCTCCACTTTCGTCTTTTGGTAAAAGTTACTCTTTTTATATTCCCATTATTCCTTGTTTGTAGGGAATCAGACCACTTCAGCATTGGTGCACCTTTTGACCGTTTGTGGTGGAAATCTGACGTGTCATCCATTTCCGCCCATTTTGAAATCTTCACGTTCGGCACCTCTTCATTATTCCATCTCCATGATATTCTTCTTCTCCAGACTTTAAGTATGACCGTCATTCAGCTTTGTTGGAGAATTGTTAGTGTATCGAGACCAAGGTTGATATCTTGATTGCTTAATGTCTCGAACTCAAATATCGAGAGGTCTATCTCTCGAACTCTGTTTATGTCTCGAACTGGATAACTGTATCGAGAGGTCCTACCTCTCGAACTCTGCTTATGTCTCGAGACTTAGTTGATGTCTCGCAGACCCTTATTCCTCCAGTGTTGTCCCATGCTTTCTTCTGATCTGTCTATATGATTACAACACACGAGACTTCTAAGATGTTCAAACAAATTTCCCTCAAGCTTAAATATTTTCCGAGTTGAGCTCAAAGTTACCCGGTTGTATTTTCGCTCTTGGTTTACTTGTCGAACTTACAGCGTTTTTGCCTATGCATCGAGACTTGGGGATTTCTACTTAACAGTTGGTATCATCAAAACCTATTACATGATGTTCCTAACAATTTCCCCCTTTTTGATGATGCCAACACTTATACTTACTCTATATGGCTGATTTGATAGAAAGAATTAACAAGGATTTTATTTTTCAGCGCATATGGTAAGTTTGACAACATACTCTACTAAACTATGAATAATATAACTCACGCAACACCCCCAGCAAAAGATATATATGATTATAAGAAGGGAATGTTTACAAAGTAGAGTTTAGTAGACAGGATTGAAAGAAATAAGACCAAGAACAACATAGATATCAATACATTGAAATGAGATGGAGTTTGGACCATGAGAGCTTACTTCTTGTTGGCTTTCCTTTTCTTGTTAATGGCTTCTCGTGTCTTGATGGGGTCTTTCGGATTTACCAGGCTTAAGTATTCATCTGTGACATCTAGATGCCTGTAGTTCCTGTAGGCTTCCCCCACGAACTCACCATCAATTACTCCATCTTTCCACCAGGCAATGCATTCTTCTGGAGACATATTGCTGTGAGTAGATATCCCAGTGATTTTCAGAAGCTTGAATATCTCCAGAGTCAGAATTTGTTCAGTGTCTTCTCTGTTCCCAAACTTAAAGTTTGTCATGAGAAGATCTATCTTCCTTTCTTCTTCTGACTGTCGTTCTTGTCTTTTTCTTCTTCTTTCTCTGTCCTCTTCTCTCCTTTTCTCCATTTCCTGTGTACGCTGGACCCTTAGGTTTTCTGCCTGTTTAGCATCCTCCACTGCTTTGCTCATGATTCTTGGTATTTTTGGAGGTGGTCCAGCTGGTTCGCTTGCTGCCCTTTTCTTGCCCGTGGTATCCCCCTTCTTTTTCTCTTTATTTTCCCCCTTGTTGGCATCATCAGCACGGGAGAGGAGGATGGACATACCTTCGAAGATTGCTTGAAGTTGGGCAGGCACTTGGTTCGACAGGTCATCGAGTATGGCCTTCATCACATCCTGTCGAAGTTCACTGGAATATTGGAAGGCTCGAAGCTCTGCTCGCATCTCGGCTAATTCAGCCCTCGCACTTGCAGCCTCTGCTCGAGCGACAGCGGCTTCATCAGTGGCTTTCCGTGCTGCATCCTCAGCCCATATCGCCTGTTCGAGAAGTTCGGCATGACGGCCTTGGGATTCACTTGTGCCAGCAGCAGGCATTGCAGCATTGCGGACCACAGCGAGTATTCTTTCGAGCTGAGCCATCTTCTGAGATTGATCAGCCATGAATTGACGCACTTCGCCAATGAAGACTTCTTCGGCCTGTTGATCATAGTCAGAAGTAGGAGATGAGGATCGAGATGTACCTTTCGTCGGAGGGGACTTGGGTGCTTCCGGATTTCCACCCATGACTTGCAATTGCGAGTCCACCTCTCGATTTAACGTCTGAGGATCCACAGGGACACAGGGTTCAGAGCTCGAAGGTAGCTCCATGTCAGGTGCTTCCCGGTTTCCACCTGAGGGATGGATCACTTCTTGCTCCTCACCTCTCGAACCTGGGGCCTCAGCTTCAGCAACTGTGGAGATAGGGTCAGCCAGAGAGTGTTCTTCGGTATTGGACGCTTCCCTGTTTTCATCCAATAGAGGTTCCCCCTCAGCATCACCTCTCGAACCAGTGCTGGGAACTTTGTCATCTGCTGGTGAGGTTGGAGACGTAGTGTCGACAGGAGCTTCCTGGTTTCCACCTTCGATGGTATCATCAGTACTCCTCGAACCAGCAGGACTTGGGGCATTCTGCTCATGTTGCTCATTTGACTGCATTTCAGTCTGCTCCGATGAGTCTGGAATGATAATTATTTCAGGAGCAGTAGGAAAACCCGGCAGTGTGAGCAACGGAACTTCACCCTCTCGAATTGTCTGTGCTTCATCAGTAGTGGTCGAGGGTGTGGACGCGGGTGGTGGCAAAAGTAGAACGGTGTTGGGTGCCACTTGAAGTGCTTCAGAGGTCTCGGATTCACCTCTCGAAGCTTCTACCTGTTCGTCCAGAGCAGAGTTGCTGACTTGGGACAGTGGGATTGCGGCTGTTGCGATATCATCGTGAGCAACCCCAGAGGTCTCTCCTGGACCTCTCGTGAACTCAACGTTCTGTCCCAAGGAGATGGCAGTGGCGAGCCTGATATCTTCTCGAAATTGTGCATCAAGTTCTGGATCCTCCTCAGGCTCAACCTCGGTTTCTTCAGCTATTCCTTTGCCCTTATCAGTTCTTCCACTGTTCAGTTTAGCCACTCTTGTTTCGTGGGCAAGGTCTAGGAGATGATGAGCTGGGATCTCGGAGATGCCCAACCACTGGAGTGCAAACTGCTCTTCTGCCTCCATTTCGGCTGCTTGACTCATCAATTGAGTGAAAGAACTGGTTCTCCAGTTGATCCACCTGATCACCCTGGAGAAGTCATCAAGAGCGGGTGCTTCCATTGCCAACTGAGTGGAAACTTCTTCATATAAGTCATCCCGCCCATCAGAGATGATTTCAGTGGCAGAGATTGCTTCGTCTATCTGAGCCGTGATCTCTCGACTATGCTCCAAGAGATCATCTCCCACCCTGACTGTGTAGTCTGTCTCTCGAACCATCTCACATGGTTCTTCTGCATCCCCTTGTACTGGATCACTGATCCCAGTACCTTTAACCTCTCGAGCCATCTCTCGAGATAAACCAACAGAGTCACCAGTACCCTCAGCAGTAATATCATCATTAACACACAAATCTCTTGACAGGGACCTGGTAGGGGGCACTCTCTCAACCTCAGTGGCCAGTGTAGCCTGAGGTTCCCCCTGGGCTTGTGCCCTGTCCTCGAAGGGTACTTGTATAACTGACGGTTCCACCTCTTGAACCCGGGTGACAGCAACAGTTTTGGCTTTCCTAGCCCTCTTTGGCAGATGAACCCTTTGAATCAGTACATCGAGAGGTTCATCATCAGAATTCTTTTCCTCGGTTTGGGCTTTCCTTTTGCCCCTTCCTTTTGGCTGTGAGGGAGAAGGTGCAGCTTTAACACCTTTAGTTTTGGGGACTAGAGATTTCGTCCTACCCATATAGGTATTTCGATGAATCTCTTTTCCCTCCCTCAGTTCGAAGCCCTTCAGGCTTAGGAGAAATTGCACAACAAAGCCGAAACCAACCTTTTTACTGATCGACAGGTTGGCGTTGGAGACTGAGCGCATCACTTGCTGTTGGAGGAAGTTGAAGATAATATGTGCCCAGTCCAGCTTGTTGTTGTTCCAAATGGCATGGAGGATTTTGAGGAGGTCTAGACTAACCTCGTCAGTTCCGGACACCTTGCCGAGCAAAAACTTCATGATTAGGTCGGCAGCGAGAGCAAACCTCTCCTTTAGGTAGTGCTTGCGGAGGGCAGAGGATGCTCTAGGTGGTGCAGTCGCTAGTCGGATCTTCTCCCAGAAGGCTTGCTTGTCCAAGTCGTAATCCGATAGATGCTTGACTGCTTCCTCTGATGACGCGAAATCAAATGCCGCTCTGAGGTCACCTACAGATGTTGTGATGGGAAAATCATTAAAGCGGCTTTCGATTTTACCCTTCGTGACCTTGGCATTTGCGAACCATTCTGTGAAGTCGAGGGCGTGAATGGTCCGGTAGTCGTGCGTCATGTATTTCATCAGTCCTGCTTTCTCAAACTTCTTCAGGACTTTTTCCGCCATTTTTGGATTAGGGGAGTTGGTGATGAAGCCATTTCTGTCAAGGATACTCCCCGCCTTGACTTGTTTGATCTGAGAGCGAATGTGTAGCAACTCCCTCTGATATGCGTCGGAAGATGAGGTTGATGTAGAGGATTCGGATGCCATTGATGAAGGTTAGATGTTTTGGAGGGAATGTGTATTACGTTTAGGATTTGGGGATTTTGGGTAAACGGTTTTATCTTGAATCCGGGTAAAGAAGAAGGATTTGGCTTTTATATCATGTGGATTCGGGTTGGATATATGGGTAGGGT
>NC_044922.1:23902569-23902820 GCF_003576645.1 Ipomoea triloba
TTGTATACTTTGTCAGCTCCTACGTCCTTCAAGAAACCCGGAGGTTGTTCACCGTACACCTCTTCTTCGAGAAGTCCGTTCAGAAAAGCGCTCTTGACATCCATTTGATATACCTTAAAGTCTTTGAAGGCGGCATATGCGAGAAAGATGCGTATGGCTTCGAGACGTGCCACTGGAGCGAAGGTTTCATCAAAATCTATTCCTTCCTCCTGACAATAGCCTTTGGCAACAAGTCTGGCCTTGTTCCTAAC
>NC_044922.1:23904019-23943261 GCF_003576645.1 Ipomoea triloba
TGTAGCTCTTTTTGTACTTGGAATGGCCTTGCGAGAGATAGCAAGGTGATCTCTCGATATTGTTTACCCGGCCATTCTTCGTAGCTTTCCTATACTTTCCATTGCTGGTGTATAGGGACGGTTTATGAATAGCTACCCTGGTCTTTTCTGCTGGTCCTTTATGACCTTTATTTGGTTTTGGTTGAGATCCTTCATTTCTTGAAGTTCCCAAACCATTGGTCTGTTTATTTCTCGAGAGATGGTCTCGATGGAACCCTAGACCGGTTCTATCACTTGTAGGTCTGTGATCATTCACCATTTTCTCCATAGCTTTGGAGGAATTAGAGTATGATGCTATAACCTTTCTAAGATCATTTTCGGTGATCTCTCGAGTTTTGCACTCTTCAGTTAGTTGGATTATTTTAGCTTCTAACTCACTTACTTTGAGAGTTAGCTCTGAATTCTCTTTCGAGACGTTCTTAAGCATATCTCTTTCAGCAGTTAGCTTGCTGTTTTCTTCCCTGATTTTGGCATGAGTGCTATTAGCGACTGCGAGATCCCTTTTAAATGTTTCAAGCATCTCAAAGGGATCTTCATCGCTTCTGAAAGAAGAACAACGAGAGGTAGAAGTAGAGCAGCGAGATGTGGAAGTAGAGGTTACCTCATTGTCAATGGCCATTAGGCATTGATTCTCTTCTTCCTCGGTGTATAAGCAGATGAGCCCCCTCTCATCCTCTGAGCTGCTGCTGCTTTCACTGGAGCTCGACGTCTCGGACTCCTCGATTGTTCTCTCGAGTTCCTCAGCAACAAGCGCCTTTCTGCGCAGATGTTTCTTTGTATCTCCCTTGAAGCCACTTTGTGCTGGCTTCTCTTTAGGTTCCTCCTTTCTCCTGGAGTTCCTACATTCTAGGCCTTGATACTTGCTTACCTTAGGGTAAGGACAGTCAGCCTTGAAGTGCCCCGGTCTCCTACAGTTGTAGCATAGACCTTGATCTTCTTCCTCCATTCCTCTGGATGTGTATTTCTCATTTTTCCTTCTTGAGGAGGAAGGTGAACTTGTATTGCTTTCCGGTGTCTTCTTCATGAACTTCCTGAATTTTCTTATGAAGAAAGCAAACTGTTCGTCAGATAAAAAATCAGTGGGATTAGAATCTGACCTTGAGGAGGTGGTTGGTTGGTCCGCAACCAGTGCCACATTCCGTCTGTCCACCACGTCCTCATCTCTTGGAAACATCTCAAATTCGAAGGCTTTGAGATCTCTGAATAGTTGGTCGGTTGTGGTGTTCTTCAAATCCCTGTGATCACGCATTGTGATCACCTTCATTTCCCACTCCTTGGTAAGGCCTCGTAAGACCTTCAGGTTTAGCTCCTTTTGTGGAATCTCCTTCTCGAGATCACTGATCTCTATTGATAGCTTCATGAAACGAGATTCCATGCTGTCGATGCTCTCCCCTGGCTTCATCTTGAAGTCCTCGAACTTCTTCATGGCCACGGTGAGCTTGTTCTCCTTCTCCTGTTCGTCACCTTCACCAATCAACATCAAAGTATCCCATACCTCTTTCGCCGTTTTGCACTTTCTTACTTTTGGAAAGATGGTTTCGTCTATAGCTCTGAAGAGAATATCCTTGGCAATGTTGTCCAAGTTGTTTCTCTTCCTATCATCACTTGTCCATTCTTCCCTAGGTTTGGGGATATACTTCGGTGTTTCTCTGGTTTGCTCAGCAGTCGTGTTTACCATCATGATCTTGACTGGTCCAGATGTTATAACTTCGGCCATCTCATCATGGAGGGCTGATAGATACGCAAGCATGCGTGTTTTCCAGTCATCGAACCTGCTAAGATCAAAGAGAAGATGTCTCGACAACATGCTATCCATATTAGAAGAATTATCTCGTGCTTTGAAAACTTTTTAAAGGATTTTTCAAAGAAGGATCTCTAGGCAATATAAACAAAGGTTTATATCGATCAGAGAACTTGCTCTGATACCAATTGTTGGTCCCAAGGGGATGGGGTACAAGTCTAGAGGGGGGGGGGAATAGACTTGTATAAGATTTTGCAAATCTTTTCGACCTCTCGTGTGTATTGAACTTAGGATGTTTAGGTTCGATACCTCACGAGGTGAAGACAAAGTTTTATGCGCAGCGGAAATGTTATCCCCTTTTAGTTAGCACGAGTTTGAGTTAGTTCGAGAGGTGTGTTTATATGCAGTGCAATCGAGAGGTTAGCGAGAGATAAAAACAGTAAGTAAATGCAAGAGAGATTTTTAAGTGGTTCGGCCAACCCGCCTACGTCCACTCTTCTTCCAGAAACTCCCTGGAAGGATTGCACTAAAAACTTCCCTTTTTAGTACAATATCGAGCGCTTGAGCTTTGATCACGAAGCCCGCCTCAAGCCTCAGGTTTTTCGCCCCGCTTCTTGTTACTCCACCTCTCGAGCACTTGACCTTTGATCACCAAGCCCGCGTCAAGCCTCAGGATCTTCACAAGACAGCTCCCAGGTTACTCTACCTCTCCAAGGTCTTTCTCCCCGCTTCCAGCTACTCCACCTCTCGAGCACTTGACCTTTGATCACCAAGCCCGCGTCAAGCCTCAGGTTTCTTTCACTCGGACAGCTGCCAGGTTACTCCACCTCTCTTGCTTAATCCAAAGCAAGGTGTTTTTGGTTGTCACAGTTGAATGTAACAGACTCCAATCTGACCACAAGCTATCGTTGAATCAACTTCGATGTAGAGCAGCTTCGGTCACCTTCTGGATGTATAACAGTTTAAGCTTTGTAACTCTCTTGAAACACTAAGATGTGTTTTCTCGCTGTTTTGAATATCAGGATGATATTCCAAGTTGAGCACTTGCACTTGAACGTTTTAGACAGACACTTCTTAAGAATTTCGAACTTCTTTTCTTTTTAACTCCTTTTTCTCTCTTTTCCCTTTTTTTCTTCCCTGTTTTCTTCTGTGTCTTTACGTCCTTATATATGAGAGTAGAGGAATAATTCCGTTGGAGGGAAAATTATTCCGTTTGAAATTTGTCTCCCATGCTGATCATGGGTCTTGCATATTTTCAGCATATTTCATGGAGTGGTGATCTTGTAACTTGAACCTCTTTGTCTTGTAGTGAATGTTCCATAGTTCACTTTTCTTGAGTCCATGCTCCACTTTCGTCTTTTGGTAAAAGTTACTCTTTTTATATTCCCATTATTCCTTGTTTGTAGGGAATCAGACCACTTCAGCATTGGTGCACCTTTTGACCGTTTGTGGTGGAAATCTGACGTGTCATCCATTTCCGCCCATTTTGAAATCTTCACGTTCGGCACCTCTTCATTATTCCATCTCCATGATATTCTTCTTCTCCAGACTTTAAGTATGACCGTCATTCAGCTTTGTTGGAGAATTGTTAGTGTATCGAGACCAAGGTTGATATCTTGATTGCTTAATGTCTCGAACTCAAATATCGAGAGGTCTATCTCTCGAACTCTGTTTATGTCTCGAACTGGATAACTGTATCGAGAGGTCCTACCTCTCGAACTCTGCTTATGTCTCGAGACTTAGTTGATGTCTCGCAGACCCTTATTCCTCCAGTGTTGTCCCATGCTTTCTTCTGATCTGTCTATATGATTACAACACACGAGACTTCTAAGATGTTCAAACAAATTTCCCTCAAGCTTAAATATTTTCCGAGTTGAGCTCAAAGTTACCCGGTTGTATTTTCGCTCTTGGTTTACTTGTCGAACTTACAGCGTTTTGCCTATGCATCGAGACTTGGGGATTTCTACTTAACAGTTGGTATCATCAAAACCTATTACATGATGTTCCTAACATATACACCATACCAAATTAATTTAACTCTCACTTTGTCTCTTTCGATCACTTTCCACTATCAATCTCGCGAAAAACCTATATATAGCCCCTTTCTTAACATAATTTGTAATAGAGACTGCTATGGCTAGTGGTGCCGGTTCTCCCTACGGTGCATGAAAATTCCTTCGCCGAGGTGCGTTCCCGAATGTGTGTGTGCACCTTACCTTCATGATTTCAATTATTGATTAGTTTATTATTTCATTTTTATTTATTTCAACGTTTGGAAATTGAAAATTAAAATATTCAATCCAAAGTCTCAACATTCTAATATTAATTTTTTTTCATTATTTTAGTATTAAAAAAACATAAATAATGAATATGGACAAAAAAAAAAAAAAGAAAATTGAAAATTTAAAAGGAAAGTTGAAAAAAATTCAATATCTGGCCTAGAACTGCCACTGCCCGCAAGTAGCTTGGGACCAAATCTCCCCTTTAAAAGTAGTTCAAAAATCCTTTAATGGAGATTTGAGATCAAACCGACCCTCCTATGTGTAGGACCAATATCAACACCCNAGTTTGCTATGAAATCGTTTTAAAGCTACTAAATATACACCTTCCAAATTAATTTAAATCTCACTTTTATCTCTTTCACTTTTCACTATATATCCCCTCAAACCTATATATAGTCCTTTTCTAAACATAATTTGCAATCAAGATTGCAATGGCTAGTGGTGTCGGTTCTTCGTGTGGCGCATGCAAGTTTCTTAGCCGGAGGTGCGTTCCCGTGTGTTTGTACCTTACTTTCACAATTTCAATTATTTAATAGTTTATTATTTTATTTATTTATTTCAACCTTTAATTTGGAATTTGAAAATTAAAATATTCAATCCAAAGTCTCTAACTTTCTAATATTAATTTTTTTTCATAGTTTGAGTATTTTAAGAAAGAACAAAAAGAATTATAGAATATGGAATGAAATGAAAATTGAAAATATAAAAGGAACTTTGAAAAAAATCCAAATCTGCACGAAAGTTGCTCGAAAATTGCCCGAGAACTGCCCGCTAGTAGCTTGGTCCAAATCAACAGTGTCACTTAGAGGATCAGATGTAATTCTCCTTTAAAGTGGTTCTAAAATGAATTAATTCCACCAAAGGTCCCTTATCTTTGGTTGCAATTCCAATTTTAGTCCCAGACTATCGTTTTTGCCATTTAACATCCCAGACTATTATTTTTTGGACACTTTTAGTTCTTTTCATGATTTTTCATATTTTTAGTAAGGGCAATTTTGTCTCTTCATATATATTCTTTTTTATTTAACCAGTTTTTACCGGTTTAATTAGGTTAGGTGAAGTAGACCGGTTCTTCTAATTATAATATTCAATCCACAAATCCCTAGCGTACGCAACTTCATCTGCTTAAGTTCAAGGCTTCATCATCCTCCTTCACCCGGCGGGGAACGAGATCGTACAACGCTACTATAGAGGATAGCAAAGGGGAAATTTGTTGCCCTAAATATGTAGTTCCAAATCTCTAAATCCCTAAAGGAGTTTGCAATCGATAAAAGGAATTATTTGTCGCCCCAAATCTCTCGTTGGAAGAAACTGATGGATAGCGAAGGACATGGTGGAGAGTTCAATACTGGTATGTACAAATTTTATGGTGGGTGGGGGTTTCTATAGTGTGTTATTATTCTGCGGTGTGCATCTTAAATACAGTGTATTGAATTTATATATCATCAGAATTTTAAGAAAATGTTACACTGATAAACTAAAGACATAAAATATTTTGCAGTCTTGAAACTTCTTGGAACTTCATGGATTTGGCAGAAAGAAGATATGACAAATTAGGTGTAAAAACTCCAAAAGCCATTTCATCATAATAGAGTTTTCTTTCATTCGATTCTGGTCTCCGTTCAATGTTTTGAGTACGTTAGGGATTTGTGGATTGAATCTAATAATTAGAAGAACCGGTCTACTTAACCTAACCTAATTAAATCGGTGAAAATCAGTTAAATAAAAAAAATATGAAGAGACAAAATTACCCTTACTAAAAATAGGAAAAGTCATGAGAAGGACTAAAAGTGTCCAAAAAATAATAGTCTGGGATGTTAAATGGCAAAAACAATAGTCTGGGACTAAAATTGGAATTGCCACCAAAGACAAAGGACCTTCCGTGGAATTAACTCTTCTAAAATCCTAGGTTCTAGGCCGGCCAACCTATTTCAATCCTGGTGGATCGATGTTGTATTTTAATAATCTAGTTTTTATTTTCCATCTTTGTCATAGTTTAAGTTAATCCTTTTAATTTTAATAATCTAATTTAATTTCAACATTGCATCTTTTCTTAATTTCTAATTATATATTTTCCATTATATTTCAAATATGCGGGATATTTCAAACTAATTAATTGTAAGATTAGAAAGAAAATATCATACGTGATGGGGCAACATCAATAACAATTACAACAATTACAACATAGTCATCATTTACGTGCATTTAGTGATCGCAGAGTCAAACTCCGACAAATTTACTAATCAATTTTCTATAAACCATTAATATTATAGCTACTCATAACAACTAATGGAAACAACTATTAGGTATCTAATATTCTAATTGCCAAACACATCTAAAAACATGAAAGTGTGACTACCGCTTTTACGATTCCCTAGCCCCACATCTTTGCGTTGGTTAAATTATAATCATACATGTTTTTAATTGTGAACAAATACTTTGAATAACTATGACGTAGATATGAGTCGTCTCATATTCCCACTATTTGTGGCAGCAGTAATTTTATTCGTAATGTACGCAACGTAAAACGTTACATTCGAAATTTATATACATTATGCATTTATATATGATTATACATTTACGAAATCTCCCAGCGATTCTATATTAAAAATTTGTACGATTATTAAATGGAATAAATATATGGTTAAGATGATGTCAATGCTAGTTATCACATGTCGTGTTTGGCATTCTTGAATGAAAAACGAACTAAAAACTAAATAGTTAGTAGATAGATGGTAAAAGTTGAAAGTTGAAATTATCAATCTAACTAATTAGGTGAAGAATTATTTTGTAAATTTGGTTGTTAAGAAAGTTGACAAATGTTAAATGAAAAAATAACATATATATAGATTAATGATACTATAAAAGTTATATATTTCGTTGAGAAAATTTAATAAAAATAATAGCTGCATGATATTAAATCATTGTGTATAATTTTTGTAGAATTCCATGGAAATCAAAATCTAAAATTATAACGGTTATCAAATCCCCCCCCTCCCCCCCCCCTCTTCCGACATTCTTACCCACAACTACTTCACTCTTCACTTCTAGTGTTCGTTTTAAAGCTACTATATATATACCTACCAAATTAATTTAGCTGTCATTTTATCTCATTCACTTTTCACTATCTATTTTGCTCAAACCTATATATAGCCCCTTTCTAAACACAATTTGCAATCAAGATTGCAATGGCTAGCGGTGTCGATTCTCCCTATGGTGCATGCAAATTCCTTCGCCAGAGGTGCGTTTCCAATTGTGTCTGCACCTTACTTTCATGATTTCAATTATTTAATAGTTTATTATTTCATTTATTTATTTTACCATTAAATTTAGAATTTGAAAATTAAAATATTCAATCCAAAATCTCAACTTTCTAATAATATTAATTTTTTTCATTATTTTAGTATTTAATAATAAAAAAAAAGAACTATAGAATATGGATCAAAATGAAAATTGAAAATATAAAAGGAGCCTTGAAAAAAAATGCAAAACTGCACGAAAGTTGCTCGAGAACTGCCCGCAAGTAGCTTGGGACAATATCAACCCTCACTTATAGGATTGGTTTAAGGCTACTATATATACACCTACCAAGTCAATTTAACTGTCACTTTTATCTCTTTCACTTTTTACTATCTAACTCGCTCAAACCTATATATAAGCCCTTTCTAAACATAATTTGCAATCAAGATTGCAATGGGTAGTAGTGGTGCCGGTTCTCCGTGTGGCGCATGCAAGTTCCTCCTCCAGAGGTGCGTTCCCTGCTGCGTGTTCGCACTGTGTTTTTGCTCCGACCATGGTCCGGCCATTTTCGCTGCCATCCACAAGGTGTTCGGGGCTAGCAACGTCTCGAAATTGTTGCTCCAGCTCTCGGTCCACCAGTGCTTCCTCGCTGTGTTTTCCATCGCCATCTAAGCTCAAGCAAGAATGGAAGACCCCATTTATGGCTGCGTCTCCCACATCATTGCTCTGCAACAACAGGTACCATGGCGCCGGAAATCAATTGCGTGCCGCCGGCGCCGTTTCTGGCCGCTGATCTGAACGCAACAAACCCCTGCACCTGGCCGCAGAACTCCGGAGGGTTGGGTGAACTCCAAGCTTTAGCACTGAGAATGACCAAAACCTAGCCAAGCTTCTAGGCCGGCCTGTTCCGATCCTGATGGATTGACTGTTGTATTTTCATAATCTAGTTTTTATTTTCCGTCTTTTTGCAATTTTCTTCAATTTTAACTTAAACATATGGAAAAGTTTAAGGTAATCCTTTTAATTTTAATAATCTAGTTTAATTTCAACATTGCATCTCTTTTTTATCTCTAATTACCTTTTTTTTTTTTTTTTTTTTTTTTTTTTATCCGACATGCACGAGATATTTCAAACTAATTAATTCTAATATTAGAAAGAGAATATCATACGTCGTTGGGCAACATCAATAACTATTACAATAATTGTGTCATTTCAGACAAATAATAAAACACACATATATATAATTTACACCTACCTATCACAAAGTCAAACTCCAACTTATTTACTAATCAATTTCGTAACGTACGTAACGTTTTACGTTACGTTCGAAATTTATATATATTATATGCATTTATGATATTCATTTACGCCATCAGCCATCTATTCTATTTCACAATTAATATACAACTAAATGAATAAATCTAACAAATTACAATTTTAATTCTAATGAGAAGATAAAAAATTAAAATATAAACAAAAAATTAAAGGCATTACGCGCCCGTGCATTGCACGCGCCTTCTAGCCAACAATAAACAATTAATTTACTAATCAATTTTCTATAATTTGCTAGTATTATTAGCTTGTAATAACAACTACTGGAAACAACTATTAGCTATATATCAACTATTAACTGCTTTTACAATTCCATAGCACGCTCTTAATTGTGATCAAATACTTTGAATAACTATGACATAGATCTGCGTCATCTCATATTCTCGCTATTTGTGACAACATTAATTTTATTCAGAACGTACGTAACGTAAAACGTTATGTTGAAATTTATATATATTATGCATTTATGATTCATTTACACACTCTGCCATCGATTCTATTTTAAAGATTTTGATGATTATTAAGTTGAATAAATATATGGTTCAGATGATGTCAACGCTATCTCGGGCCGCGTTTGGCATAATTCGATGAAAAGCGAACTGAAAACTAAATAGTTATTAGATAGATAGTAAAATTAAGGCATTACGCGCCCGTGCATTGCACGCGCCTTCTGGCCAATAATAAACAATTAATTTATTAATTACTTCTACGATTTCCTAGCATGTTCTTAACTGTGAATAAATACTTTGAATAACTATGATGTAGATCTGCTTCATCTCATATTCTCGCTATCTGTGGCAACATTAATTTTATTCATTACGTACTTAACGTAAAACATTATTACGCTTGAAATATATATATATATATATATATATATACATATTGTGCATTTATGATATTATTTTAGGCACTCTGCCATCGATTATATTTCAAAGGTTTTTATGATTATTAAATGAAATAAATAAATGGTTGAGATGATGTCAACGGTATCTCAGGCTGGATGACATAAAAAGAAAAAAATTAAAGGCATTACGCGCCCGTGCATTGCACGCGCCTTCTGGCCAACAATAAACAATTAATTTACTAATCAATTTTCTATAATTTGCTAGTATTATTAGCTTGTAATAACAACTACTGGAAAAAGCTATTAGCTATATATCAACTATTAACTGCTTTTACAATTCTATAGCACGTTCTTAACTGTGAACAAATACTTTGAATAACTATGACGTAGATCTGCGTCATCTCATATTCTCGCTATTTGTGACAGCATTAATTTTATTCATAACGTACGTAACGTAAAACGCCACGTTAAAATTTATATATATTATGCATTTATGATTCATCTACACACTCTGTCATCGATTCTATTTTAAAGATTTTGATGATTATTAAGTTGAATAAATATATGGTTCAGATGATGTCAACGCTATCTCGGGCGTGTTTGGCATAATTCGATGAAAAGCGAACTGAAAACTAAATAGTTATTAAATAGATAGTAAAATTAAGGCATTACGCACCCGTGCATTGCACGCGCCTTCTGGCCAATAATAAACAATTAATTTATTAACTGCTTCTACGATTTCCTAGCACGTTCTTGACTGTGAATAAATGCTTTGAATAACTATGATGTAGATCTGCATCATCTCATATCCTCGCTATTTGTGGCAACATTAATTTTATTCATAACGTACGTAACGTAAAACACTATTACGCTTGACATTTATATATATATATATATATATATATATATATATATATATATATATATATATATACATATTGTGCATTTATGATATTATTTTAGGCACTCTGCCACCGATTATATTTCAAAGGTTTTTATGATTATTAAATGAAATAAATAAATGGTTGAGATGATGTCAACGGTATCTCAGGCTGGATGACATAAAAAGAAAAAAATTAAAGGCATTACGCGCCCGTGCATTGCACGCGCCTTCTGGCCAACAATAAACAATTAATTTACTAATCAATTTTCTATAATTTGCTAGTATTATTAGCTTGTAATAACAACTACTGGAAAAAGCTATTAGCTATATATCAACTATTAACTGCTTTTACAATTCTATAGCACGTTCTTAACTGTGAACAAATACTTTGAATAACTATGACGTAGATCTGCGTCATCTCATATTCTCGCTATTTGTGACAGCATTAATTTTATTCATAACGTACGTAACGTAAAACGCCACGTTAAAATTTATATATATTATGCATTTATGATTCATTTACACACTCTGTCATCGATTCTATTTTAAAGATTTTGATGATTATTAAGTTGAATAAATATATGGTTCAGATGATGTCAACGCTATCTCGGGCGTGTTTGGCATAATTCGATGAAAAGCGAACTGAAAACTAAATAGTTATTAGATAGATAGTAAAATTAAGGCATTACGCACCCGTGCATTGCACGCGCCTTCTGGCCAATAATAAACAATTAATTTATTAACTGCTTCTACGATTTCCTAGCACGTTCTTGACTGTGAATAAATGCTTTGAATAACTATGATGTAGATCTGCGTCATCTCATATTCTCGCTATTTGTGGCAACATTAATTTTATTCATAACGTACGTAACGTAAAACACTATTACGCTTGACATATATATATATATATATATATATATATATATATATATATATATAGTGTATTTATGATATTATTTTAGGCACTGTGCCATCGATTATATTTCAAAGGTTTTTATGATTATTAAAGGAAATAAATAAATGGTTGAGATGATGTCAACGGTATCTCAGGCTGGACATACTTGAATGAAATGTGAACACTAAAAACTAAATATTTAGTAGATATATGGTAAAAGTTAAAAGTTGAAATTGTAAACTTAACTAATTAGGTGAAGGAGTATTTTGTAAAATCCGTTGTTAAGAAAATTAACAAATGTAAATGAAAAAATAACATATATAAATTAATGATACTATGAAAAGTATATATTTCTTTTAGAAAATTTAATAAAAATAAAAGTTGCATTATATTAAATTATTCTATATAATTTTTGTGAAATTACATGAAGAATATAATATTATAACTGTTGTAATATATTTTTTTCATTTACATAACAAAGTATATAAATGTGTTATATATGTTCGTTTCAATATTCTAATTATTTAAGGTGTATGAAAATTTAGAATTTTAATCTTAAATTCACAACAACAATAATAATACCATAAAATTATGAACACAATTTATACTATACTACTAGTTTGAAAGAGTAAATCTCTTTCAAATTCAAAAAGATTTACAATGCCTATTCACAACAGCATGCCAAAAGATTCCTAATCAAAGCTTAAGCACCCCAAAAAACAAAAGGAAAAGAAAAGGCAGATTAGTTATACTGTAGATAGATACAATCAACGAGTAGAGATTATGATTTTTTTTTTTTTTTTTGTTTAAGATAACTATAGATTATGATTAAAAATTGTGGCTATCATAGGTTGTGGATTATTACCGTGAATTAACGTGGCATGGAAATTAAGGAAATTATTTTTTTATTAAAAATTCGTACTTCAAATTAAACTGTCATTCGAAATCATTCATCGAATCTATTGAAAATATGTAGGATTCTTAACTTTTTTTCTAAAAAAATATGAGCAATTTTTTTTATACATTTTCAATCTAATATATATATATATATATATATATATATATATATATATAAAATTTACAATTCACAATTTCAATAATTTGATACTTTATTATTTAATATATTTTAACTTTTGGAATTTGAAAATTCAAAAAAATATTCAATTCAAAGTCTCAACTTTCTAATAGTAATATTTTTTTGTCATTGTTTTAGTATAAAAAAATATAATTACAAAATATGGAACAAAAAGATAACTGAAAAATAAAAAGTAAAGTTGAAAAAAAATCTGAATTTAGGTGAAAGGTTCTCAAAAGTTAACCGAGAAATGCTCACAAGGGTTTTGGGACCAAATCGTCACATATAGGATCGGATGAAATCTCTCTTCAAAAGTGGTTCGAAAACCGTCCAAAAGAGCTTCAGGATCAAACCGACCCTCCGACATGTAGGACAAATGTCAATTCCTTCTCCAAAACACCTACGTAAACCGCGTCCCCCCTCTTCCGTGCACCATTTTTATAAATCTCCCCGCCTTCACGTTCCTACCCACAACTACTTCACTCTTCACTTGAGATCTGCACTTCTAGTGTGCTATGAAATCATTTTAAAGTTACTATATATACACCTGCCAAATTAATTTAGCTCTCACTTTGTCTCTTTCGATCACTTTCCACTATCGATCTCGCGAAAAACCTATATATAGCCCCTTTCTTAACATAATTTGTAATAGAGACTGCTATGGCTAGTGGTGTCGGTTCTCCTTAAGGTGCATGAAAATTCCTTAGCCCGAGGTGCGTTCCCGAATGTGTGTGTGCACCTTACCTTCACGATTTCAATTATTTATTAGTTTATTATTTCATTTATATTTATTTGAACGTTTGGAAATTGAAAATTAAAATATTCAATCCAAAGTCTCAACATTCTAATATTAATTTTTTTCTCATTATTTTAGTATTAAAAAAACATAAATAATTACAGAATATGGAAAGAAAAATTGAAAATATAAAAGGAAAGTTGAAAAAAAATCAACATCTAGCCTAGAACTGCCCGTGCTCGTAAGTAGCTTGGGACTAATTAAATTTGCCCTGCCACTGATAGGATCGGATGTAATCTCCCTTTAAAAGTAGTTCAAAAATCCTTTAATGGAGATTTGAGATCTAACCGACCCTCCTATGTGTAGGACCAATATCAATTCCTACCCACAACTACTTCACTCTTCACTTCTAGTGTGCTATGAATTTAAAGCTACTAAATATACACCTTCCAAATTAATTTAAATCTCACTTTTATCTCTTTCACTTTTCACTATATATCCCCTCAAACCTATATATAGTCCTTTTCTAAACATAATTTGCAATTGAGATTGCAATGACTAGTGGTGTTGGTTCTTCGTGTGGCGCATGCAAGTTTCTTGGCCGGAGGTGTGTTCCGGATTGTGTGTTTGTACGTTATTTTCACGATTTCAATTATTCAATAGTTTTATTATTTTATTTATTTATTTCAATGTTTAATTTGGAATTTGAAAATTAAATTATTCAATCCAAAGTCTCTAACTTTCTAATATTAATTTTTGTTTTTCATAGTTTGAGTATTTTAAGAAAAAACAAAAAGAATTATAGAATATGGAACGAAATGAAAATTGAAAATATAAAAGGAACTTTGAAAAAAAATCCAAATCTGCACGAAAATTGCTCAAGAACTGCCCGCTAGTAGCTTGGTCCAAATCAAGAGTTTCACTTAGAGGATCATATGTAATTCCCCTTTAAAGTGGTTCTAAAAATCCTATGTTCTAGGCCGGCCGGCCTGTTTCGATCTTGGTGGATCAATTGTTGTATTTTCGTAATCTAGTTTTTATTTTCCATCTTTTTGCAATTTTCTTCAATTTTAACTTAAACATATGTAAAAGTTTAAGGTAATCCTTTTAATTTTAATAATCTAGTTTAATTTCAACATTGCATCTCTTTTTAATTTCTAATTATATTTTTATTTCCATTTGAAATGCACGAAATATTTCAAACTAATTAATTCTAATATTAGAAAGGGAATATATCATACGTCATCAGGCAACATCAATAACGATTACAATAATTGTGTCATTTCAGATAAATAATAATTTACACCTAGTGATCACAAAGTCAAACTCCAACTTATTTACTAATTAATTTTCTATAAACCGCTAATATTATCGGCTACTCATAACAACGAAAATAAACAACTACGGAGTATTTACTATCTACTATGCTAATTGCCAAACACAGCTAAAATAATTAATGTCCGACTACCACTTTTACGTTTCGTAACGTATGTAACGTTTTACGTTACGTTCAAAATTTATACATATTATATGCATTTATGATTATGATATTCATTTACGCCCTCTACCACCTATTCTATTTTACACGCCCATGCATTGCACGTGCTTTCTAGCCAACAATAAACAATTAATTTAGTAATCAATTTTCTATAATTTGCTAGTAATATTAGCTTGTGATAACAACTACTAGAAACAACTATTAGCTATATATCAACTATTAACTGCTTTTACAATTCCATAGCACGTTCTTAACTGTGAACAAATAGTTTGAATAACTATGACGTAGATCTGCGTCATCTCATATTCTCTCTATTTGTGACAACATTAATTTTATTCATAACGTACGTAACGTTTTATGTTACGTTGAAATTTATATATATTATGCATTTATGATTCATTTACACACTAATCTGCCATCGATTCTATTTTAAAGATTTTGATGATTATTAAGTTGAATAAATATATGGTTCAGATGATGTCAACGCTATCTCGGGCCGTATTTGGCATAATTCGATGAAAAGTTAACTGAAAACTAAATAGTTATTAGATACGTAGTAGATAGTAAAATTAAGGCATTACGTGCCCGTGCATTGCACGCGCCTTCTGGCCTATAATAAACAATTAATTTATTAATTGCTTTTACAATTCCCTAGCACGTTCTTAACTGTGAATAAATACTTTGAATAACTATGACGTAGATCTGCATCATCTCATATTCTCGCTATCTGTGGTAACATTAATTTTATTCATAACGTACTTAACGTAAAACATTATTACGCTTCAAATTTATATATATATTGTGCATTTATGATATTATTTTCGGCACTCTGACATCGTTTATATTTCAATGGTTTTTATGATTATTAAAGGAAATAAATAAATGGTTGAGATGATGTTAACGATATCTCAGGTTGGACATACTTGAATGAAAAGTGAACACTAAAAACTAAATATTTAGTAGATATATGGTAAAAGTTGAAAGTTGAAATTGTAAACTTAACTAATTAGGTGAAGAATTATTTTGCAAAATTCGTTGTTAAGAATGTTAACAAATGTAAATGAAAAAATAGCTTATATAAATTAATGATACTATGAAAAGTATATATTTCTTTTAGAAAATTTAATAAAAATAAAAGTTGAATTATATTAAATTATTCTATATAATTTTTGTGAAATTACATGGAGAATATAGTATTATAATTGTTGTAATATATTTGTGTCATTTACATAATAACAAAGTATTGGATCGGATGGAAAGAGATTTGGGATCAAAGCGACCCTCCCATGTGTAGGAACAATCTCAATTCCTTATTTGAAATATCTACCTAAACTTCATTCCCCCTCTCCCATCCTCCTTAATTCCATATATACCTCCCCTCCTTCACGTTGCTACCCACAACTACTTCACTCTTCACTTGAGATCTACACTGCTAGTGTGCTATGAAATCATTTTAAAGTTACTATATATACACCTACCAAATTAATTTAGCTCTCACTTTGTCTCTTTCGATCACTTTCCACTATCAATCTCGCGAAAAACCTATAAATAGCCCCTTTCTTAACATAATTTGTAATAGAGACTGCTATGGCTAGTGGTGCCGGTTCTCCCTACGGTGCATGAAAATTCCTTCGCCCCAGGTGCGTTCCCAAATGTGTGTGGGCACCTTACCTTCACGATTTCAATTATTTATTAGTTTATTATTTCATTTTTATTTATTTCAACGTTTGGAAATTGAAAATTAAAATATTCAATCCAAAGTCTCAACATTCTAATATTAATTTTTTTTCATTATTTTAGTATTAAAAAAAAATAATAATTACAGAATATGGAAAAAAAAAGTTGAAAATATAAAAGGAAAGTTGCAAAAAAAAAATCAACATCTGGCCTAGAACTGCCCATGCCCGCAAGTAGCTTGGGACCAAATATACCCTGCCACTGATAGGATCAGATGTAATCTCCCTTTAAAAGTAGTTCAAAGATCCTTTAATGGAGATTTGAGATCAAACCAACCCTCCTATGTGTAGGACCAATATCAATTCCCCCCCCCCCCCTCTCTATCATCCGACATTCCTACCCACAACTACTTCACTCTTCACTTCTAGATTGCAATGGCTAGTGGTGTCAGTTCTTTGTGTGGCGCAAGCAAGTTTCTTCGCCGGAGGTGCGTTCCCGATTGTGTGTTTGTACTTTACTTTCATGATTTGAATTATTTAATAGTTTATTATTTTATTTATTTATTTCAACGTTTAATTTTGAATTTGAAAATTAAAATATTCAATCCAAAGTCTTTAACTTTTTAATATTATTTTTTTTTCATAGTTGGAGTATTTTAAGAAAAAACAAAAAGAATTATAGAATATGGAACGAAATGAAAATTGAAAATATAAAAGGAACTTTGAGAATTATAGAATATGGAACGAAATGAAAACTGAAAATATAAAAGGAACTTTGAAAAAAAAATTCAAATCTGCACGAAAGTTGCTCGAGAAATGCCTGCTAGTAGCTTGGTCCAAATCAACAGTGTCACTTAGAGGATCGATCAGATGTAATTCCCCAGGTTCTAGGGCGGCGGGTCTATTCCGATCCATGGATCGATTGTTGTATTTTAATAATCTAGTTTCATTAATTACGTGCATCTAGCCCCTCATAACAAATAATGAAAACAACTATTAGCGTCCCCTAGCCCCACATCTTTACGTGGTGGTTAAATTATAATCATACATGTTATTGACTGAAGCCCAACAAAATCAACATTGCCCCCACTAAGGCTCGAACCCATAATCTCCCACTTGGGAGAATCACTTCATACCGCTTGACCACAAAGCCTTTGGCAATCATACATGTTGTAACTGTGAACAAATACTTTGAATAACTATAATGTAGATCTGAGTCATCTCATATTCTCGCTATTCGTGGCAACATTAATTTTATTCGTAACGTACGTAACGTTTTACATTACGTTGAAATTTATTTATATTATGCATTTATGATTCATTTACGCCCTCTGCGCTGCCATCCATTTCTATTTTAAAGATTTTGACGATTATATTAAATGGAGTAAATATATGGTTCGGAACTTTTTAATTTAATGATATAGTTTTTAAAGATTTTTAAAGATTTTGACGATTATATCAATATGAAAAGTTATTTAAACGATTTCAAATAGAACTTTTTAATTTAATGATATAGTTTTTATACATTTTTTATGAAAACCTATATAGTTTTTATACATTAATTTTATTTGTAAGAGAAATAAATTTAAGTTGAAAAAAATAGGGAAAAAATAGGGATGTGTTACGTGCATATAACAACATTCAACAAAGTATACATTGCATTGTGGACCAGTGCAAAATGATATTCAGATTATGTATCTATAGTTAACATTTTCCGGATACTTTTCTCATTTCTCTCTTCTCTGATATCTTATTTCTCTTTAATCTAGTTTCCAAATTATTATTACTAGTACCACCACTACTACACCACTTATTATTATTATTACTCCGTATTATTATTATTATTATTATTATTATTATTATTATTATTATTATTATTATTATTATTCCTCATAATATGTTCATTTTGAGGAAATTGAACCAAACAGAAAAATATATATATAATCTCTTAATTTTTCAACCAAAAATAAAAAGATAGTTTTATGACCTTTAGCTAAACACCAGAAAATTAAAATATTTTTCAAAAAAAATTAGTCATTTTTAAAATTATTTTCTACAAAAAATTTTCTAGATTTCTAAAATGAACCTTAATGTGATAAATTGATGTAATCTAAAAAATTAGTGGAAGTTCTTCTAATTTTTTTTTCTTCTAATAAGACTGATTCACCCTTAACGGTATATTTTTTCTAGATTTCTAAAATGAACCTTAATGTGAAAGTTTGACTACCGCTTTTACGATTCCTGAGGCCTAAATCTTTACGTTGGTTAAATTATAATCATACACGTTTTTAACTGTGAACACAATATTTTGAATAATAACTATGACGTAGATCTGAGTGATTGAGTCGTAATTTTATTCGTAACTAATGACGTGGATCTGAGTGAACAAAAGTTTGACTACCGCTTTGTGGCAGTATTAATTTTATTCGTAACGTACGTAACGTAAAACGTTACGTTCAAAATTTATATATATTATATGCATTTATGATATTCATTTACGGACTTTCTCATCGATTCTATTTTAATTGTCGCTATTTGTAGCAACAGAAATTTTATTTGTAACGTAAAACGTTACGTTCGAAATTTATATATATTATGCATTCATGATTCATTTATGCACTCTACCGTCGATTCTATTTTAAAGATTTTTATGATTATTAAATGGAGTAAATATATGGTTCAGATGATGTCAACGCTAGTTATCTCAGACCGTGTTTGGCCTTCTTGGATGAAAAGCGAACTAAAAACTAAATAGTTAGTAAATAGATGGTAAAAGTTGAAAGTTGGTCGAAATTTTAAATCTAACTAATTAGGTGAAGAGTTATTTTGTAAATTTTGTTGTTAAGAAAGTTGGCAAATGTTAAATGAAAAATAACATATATATATATATATATATATATATATATATATATATATATATAGATTAATGTAGTATATGTCCATCTATAATTTCTCAACCTCTTAGAGCGCACAAAGAGTGAATATCACTTCCACTGAGACTCGATAAAAATATTTTGCACGAAATATTATTTCAAACCAATTAATTCTAATATTAGAAAGAGAATATCATACGTCAACGGGCATCATCAATAATCATTACAATAATTGTGTCATTTAAGACAATATAAAACACATATAATTTACATCTAGTACGTGATCGCAAAGTAAAACTCCAACTAAGGTAAAAATTATGTTGACCTGACCCGTCTCCCACATAGGTGTAACCCATTTACTACTATATTTTCTATAAACCGCTAATATTATCAGCTACTCATAACATCTAATGGAAACAACTATTTGCTATCTACTATGGTAATTGCCAAACACACCTAAAAACATGAAAGTTTGACTACCGCTTTTACCATTCCCTAGCCCCACATCTTTACGTTGGTTAAATTATAATCATACACGTTCTTATCTGTGAACAAATACTTTGAATAACTATGACGTAGATCTGAGGCATCTCATATTCTTGCTATTTTTGGCAGCATTTATGCATTTATGATTCATCTACGCACTCTACGCTGCCATCAATTCTATTTTAAAGATTTTGATGATTATATTAAATGGAGTAAATATATGGTTCGAATGATGTCAACACTAGTTATCTCAGGCCGTGTTTTGTATTCTTGGATGAAAAGCGAACTAAAAGCTAAATAGTTAGTAGATAGATGGTAAAAGTTGAAAGTTGAAATTATAAATCTAACTAATTAGGTGAAGAATTATTTTGTGAATTTGGTTGTTAAGAAGGTTGACAAATGTTAAATGAAAAAATAAAATATATATAGATTAATGATACTATAAAAGTTATATATTTCTTTGAGAAAATTTAATAAAAATAATAGATGCATTATATTAAACCATTCAAAGATTGCTTACTTTCAAATTCATTAATTAATTATATTTACTATATTATTCATTATCAAAAAAATTAAAAAAGAGATATAATTTCATTAGTTATATTGTCTTTATTTTTAAAAATAAAAATTACTTATCAAAAAACTTAAAAATATATATATAATTTCATTTGGTATATTGTCTTTATTTAATACTATAAAAATTATTCATTATCAAAAAATTAAAATATATATATATATATATATATATATAATTTCATTAGTTATATTGTCATTATTTTTTACATTGCAAAGATTCCCTACCTTAAAATTCATTAATTAATTATATTTACTACATTATTCATTATCTTCTTTTTACACTATGTTGTAATTAAATACTCCGTATCAAAGTTATAATACGAAATAATGTTATATATTTATTTACCAAGTATTCAATTAATAAAATAGAAATTTTTTTTATAAATAATTTGAAGCCAATCATATTAACTACTTGGGGAGGATTTGTTGACAAAGAAGACATTCAAATAACACAATAAATTGAAGCGAAAAACCCCATAATATTTTTTGGACTACATTACAATTGTTCACTTTAAAGGTAAATCGTACGGGGTATTTCTTTATTAATATGATTTAAAATGTATAAATTTTTATTACCAAAAGTAGTATTTATTTATACTATCATTTTTAGACTAAGTATTTAGATTAACATTTTTACAAAATTGCAAACATTTATTTTAGTGACAATTATAATCAACATCTCATATATTATCTTGCATTCATATACTTTGAATTAACGATTTAAATAAACAAATTCAACATTCAATTGCAAACATCTCCTATATAATCTTGTATTGATATACTTTGAAGTACTTATTTAAAAATAAACATTAGGCATTATCTTATTCGCGCAATGCGCGTGAAAAACTAGTATATAAATTCAGACCATTCACTCTTATATGCGCGTGAAAAAACTATAGGCGTCTGTTCTTGAAAAAACACAAAATGTGAAACTGTTATTCAGTATCAGTTCATATACACTGCAGTTACATTTCAACACAACTAGAGTTACATTTCAATATAACTACAGTTTCATTCGATAATATAAAACACAAATGTGAAACTGTTATTCAGTATCAGTTCATATACACTGCAGTTACATTAACTGTTATTCAGTATCAGTTCATATACACTGCAGTTACATTTCCTGTTATTCAGTATCAGTTCATATACACTGCAGTTACATTTCAACTTATTCAGTATCAGTTCATATACACTGCAGTTACATTTCAACACATTCAGTATCAGTTCATATACACTGCAGTTACATTTCAACACTACTACAGTTACATTTCAATATAACTACAGTTTCATTCGATAATATAAAACACAAATGTGAAAACTGTTATTCAGTATCAGTTCATATACACTGCAGTTACATTTCAACACTACTACAGTTACATTTCGATATAACTATAGTTTCATTCGATAATATCAAAATAAATGTAAGGCAGTATCTTTTGAGATGAATGTAGTGTCAATTACGGGCTCCGTCTCCAGTTACTGAAACGACGTCGTTTTGGGACACGATCCATAATGCATTGTGGACCGCGGTCCACCATATAATTGTTTTAACTTCCGTAATTGTACGAAATTATTGATGAATGCCATAATTGTTTTAACTACATAACTTCACCTATATCTAATTAATTAGTATTCTACTTGAGTTTAATTCACCAAATATACACACACACACACATTTGGTGCACATATTATATACTGTAAATCAATTCATCTTATTGACCACTGATTTTTCAAACTTTTTTAGTATGTACATCGGGGAAGCAAATCAATTTTAAGAAAATTGTGAGTATCATGGGTTGTGGATTATTACCCTGAATTAACATGGCATTTAAATTAAAGAATTTTTTTTTGAATAAAAATTCATTTGAAAAATAAAAGGCTAAAGTGTCATTTAGCACCATGAACTATATCCAATTATTCATGCCGCACCCTGGACTTTCATATCGTATATATTGAGCCACAAACCAAAAAAAAAAAATTCACCTAGAACTTTTAGCAGGTTTTCCTGTCTTCCTGCTGACATGGCGCAGGTTTCCCACTGATGTGACATTTCTTTTAACCTTATGTGTCCATGTAAGCATTTACATATTAAAAATTAAAATTAAAAAAAAAAACAAAAACAAAAACCGGAGACCAAATTTCACTATTTCGCCCAACCGTATTTCACTTGGCAGCTGTTTAGTTGTTGACAATAAGATACTAAACAAAAAAATTAGCATTTCTATAAATTTGAAAAATTGAAAAAATACTAAACAAAAAATTAGCCAAAAAAATATAAATTCTAAAAAAAAAATGAAACATTAGAATTGCAAAATTGAGAAAAGTATACATTATAAAAATAAAGAGAAGAAAATTCTGGTTATTTTAATATAATATTTTTTTTTTAATTTTTAATATGTAAATGCTTGCATGGACAACATAAGGTTAAAAGAAATGCCCAGTGAGAAACCTGCGCCATGTCAGCAGGAAAACAATGAAACCTGCTAAAAGTTCTAGATGATTTTTTTTTTGGTTTGTGGCTCGATATATACGATATGAAAGTTCAGGGTGTGGCATGAATAATTAGATATAGTTCATGATGCTAAATGACACTTTAGCCAAAATAAAAAGGAAAGTTGAAAAAAATTCTGAATTTGCCTGAAGGTTCTTGAAAGTTAACCGAGAAATGCTAGCGAGGGGCTCTGGACCAAATCGACACTGTCACATATAGGATCGGATGAAATCCCTCTTCAAAAGTGGTTAGAAAACGTCCAAAAGAGATGCGCTTCAGGATCAGACCGACCCTCCGACGTGTAGGACAAATTAAATGTCAATTCCTTCTCCAAAACACCTACCTAGATTGCGTCCCCCCTCTTCTGTGCACCCTCTTTATAAATCTCCCCTCCTTCACGTTCCTACCCCCAACTACTTCACTCTTCACTTGAGATCTTCACTGTAAGTGTGCTATTAAGTCATTTTAAAGCTACTATATATACACGTACCAAATTAATTTAGTTCTCACAGTACGTCTCTTTCGCTTTCCATTATCTATCTCAAACTTGTATATAATCCCTTTGTATATATAATTTTTACCAACTTTGTTGTGGCTACTAGTGCTAGCTCTTCCAGTGGCACATGCAAAATCCTTTGCCGGAGGTGCGTTCCCGATTACTTATTTAATTAATTTGAACCCACCTAGATTCCCCTCAAACCTATATATAGTCCTTTTCTAAACATATATAAATTGCAATCAAGATTGCAATGGCTAGTGGTGTCGGTATTTCGTGTGGCGCATGCAAGTTTCTTCGCCGAAGGTGCGTTCCCAATTGTGTGTTTGTACCTTACTTTCACGATTTCAATTATTTAATAGTTTATTATTTTATTTATTTATTTCAACGTTTAATTTGGAATTTGAAAATTAAAATATTCAATCCAAAGTCTCTAACTTTCTAATATTAATTTTTTTTCATAGTTTGAGTATTTTAAGAAAAAACAAAAAGAATTATAGAATATGGAACGAAATTGTAACCCCTCGTATTTTCCGATAAGTTTGAGGTTCGGAAAATAGGTCTTTAAGTTATGACATTTAAGAGAAGACGGTTTGATGCTCGAAATAATTTTTTTTAAGGATTAGTTATCGATAGGCTGCGAACTACGCACCGGTCACGAACCGAGAAAATTTTAAGGATATAGATTCAGTTCGAATTTTCTAGAATTGGGATTATTAAATATCATGCGATTAAGCCTGAATTTCTAGTTAGTTCAAGAAAAATTTCAAATGGACTGTAAGGGATAAATTGTTACGGACTCTGTACCTAAATTTAGCGGGATACCGAAAAATTCCCAAAATTGGTGATTTGCGACGGGAATATTTTTACGATAATTTTGGTATTAGAATTTTCCCGAATTAAGTTATAATCCTCCGAACATTCATCTGGATTAAGCATAAACTGACCAATTAGATTTGATATCTTCATAAGGGATCCATGGGGTGATGACATGTGGCAAATCCAATCCTAGACTAAGATTTGGCCATTTAATGTAACATTAATGAGGTATGGAGGCTTTGTACTTGATTGCTTGGTCTTCAAGAACAATATCAAACAAGATCATCTCATCTCTCTCCTACTCTCCATTTCATTTTCGTGTAACACACTAGGAAGAAGAAGAAAATTATTTTAGCTTAGTCTTCCATTGTGATCCAAGAACACTTAGGCATTTCTTCAACTCCAAGAGCTCNTGCATGGACAACATAAGGTTAAAAGAAATGCCCAGTGAGAAACCTGCGCCATGTCAGCAGGAAAACAATGAAACCTGCTAAAAGTTCTAGATGATTTTTTTTTTGGTTTGTGGCTCGATATATACGATATGAAAGTTCAGGGTGTGGCATGAATAATTAGATATAGTTCATGATGCTAAATGACACTTTAGCCAAAATAAAAAGGAAAGTTGAAAAAAATTCTGAATTTGCCTGAAGGTTCTTGAAAGTTAACCGAGAAATGCTAGCGAGGGGCTCTGGACCAAATCGACACTGTCACATATAGGATCGGATGAAATCCCTCTTCAAAAGTGGTTAGAAAACGTCCAAAAGAGATGCGCTTCAGGATCAGACCGACCCTCCGACGTGTAGGACAAATTAAATGTCAATTCCTTCTCCAAAACACCTACCTAGATTGCGTCCCCCCTCTTCTGTGCACCCTCTTTATAAATCTCCCCTCCTTCACGTTCCTACCCCCAACTACTTCACTCTTCACTTGAGATCTTCACTGTAAGTGTGCTATTAAGTCATTTTAAAGCTACTATATATACACGTACCAAATTAATTTAGTTCTCACAGTACGTCTCTTTCGCTTTCCATTATCTATCTCAAACTTGTATATAATCCCTTTGTATATATAATTTTTACCAACTTTGTTGTGGCTACTAGTGCTAGCTCTTCCAGTGGCACATGCAAAATCCTTTGCCGGAGGTGCGTTCCCGATTACTTATTTAATTAATTTGAACCCACCTAGATTCCCCTCAAACCTATATATAGTCCTTTTCTAAACATATATAAATTGCAATCAAGATTGCAATGGCTAGTGGTGTCGGTATTTCGTGTGGCGCATGCAAGTTTCTTCGCCGAAGGTGCGTTCCCAATTGTGTGTTTGTACCTTACTTTCACGATTTCAATTATTTAATAGTTTATTATTTTATTTATTTATTTCAACGTTTAATTTGGAATTTGAAAATTAAAATATTCAATCCAAAGTCTCTAACTTTCTAATATTAATTTTTTTTCATAGTTTGAGTATTTTAAGAAAAAACAAAAAGAATTATAGAATATGGAACGAAATTGTAACCCCTCGTATTTTCCGATAAGTTTGAGGTTCGGAAAATAGGTCTTTAAGTTATGACATTTAAGAGAAGACGGTTTGATGCTCGAAATAATTTTTTTTAAGGATTAGTTATCGATAGGCTGCGAACTACGCACCGGTCACGAACCGAGAAAATTTTAAGGATATAGATTCAGTTCGAATTTTCTAGAATTGGGATTATTAAATATCATGCGATTAAGCCTGAATTTCTAGTTAGTTCAAGAAAAATTTCAAATGGACTGTAAGGGATAAATTGTTACGGACTCTGTACCTAAATTTAGCGGGATACCGAAAAATTCCCAAAATTGGTGATTTGCGACGGGAATATTTTTACGATAATTTTGGTATTAGAATTTTCCCGAATTAAGTTATAATCCTCCGAACATTCATCTGGATTAAGCATAAACTGACCAATTAGATTTGATATCTTCATAAGGGATCCATGGGGTGATGACATGTGGCAAATCCAATCCTAGACTAAGATTTGGCCATTTAATGTAACATTAATGAGGTATGGAGGCTTTGTACTTGATTGCTTGGTCTTCAAGAACAATATCAAACAAGATCATCTCATCTCTCTCCTACTCTCCATTTCATTTTCGTGTAACACACTAGGAAGAAGAAGAAAATTATTTTAGCTTAGTCTTCCATTGTGATCCAAGAACACTTAGGCATTTCTTCAACTCCAAGAGCTCTACTATAGGTAAGAACTTCGGTTTTGTTCGGTTCGATTCCTTCTAAGACTTAAGCTTTAACTTAAGTGTTAATATAGTGCATGTGCGATGGGGACTTTGGATTCAAGGAAAGATCTAACGCTTCTACGGTTTTAGAAATCTTCTATTGAGGTAAGGAATTCCCTTAAGTCGGTTTAGTCACTTGAAATTAGATAATTGATTATTTGGTTGAAACATGGTGTTTTGGAGCTTTGGGAATATTTTTGTATACATGTTCATAGCTTGGATATGCTTGTATATGTTATATTTATGTCCATATAGGCTTATACTTGTGAAAATATTGAAGTAAAATCAAGCTAGTCTCTGTCAGTGACTTCCGTGAATTTCTGGGAAATATTGGTAAGGTATTTTGACTCCATTTTTTGTAGATATGTAGTTCAACAAGTGTAGAACCTACATATAAAATGTCATAATGATCGGAGTAGTATAAGTATAGTTTTCGGAATTTTTCCCAAAACTGGACGGAGAGAAAAATATTTCGGACCAAGGGCAAAAAGGGAATTTTCTGTGTTTATTCGTGGATCAAAGTGACCAAAACTTTTGACGGACATCAAGTACTATAAGTTGGGGTTCTACCATAAAAATTTCAAGTGAAAAAGAGTTCGGGAACTATTTTTACCGGCTCAATCTTTCGGACTGCGCCAAGCTGAAATTTTCTGAATTATGCTTAGTATGATTATGGATGTGTTAGTGATAATTGTGAGGTAGTTAGTGAGTTAATGGTGATCAGGTGATGCTAAGGACATGGATTAATGATAGAGATTAAATGATAATCTCATGATTTTTGGGTTATGGTTAGGCAATGACCTTACCTATTAGAATTTATATATATCTGGATGTACGATATCCTCAAGTTATGATCTAATGGTGTTGATCATAGTGGAAGTTGTTGAGGACGATAGTTAAGGATGTTGGTTGATTTTAAGTGTGAGATGGACATATGAAGTGTATCCAAAAATGTTTATGAAAACTTACGTTGAAAAACGTATGCTATTTTGATATAAAGGTTGTCAAAACCTTATTGTTTGAGAAAATGATGTTTGAAAATCCTTCAGGGGCTAAAGAGGTAGCCGATATCAAATATTGGACTCATTTGTGAAATATGTCCAAAAGAAATGATTTAAGAAAGAAAAACTGAAGGAAGGAAAATGTTTTCAAACCCTTAGTTTCTGGAATAAGGTGGGGACCTACGGGAAGGCTTAAATGCCACGGCTCGGGGTTGGAATAAGGGTGGACCTACGGGAGGGCTGGAGTGCCATGGCCCTAGGTTGGGATAAGGAGACCTACGGGAAGGCTGGAAATGCCATGGCCCGAGGTTTGTATGATCAATTCATACTACAGAGCGAAGTCTATTCGCTGAGAAGAGATGGAGTTATGAAAAAAAGAAAACCTCGTGCTTACTCAGGGGAAACTAAGTGAATTTTTGACTATGAAAATTATTGTTACTCTGGGCTGCGGTTCAGATTATTATGAGCATTAGAGCTGCGGTTCTATTTGCAAATGATGAAATTCTTGGAAATGAAAGTTTTGCAAACTTGTCTGAAAGGACATGAAAATGATTTTTTTAAACTTCTAAACTAAAAATGTTTTCAAACCTTTGTCTACTTTTAAGTGACAAATGGATTTTCTTACTTAGCCGTCGTGCTAACTACACTTCATTGTGTCCTTTATTAGATGCAGATTAGTGTGGACTCTAGTAGCCCGATGAGCTCTAAACAAGATGGGAGTGGATGTCGATGTTGTAAGTTTAGCCTTAACGTTTGGGTATAGGAGAGATACCTGAGCGTGGCGGTAACACCCAGTTTTCTGCTGGTTAGACGCTTCCGCAATGTATTATATTTTAAGGATTTTGTAATAAATCCAAGATGTGAAAATTGGGGTGTTACAGAAATGAAAATTGAAAATATAAAAGGAACTTTGAAAAAAAAGATCAAATCTCCACTGAAAGTTGCTCGAAAATTGCTCGAGAGCTGCCCGCTAGTAGCTTGGTCAAAATCAATAGCGTCACTTATAGGATCAGATGTAATTTCCCTTTAAAGTGGTTCTAAAATCCTTTAAAGGAGATTCGGGATCAAACCGACCCTCTCACCTATATGAAATCGTTTTAAAATTTCTATATATACACCTACAAAATTAATTTAACTCTCACTTTTATCTTTTTCACTTTTTACTACCCATCCCCTCAAACCTATATATAGGCCCTTTCTAAACATAATTTGCAATAAAGATTGCAATGGTTAGTAGTGGTGCCGGTTCTCCGTGTGGCGCATGCAAGTTCCTCCGCCGGAGGTGCGTTCCCGGCTGCGTGTTCGTGCCGTACTTTTGCTCCGACGATGGTCCGGCCATTTTCGCGGCCATCCACAAGGTGTTCGGGGCTAGCAACGTCTCGAAATTGTTGCTCCAGCTCCCGGTCCAGCAGCGCTTCCCCGCCGTGTTTTCCATCGGCATCGAAGCTCAAGCAAGAATGGAAGACCCCATTTATGGCTGCGTCTCCCACATCATTGCTCTCCAACAACAGGTACGCTTAACCAGATCATTTGTTCCCACCCAAACAAGAAAGTTATTTATTTATTTATTTTTTGTTATAGGTGTTGAACCTGCGAGCGCAAGTGATGGAAGCAAGAGCTCTGCAGGCACAGTACTTGCTGAATTCAATGAACGCCCCTACGATGGTGGGAGGGCAGGCGCCGTTTCCGGCCGCTGATCTGAACGCGACAAACCCCAGCACCGTTGATGGAGGGTTTTGGGCACTGGAGATGGAAGCGGTCCGGTTTCCGGCTGAAGAGAGTAGCATGCAGAGAGCTTCACCATCGGACGTGGATGAACTCCAAGCTTTAGCACTTAGAATGACCAAACCCGAGCCTAGGTTCTAGGCCGGCCTGTTCCGATCCTGATGGATCGACTGTTGTGTTTTTATAATCTAGTTTTTATTTTCCGTCTTTTTGCAATTTTCTTNGGACATCAAGTACTATAAGTTGGGGTTCTACCATAAAAATTTCAAGTGAAAAAGAGTTCGGGAACTATTTTTACCGGCTCAATCTTTCGGACTGCGCCAAGCTGAAATTTTCTGAATTATGCTTAGTATGATTATGGATGTGTTAGTGATAATTGTGAGGTAGTTAGTGAGTTAATGGTGATCAGGTGATGCTAAGGACATGGATTAATGATAGAGATTAAATGATAATCTCATGATTTTTGGGTTATGGTTAGGCAATGACCTTACCTATTAGAATTTATATATATCTGGATGTACGATATCCTCAAGTTATGATCTAATGGTGTTGATCATAGTGGAAGTTGTTGAGGACGATAGTTAAGGATGTTGGTTGATTTTAAGTGTGAGATGGACATATGAAGTGTATCCAAAAATGTTTATGAAAACTTACGTTGAAAAACGTATGCTATTTTGATATAAAGGTTGTCAAAACCTTATTGTTTGAGAAAATGATGTTTGAAAATCCTTCAGGGGCTAAAGAGGTAGCCGATATCAAATATTGGACTCATTTGTGAAATATGTCCAAAAGAAATGATTTAAGAAAGAAAAACTGAAGGAAGGAAAATGTTTTCAAACCCTTAGTTTCTGGAATAAGGTGGGGACCTACGGGAAGGCTTAAATGCCACGGCTCGGGGTTGGAATAAGGGTGGACCTACGGGAGGGCTGGAGTGCCATGGCCCTAGGTTGGGATAAGGAGACCTACGGGAAGGCTGGAAATGCCATGGCCCGAGGTTTGTATGATCAATTCATACTACAGAGCGAAGTCTATTCGCTGAGAAGAGATGGAGTTATGAAAAAAAGAAAACCTCGTGCTTACTCAGGGGAAACTAAGTGAATTTTTGACTATGAAAATTATTGTTACTCTGGGCTGCGGTTCAGATTATTATGAGCATTAGAGCTGCGGTTCTATTTGCAAATGATGAAATTCTTGGAAATGAAAGTTTTGCAAACTTGTCTGAAAGGACATGAAAATGATTTTTTTAAACTTCTAAACTAAAAATGTTTTCAAACCTTTGTCTACTTTTAAGTGACAAATGGATTTTCTTACTTAGCCGTCGTGCTAACTACACTTCATTGTGTCCTTTATTAGATGCAGATTAGTGTGGACTCTAGTAGCCCGATGAGCTCTAAACAAGATGGGAGTGGATGTCGATGTTGTAAGTTTAGCCTTAACGTTTGGGTATAGGAGAGATACCTGAGCGTGGCGGTAACACCCAGTTTTCTGCTGGTTAGACGCTTCCGCAATGTATTATATTTTAAGGATTTTGTAATAAATCCAAGATGTGAAAATTGGGGTGTTACAGAAATGAAAATTGAAAATATAAAAGGAACTTTGAAAAAAAAGATCAAATCTCCACTGAAAGTTGCTCGAAAATTGCTCGAGAGCTGCCCGCTAGTAGCTTGGTCAAAATCAATAGCGTCACTTATAGGATCAGATGTAATTTCCCTTTAAAGTGGTTCTAAAATCCTTTAAAGGAGATTCGGGATCAAACCGACCCTCTCACCTATATGAAATCGTTTTAAAATTTCTATATATACACCTACAAAATTAATTTAACTCTCACTTTTATCTTTTTCACTTTTTACTACCCATCCCCTCAAACCTATATATAGGCCCTTTCTAAACATAATTTGCAATAAAGATTGCAATGGTTAGTAGTGGTGCCGGTTCTCCGTGTGGCGCATGCAAGTTCCTCCGCCGGAGGTGCGTTCCCGGCTGCGTGTTCGTGCCGTACTTTTGCTCCGACGATGGTCCGGCCATTTTCGCGGCCATCCACAAGGTGTTCGGGGCTAGCAACGTCTCGAAATTGTTGCTCCAGCTCCCGGTCCAGCAGCGCTTCCCCGCCGTGTTTTCCATCGGCATCGAAGCTCAAGCAAGAATGGAAGACCCCATTTATGGCTGCGTCTCCCACATCATTGCTCTCCAACAACAGGTACGCTTAACCAGATCATTTGTTCCCACCCAAACAAGAAAGTTATTTATTTATTTATTTTTTGTTATAGGTGTTGAACCTGCGAGCGCAAGTGATGGAAGCAAGAGCTCTGCAGGCACAGTACTTGCTGAATTCAATGAACGCCCCTACGATGGTGGGAGGGCAGGCGCCGTTTCCGGCCGCTGATCTGAACGCGACAAACCCCAGCACCGTTGATGGAGGGTTTTGGGCACTGGAGATGGAAGCGGTCCGGTTTCCGGCTGAAGAGAGTAGCATGCAGAGAGCTTCACCATCGGACGTGGATGAACTCCAAGCTTTAGCACTTAGAATGACCAAACCCGAGCCTAGGTTCTAGGCCGGCCTGTTCCGATCCTGATGGATCGACTGTTGTGTTTTTATAATCTAGTTTTTATTTTCCGTCTTTTTGCAATTTTCTTCAATTTTAACTTAAACATATGTAAAAGTTTAAGGTAATCCTTTAATTTTAATAATCTAATTTAATTTCAACATTGCATCTCTTTTTAATTTCTAAATGCACGAGATATTTCAAACTAAATAATTCTAATATTAGAAAGTGAATATCATACGTCACAGGCAACATCAATAACGATTACAATAATTGTGTCATTTCAGACAAATAATAAAACACATATATATAATTTACACCTAGTGATCACAAAGTCAAACTCCAACTTATTATTTACTAATCAAATTTCGTAATGTCCGTAACGTTTTCCGTTACGTTCGAAATTTATATATATTATATGCATTTATGATATTCATTTACGCCCTCAACCATCTATTCTATTTTAAAGTTTTATTATGATTATTAAATGGTATAAATATATCGTGCAAATGATGTCAACATTATCTCAGTCCGTGTTTGGCATACTTGGATGAAAAGCGCTAAATAGTTAGTAGATAGATTGTAAAAGTTGAAAGTTGAAATTATAAACCTAACTAATTAGGTGAAAAAATATTTTGTAATACTCGTTGTTAAATGAAATATATATATATATATATATATATAGATTAATGATACTATGAAAAGAATTTATTTCTTTGAGAAAATTTTTAAAAATAATAGTTGCTTTATATTAAATCATTTTATATAATTTTTGTAGAATTACATGGGGAATATAAATTATAAACACTATTGTAATATATTTTTGTCATGTACATAACAAAGTATATATAAGATGTGCTATATACCTTCATTTCAATACTCTAATTATTTAAGTAGGTGTATGAAAATTTAAGTTAATCCTTTTAATTTAATAATCTTTTTAAATTTCTAATTATATTTTTTTCCATTTAAAATATGCGGGATATTTCAAACTATTTTATTGTAAAATTAGAAAGAAAATATCATACGTGATGGGGCAACATCAATAACGATTAGAATAATTGTATGATTTCAAACAAATAATAAAACAAATATAATTTACATCTAGTGATCACAAAGTCAAACTCCAACTAAAGGCAAAAATTATGTTGACCCGACCCATCTTCCACACAAGTTTGGCCCATTTACTAATCAATTTTCTATAAACTGCTAATATTATCATCTAATCATAACATCTAATGAAAACAATTCAACTATTTGCTATCTACTATGCTAATTGCCAAACACACCCAAAAACTTGAAATTTTGACTGCCGTTTTTACGATTCCCTAGACCTACATCTTTACGTTGGTTAAACTATAATCATACACGTTCTTAACTGTGAACAAATATTTTGAATAACTATGACATAGATCTGAGTAACTGGCCAAGACCTTGTAGTCTAGTGACATCCGATTGCACCCCCATATGGTAGGGGTGGGTTCGAGCCTCAGTGGAGGTGATATTGACTCTTTGTGCTCCAGTAGGTTGAGAAAGTAGTGCTCAAAAATAAAATAAAATTTAGTATTAATTTTATTCGTAACGTATGTTTGACTACTGCTTTGTGGTGGTATTAATTTTATTCGTAACGTAAAACGTTACGTTCAAAATTTATATATATTATATGCATTAATTGTCGCTATTTGTAGAAGTAATAATTTTATTTGTAACGTAAAACGTTACGTTCGAAATTTATATATATTATGCATTCATGATTCATTTGCGCACTATACTGTCGATTCTATTTTAAAGATTTTTACGATTATTAAATGGATTAAATATATGGTTTAAATGATGTCAACGCTAGTTATCTCAGACCGTGTTTGGTGTTCTTGGATTAAAAGCGAACTAAAAACTAAATAGTTAGTAGATAGATGTTAAAAGTTGAAAGTTCGTTGAAATTATAAAACTAACTAACTAGGTGAATAATTATTTTGTAAATTTGATTGTTAAGAAAGTTGACAAATGTTAAATGAAAAATAATATATATATATAGATTAATGATACTATAAAAGTTATATATTTATTTGAGAAAATTTAATAAAAATAATAGTTATATTATATTAAATCATTCTATATAATTTTTGTAGAATTACGTGGAAATCATAATATTTTTTTGAGTACTATTGACTCTATTATATTGTAGTATTTGCCCATCTATACTTTCTCAACCTGTTGAAGCGCACAAAGAGTCAATATCACCTCCACTGAGACTCGATAAGAATATTTTGCACGAAATATTTCAAACAAAGTAATTCTAATATTAGAAAGAGAATATCATACAGTCAACGGGCATCATCAATAACCATTACAATAATTTTGTCATTTCAGACAAATAATAAAACACATATAATTTACATCTAGTGATCCAAAGTCAAACTCCAACTGAGGTAAAAATTATGTTGACCTGACCCGTCTCCCATACAAGTGTAACCCATTTACTAATCAATTTTCTGTAAACCACTAATATTATCAGCTACTCATAACATCTAATGGAAACAACTATTTATTATCTACTATGTTAATTGCCAAACACACCTAAAAACATGAAAGTTTGACTACCACTTTTACGATTCCCTAGCCCCACATCTTAACGTTGGTTAAATTATAATCATACACGTTCTTAACTGTGAACAAATACTTTGAATAACTATGACGTAGATCTGAATTATCTCATATTCTCACTATTTTTTTTGCAGTATTAATTTCATTCGTAACGTACATAACGTAAAGCGTTACGTTCAAAATTTATATATATTATATATATGCATTTATGATATTCATTTACGCACTTTGTCATTGATTCTATTTAAAAGTTTTTATGATTATTAAATGGAATAAATATATGGTTCAGATGATGTCAACCTATCTCAGACCGTGTTTGGCATACTTGGATGAAAAGCGCTAAATAGTTAGTAGATAGATGGTAAAAGTTGAAAGTTGAAATTATAAACTAACTAATTAGGTGAAGAAGTATTTTGTAAAATTTGTTGTTAAGAAAGTTGACAAATGTTAAATGAAAAAAATAACATATATATATATATATATATATATATATATATATATATATATATATATATATATATATATATATATAATAGTATATATATTAATGATACTATAAAAAGTATATATTTCTTTGAGAAAATTTAATAAAAATAATAATAGTAACATTATATTAAATCATTGTATATATTATGCATTTATGATTCATTTACGTACTCTGCCATCGATTCTATTTTAAAGATTTTGATGATTATTAAGTGTAATAAATATGTGGTCTATCTGAGGCCGTGTTTGGCATAATTCGATGAAAAGTGAACTGAAAACTAAATTGTTATTAGATAGGTAGTAAAATTTCATATCATTGTGCACTATATAGTAAGTTTGAAATCTTATATGTTCATAAAAACAAAGTTTAATATACATAAACATTAGGCTAACATAACGATAGTACCTATATATTTATTATTTTTTAAAAAAAGCTTTGGAAATATATCAATATGAAGTGTTATTTAAACGATTTCGATTAGAACTTTTTAATTTGTAAGATAATTAAATTTAAGTTGAAAAAAATAAAGAAAAAATAGGGATGTGTTAGGTCCATATAACAACATGCAATTGAAAGTTGGTTGTAGTGGTGATTAAAAATTAAGAGTATCGTCCTCAAGAAATGACTTAATGGGAGTTTGAGTAATAAGGGGTTAAGCACGGGTTCATGAAGTGTTTGAAAGCTAACCTAAAGATATTTGAGTAGTTCATGTTTAAGAAATCAATAATGAGAACAAGTAAGTGAATTAAAAGGTAATAAATGAAATAAATGAGAACAAGTAAGTGAATTAAAAGGTAATAAATGAAATAGAGATTTACAAGTAAGTGAATTAAAAGGTAATAAATGAAATAGAGATTTAAACCAAACATCCTTGCATAAAATCCCTTGTGTCTAAAGTTTAAGTTATGCAAGTCTAGATGATGAACTTGGAGAAATAGTTTAAGTGCCAATGTCATTCTCGTGATCACTTGGACTATCAACTAATCCTAAGTCCCATTCTCATGGCAACTTGGCTAGAAGAGGCAATTTAACGAACACTTTGTGTGCCTATTTCCTTCAAACTCCCTTTTCTCAAAGGTGAGTAAGAAATATAGGAGGTATGGCTATGGTGTGGCCCTATTCTCATAGGTGGAACCCCAATTCCAAATATCTCTTGCATAATCTGTCCATAATTATGAAGAGTCAATTCAATTCTACCCAATTCATAACCAAGTTCAACATTAAGACAATACAAACCTAATTTATGCAATTTAATTCATATTGGGATTCATATTCAAGGAATTTCAATTCAAATCCTAGGAATGTTTAACTACTCATGCTTGTAATGTAAAACTAAAAGCAATTGAAATAATAAACATAGAATTCAAACAAACTTTAAGAAATATAAATGCACAAATATGAAATAAAGAACTTAACTTGATAATTTAATGGAAGGAATAATCTGAAATTGATGTTGAATGTTGGAGTTCTTTCTCTAAATCTTCTAATAAAATGGTTGATTACAAGTGTGGGAAGTGTTTTCTAAAGTTTACTAGAGAGAAAAACTATCTAGAGAGTTTAGAAATTCAAAGGTATTCTAAAAATTAACTTCCAAAAGGTATTTATAGTCCAAATTTGCGCATTTTCGTAGCCTTCAGGATAAGGACTCACGGTGTGAGTCCCACCGTGAGTCTCACTGATCATATTCTGATCAGCACACTCACGCTGAGACTCACACCGTGAGTCTCAGCGTGAGTCCCCTGATCAGAAACTTTGGTGTGGACTCACGCTGACACTCACGGTGTGAGAGTCAGCGTGAGTTCTTCTAGACAACTTTCATGCTATTGTTTTGCTCATTCGTTCCCCGGTGTGGCCTTGAGTGTTTTCCTTGTGCTTTAAATCTTCATTTTCTCCCAAGATTACCATCTTTTCATGCTTGTTTGCCCGTTACTCGATCTTTTCTTCCTTCAAACAAAATACAAAAAATTAAGCACTATTCCACATTCCTTTACATAACATTTTAATAAAAAGCAAGCATAAATGAGCACAAATAATAGGCATTTTGGACCAGTGCAAAATGATATATTTATATTATGTAGCTATAGATAACATTTTTCGGATACTTTATTTTCTCATATATCTCTTCTCTCTTATTTCTCTTCAATCTAGTTTCTAAATTAATATTATCACTACCACCACCACCACCACACCACTTATTATTATTACTAGTTTTACACGCCCATTGCGCGAATAAGTTAATTCCCAATGTTTATATTTAAATAAATATTTGAAAGTATATCAATACAAGATTATATAGGAGAAGTTTATACATATGTAATTGAATGTCAAATTTGTTTATTTAAATATGTAACTCAAAGTATATGAATCCAAGATAATATAGGAAATACATTATAATTGTCACTAAAATAAATGTTTGCAACTTTGTAAAATCGATAGTCTAAATACTTTGTCTAAAAATGATAGTCTAAATAAATACTACTTTTGGTTTGAATTTTTTTAAGTATTCTTAATTCTCTTTTGAGTAACATTGACATTGTCTCATCTTTACTATTTGTCCTCATCCTTTTTGTTGGTAGTGTATTATTTGCAATTGGGTTACTATTGGTAGCATAGATTATAATGTCATGCAATGAGATTATGATATAGGAGCTAAGGACTTTCCTTTAGGTGTTCTACTCGGGGTTCATTTGGTTCAACCATTATTGTTGAATGAGTTATTGTGGATAAAGAAATCTCCAGTTTAAGGAAAAAATGATTAAATAAATTAGTAAAAATTTGAAAATTTTAAATATGATGCATTTCAAAGATATTAAAAGGCAGTTTCTCGCTTCAATTTGTTGAGTAATGGGTTATTTGAGTACTTTTATTGTCAACAAATCCCCCAAGTAGTTAATATGATTGGTTTCAAACTATTCTTTTTTTTTCATGGTATTAATAAAATAGTTAGTAAATAAATATATAACATTATTTTGTATTATAACTTTGATATTTAATTACAAGATAGTATAAAAAGAACATAATGGACAATGTCATGAATATCAATTGATGAATTTGAATGTACAGAATCTTTGCATTAGAGAAAAAAAAGAGAATATAACTAATGAAATTATTTTTCTTATTTAATTTATTGATAATGAATATTTTGTTTTAAATAAAGGCATTGTAGACACATAATTTTAAATTAAAGAAATGCATATGTATCTTTTTTTGTTGTAACTACTAATTTATTTAATTTAATAAGAGTAAAATAGAGTGATCCCGCTTCAATTTGTTGGGTTATTTGAGCACTCTATTTGTCAACCAATCCTCAAGTAGTTAATATAATTTGTTTCAAATTATTTTTTTAAATTTTTTTTCATGGTATTAATAAAATACTTGGTAAATAAATATATAACATTATTTTGTATTATAACTTTGATATTTAATTACAAGATATTGTAAAAATAAGATAATGGGCAATGTAATGAATATCAATTGATAAATTTGAATGTAAAGAATATTTGTATGGGAGAAAATAAAGACAATATAACTAATAAATTATTTCCCTTATTTAATTTAATTTTTTGATAATGAATAATTTTTTTCAAATAAAGTTATTGTAGACACATAATTCTAAATTAAAGAAATACATATGTATCATTTTTTGTTGTAGCTACTAATTTATTTAATTTAATAAGAGTAAAATAGAGTGATGAACTTAATTATGTCAAATTTGTTTGGGATGAGGTTCGAACCTAAGACTTTTCTTATAAAAATTAATGGGTAAGTTAAAAGTTAACGGAATATTAATGGAGAAGAGAATACTTAACGAAAAACTTAACGGATAATCATATTTTTTTTTTGAAAACAACGGATAATCATATAATTAAGAATAAATTAGGAAATCTCAAGGAAAAATATAAACAACTATTAGGTATCTAATATCTAATTGCCAAACACATCTAAAAACATGAAAGTGTGACTATCGCTTTTACGATTCCCTAGCCCCACATCTTTGCGTTGGTTAAATTATAATTATACACGTTTTTAACTGTGAACAAATACTTTGAATAACTATGATGTAGATATGAGTCGTCTCATATTCTCACTATTTGTGGCAGCAGTAATTTTATTCGTAACGTACGTAACGTAAAACGTTACATTCGAAATTTATATATATTATGCATTTATGATTTATTTACGCAATCTGTCAACGATTCTATATTAAAAATTTGTACGATTATTAAATGGAATAAATATATGGTTCAGATGATGTCAACGCTAGTTATCACAGGTCGTGTTTGGCATTCTTGAATGAAAAGCTAATTAAAAACTAAATAGTTAGTAGATAGATGGTAAAAGTTGAAAGTTGAAATTATCAATCTAACTAATTAGGTGAAGAATTATTTTGTAAATTTGGTTGTTAAGAAAGTTGAAAAATGTTAAATGAAAAAATAACATATATATAGATTAATGATACTATAAAAGTTATATATTTCTTTGAGAAAATTTAATAAAAATAATAATTGCATTATATTTAAATCATTGTGTATAATTTTTGTAGAATTCCATGGAAATCAAAATCTAAAATTATAACGGTTATAAAGGAGATTTGAGATCAAATCCCCCTTCCCCCCTCCCCCCCCCC